>NC_060123.1:99400857-99710167 GCF_021461395.2 Schistocerca americana | reverse complement strand
ATTCCAGTGCAGTCATTATAAGAGAGGCAATGTGCATCACACAGGGGTTTACTATTAAAATTCCAACAGATTATGTTCGGGAAGATTTGGCAAACATTACTTTCTCGCATCTTGCAAAGTGATGATGACAAGAAAATCCAAGAAATTAGAGCCAAAAAATAGATTTACGAACAATCATTCTTCCCATGCACCATACGTGAATGGAACAAGGAAGGAAGAATTGGTAGTGGTTCACAACATAAGGTGGATTTCAAAGTACACATGGGGAAATGGATATGATTATTATTGATTCTGTATTCTGAAAATTCGAAAAGTGGAATGGAACGTGAGGAAAAAAGTAGTCAGGTTCTGAATCTACATTTGGCATGAAGAGCTTTCAGCATACTTGTAATGTTGTGCTATATTTTAACAGAATGTTTTATTTTTAATGAGATACCAGCATTTGAATTATGTGATTATTCAGTTAAACATTGTTTGGTGGTCCTTTAATCAAATTGTTGAGTTAGCATGAATTTTTCATATCAAGAATGCCACTATGTGACCATTGCCGATAACACAAGGAAGGATAGTCAGCCATCGTGTGACACACAATGTTTGATATAGTGCAGTAATCGTCAATATAGTGTATTCTTCAGGAAGTAATGTTGTTGAGAGGGAATTATGTTGCAAGTCATTCAGTGTGGCATTTGATAACTGTGGCATTGTGAATTAAGACTTTTCTGTAGAATTGGCCCCAGACATAAGAAGAGATTACAATAATTTTTGCTTTGTCTCTGATTCTTTTTTCAGGCAGAGAATCCTGTTTATTGGTCTGTTAAAGAATGGTGTGAAGGTTTCAGAAGATTGTTGGATTATCTGTGCATCAATAAGGTGCATTTATTTGGTGCATCATTAGGTAAGCTCTTTTGCGACTTCCATTATTGTCAAGTTCTCCAACACCTTCTCCATTTTTGAAACTCGTGTAGGAGAGAGAGAGAGAGAGAGAGAGAGAGAGAGAGAGAGAGAGAGAGAGAGAGACCGAAGGTAGAAATGTTGCCATACATATTACAAGACAGTGAAGTTTCTTATAAATAATCCCAGCAGTCAAGTATGATGCAAGATGTATTCTTATGACAGTGGAGGTGTTCAAATGAACATAGAGCAAAAGCTAACGACCAGTTTCTAGAAATGAGAATTAAATGAAAACAACATGAGTGCCTTTAACACATTCTTCCTGAAGAAAAAACAAACTGAAAAATAGACTTGCAAAAATGAAATGGAACTAAAAATGATGTACACTATATGATCCCATGTGTGGCAAAACAACGAATGTGCATTTTACTGCTTTTGGGATACAGGCAATTTAATGTTTCATAGAGCCGTAAATTTGCCTGAGCGGTTTTAAGAAAACTTTTTGTTCAGATTTATTGGCACTACACTTCAAAATGTTAAGATATCAGACTTACAGTTGTAACTCCATCTTTTCTGGCAGGGAAAGGGAGGAGGGCAGTGGTTGTATTGCACGTTTGTTGTTCTGGCATTAGGAAGACAGACTAGGTTTTCACATACATACAGCAAGTAAAATATGTATATTGAATCTAGTTCCAATTTTATTGCTTCAATATACCTTTCACAGAGTAAAGAATGAAGAGATACTACTGATAGAAGTTTTAGTACAAACTAACTGTAAGCAAGAAGTCTCCTGCATACAACCCTTTTAATCTGCATCAGTCTTCTTCAGTGCCTAGTTCAGACAGTGTGTCATGGGCAGTTACATCAATCAACGTATTTTGATAATGGTCTTTGGATTCCCCATGGAATCATCTGTTCCTCGCACAGTGTGCACGTGTCCTTTCTTCTGTAGCAATTGGAAGGTTTTTTTTCATGTATGCCATGGAATACACACATACGAAAAATGTCACTCCTTTCCCCCCGCCCCCCCCCCCCCCCCCACAATGCTGATATATCAGAATCACCATAAAATTATGAAAAACTGAAAGATGTTAAATTATTTCTAAAATTTTGAAATTTTAGATGTGTTAGTCACTTGTCAAGTTCCGAAAATACTCTCACAGTATAGTGTGGATGATGAAAGGATGAAGATCCCTTGTGCAACTTTTGGAGTTCCCAGTGGCGCATAACTGCTTTTGATCCCTGTTTGAGAAGGAATACAGTTGATTACCGTGTAATCTACTTCAAGAATGCATGGTCAATAGATTACAAGTTGGGATAATTGTTACGCGTGACAGTGCGCATAGAAACAAATGTAGAGGTCTGGTGACATTCGCATCCATCTAGCACCATTCTCACTGTGTGATGTCTAGCATTTCATCCTATTTTATGATCTGCCTCATTCTTCAACTAACATGTATCTTCTACAATTCCCAGATTTTGTGTGCTCAAATTATACACTGCCAGTTTTTCCCAGGTGGAATCATTAGCTGCAGGATTGTTACAGTGGGTGTTGAACACAGCTTTTAGATAGAAATTTACATCCACAGCACCACTGTGTATAGCATTTCTGTCTTCATTGTACTTATTTTGACCCGGATTTATTGCCCATATAAATATTTTCCACACTCATCTTGCTTCAACTTTTCGTATTGTCGTCTAATTACGTTGGCAACATTTACAACACTGAGCTTTCTTTGGTCTAAATTAAGTAATTGTGGAATACATGCATGTATTTTGGAAGACATTAGTTTCCAGTTGTCCTCACATTTGGCTTTATAGTCACTGTAAATTTCTGTAAAATTTAGTTTAGAGTCCAGAAACATCGTTGATGACTTGTCAATATTAGAGTAATCTGATGGAAGGATAACTCAAGATGTGCTGGCTTATGCAATCGTCATCACTTGTGACAATTCATGTGGTCAGTGTGCGTTAAGTTTCTACTGCTGAACAGTATTATCACAGTATAAGTAAGGGCTCCTCTCACCATAGCTACTATCAAATTTAAGATAGATAAGAGAAAATCGCAGCAGTCGGGTCAGAGGAATAAACATGAAATACCTCAACTATTTTGCATATTCCTTGTTGTTCAACCTTCCAGTCTCTTTTACATATGATTTGGTGATGAACTGACATTGTTGGTCTGAACTTCTTGCCATTTTATATCCTGGTTTGGTGGTGTGCACCAGCTAAAATAAAATGTCATCTGTACTCTGCCATGAAAAAGGTAGCAAGAGTCACCCTGGTCACACTGTACATAGGATCCAGTTCTTTCAGCCTCCTTTTGTTCCCTAAAACATTTTGGCAGTTTATTTTCATCTTGTATTCTCAGTGTCATAACAACTGTAAAACAGAAAATGTTTACGATTTTATAATAAAAATCGTATTGATGCAACTTAGGTGAGTTCAGAAAGGTTGTTACTTTTTCTTCCAATACATTTTTATGTGGGTTTGTTTCATATTGATTGACAGTATCTGTAGTACTGATTTTTACCACAAGCATTAACACTCACCGGAGCTGGTTGGCTCAGTATGTCTTGCAGGCCAAACTTTGTCACATGGATCCATAAGATCTGGGACAAAGTGAGATGCTTTGATTGGTACACTCTAAAAAACAAACAATTTCTTGTTTAAAACTGAGAACCAAAGACATGGTCGTATTTCTGATGGCTGAATAATGATATTGGTGTACTCTGTAACTAATGAAGTTGTCTTTTTTTACAGGTCTGTAATAAACTCAGTGCAGTATTTTCAGTCACACTGTTACATGTGGAATGATGTAAATAGTAATGAAACACATAACTGTCATAGCATGTAAGGTAATTTGTTGTATGTATGTATGTATAACATCCATATTTGCTCAATGAACTGTGGGCATTCAGTGGTATGCCAAAAGCACCGAAACATTCACAGTTCTGGCATTAAACAGTATGTCATAAAAGTTCCAACACTGGACTCGCATTTGGTTTGGGAGGGCGACATTTCAAACCCGTGTTCGGCCATCCTGATTTAGGTTATCTGCATCAGGCTAATGCTGGGATGGTTCCTTTAAAAGGGTGCAGCAGATTTCCTCCCCAATCCTTCCCTAATCCAATGAGACATGACCTCGCTGTTTGGTCCCCTCCCCCAAACTGACCAACCAACCGCAAAAGTTCCAAAATTATGAATGGTCCACATTTTTTGTGGCATTACAAAGTGAACTTTTTCTAATCTTTCATGAAAGTGGACCTTTCCTGCTCTGTCACAAAAACACATTTGAGGTTTTGCTATAATAAAGAACACAAATGCTGAAACTCTCAACGCACATCAGTCATAAATGCCATTTTTGAACATTTGTGGTTTTTGCATAAGAGGGATGATATTGTCAAACATTAAAGAAATTGTGCAGGATTTGATAATCCTCAGTCACTTATGAATTGCAAATGATGGACTGAAAAGGTGAGAGTAAAAATGATAAAAAGCAAGAAAGAAACTCATTTTTTATTTACTTATCGTTATCATTCAAATTTTAGTTGTGAGGCAAGTTAGGAGTGTGCATGTTGTCTACAGATGCAGGATGAGTTGGCCACAGTTGGTGAACAGCTGAAGGCGGTGTTGGCTGTGGACACCCATATGTAGGCTGCAGTCTCGGAGTGTAGCAGTGGCAAATAAACTGGCATTTCACGTGGGGATACAGTAGGTGTTGCTTGTTTCCCCCAAAGTCTCTTCTGTTGAGGTACCTGACAGCGTGCCTGACGTGGGGCACGCAGACTCACCACAGTGGGTTGCCTGGTTGTAAAGTGTTTGCACCCTTCATGGCGGTGTGTCAATGTGGGGACTAGCATTTTGGCCTCCCCCACTGACACTGTGGTTGGACAAGTGGCTGCTCTTCAGCAGGGTCTGAGGGAGGAGTTTAGTAGACATTGGGAGCTTTAGTTTTAGGTGTGTTATGGAGCCTCTTAGGGAAAGTGTCCATGGTTGAAAAGAAGTCCAATATGACTAAAGTTTTGGCTCGTGTGTGCACCAGTGACTCCTGTTGCTTGGATCCTGAGGCCATCCTCAGTTTGTATGGGCAACTGGTGGGAGAGGTGGTGACTGTGGGCCTCACTCATGGGGGTGTAAGCAGAGCTTAACAATTTACAGTATGATACTTCCAGACTTGATTGGACTGAGGTCTTTCAGTTTTAAGTCAAGTGGAGTGTCTCAACCAAAGACTCTGTTAGTTCTTTGACAGTTTTCGGTATAGAATTTTGGACTATCTGTACATAGTGGAGAATTCTAAGAATCACACGGATAGGTGAGAGGAAGCAGCTTCATGGTTAGCAGAGTGCTTATGGAGTATACATAGGTTTTTTAGGGTAAGTGATAGTGTGAGGTCCTCTGAACACTTGCCAGTCAATACGCTTCAAATTACAGATTACTGACTTTACTATCCCCATCCTTCAGGAAAGATATTGCACTTGGAGTATAGTGTGAACCAACTACTGGATGAAGTAGGAAGCTCTGAAATATTTAACAAAGCATGGAACATATGTCAGAAAGGTAGGTTAGACTCCATAGGGATGGGGGTGGGGTTCATTACGGCCAACAAAAATATTGTCTGTAGAGGGGAAATTTGAATTGGACTGGAATTTATTTGGATGTGAATAACTGGCCTTTGTGAACCCAAGTTAATCATTGTATATTTTTACTGGCTAATGGATTCAACCATAACAGTTATAGAATCATTCAAAGAAAGTCTATGCTCAGTTGTGCAGAAAAGGCCCAATCGTGCAATATTAGTTGGAGGCAACTTTAAACTACAAAGTATAGACTGGGGCATCTATGAACTCGTTGCAGGTGAAAGGGACAGTCTGTCTTTGAATTAGTTCTGATCACATTTTCCAAAAACTGTCTTGAGCAGCTAGTTTGACAACCCACACACTGAAAATATTTTAGACCTTTTAGCTACAAACAGGTCTGATGTTATCAACGGTGTCGGACAGAGACAGGATTAGTGATCATGATGTCGTCATGGTGATGATGGTGACTATAACGTTAATAAACTCATCAAAAAGGCTAGTAATTCTTATTCTGGAAAGAGCAGATAAACAGTTGCTAGCCTCTTACTTAGACAATAAATGGAAACCATTTCATTTTGATGTATTGGACATAGCAGAATTAAGACATTTAAATTGATTTTAAATACACTCCACAGAAGTATGTAACGAGTAAATGGATTAAGTATGGAAAAGACCCACTGTGGTTTAAAAACAAAATTTGGAAAATGCTGAGGAAGCAGAAATCGGAGCACTTTCAGTTTACAAAAGAACACGGAAATGTTGACAGGCGAAAGCCAGTAGACATTTGTGCATCTTTATAAAGATTGATGTGTGACAGGTCGTACCTTAGTGAAAGATTTTGCCAGAACCCAAGAAAATTCTGGTGTTGCAAAAAATAAGAGTCAAAGGCTTCTGTTCAGTCACTCATCGGTCTGGTGGGGCACTAGAGGATCTAAAAAAGAAAGCCGAAGTTTCAGATTTTGTGTTTAAGAAATCGTTCACACAGGTGGGGTGTACAGGCATACCCTCATTTGAACACCATTCAATCTCCCCTATGGAGGACATTGATATTGGCATTAAGAAGCTACTGAAAGAGTTAATGATAAATCACTAGGTCTGGAAGAAATTTTGGTGCTACAGAGTATTCTACAGCACTGGCTCCTAACATTGCTTGTATTTATTGTGAACCACTCACCAAGTGTTAAGTCCCAAGCAACTAAAACAAAGCACAGGCAATGCCTGTATATAAGAGGGATAAAAGAAATGACCTACAAAATTAACATTGTTTGCTGTTGACCATATTCTAAGTCTGAATATAATAAATTTCCTTGAGACAGAATCCACATATCAGGATGGATTTATGAATATCACTCAAGTGAAACTCGACTTGCCCTTTCCTTGCACAGTCATCTGTGATTGATTGCTGATGATGCTGTAGTGCATGGAAAAGTGTCATTTTGTGACTGTAGGAAGATGCAAGATGAATTGCACAAAATTTCTAGTGATGAATTGCACAAAATTTCTAGTGATGAATGAGTGCTTGCTCTAAAACTAGAAAAAAGTAAGTTGATGTGGATGAGTAGGACAAATAATCCTCCAGTGTTCAATTAGAATATTAGTGGTGTGCTGCTTGACACAGCCACATCAGTTAAATATCCAGGCATGAAGCTGAAAAGAGATCAAAAATGGAACAAGCAGTTTATATTGATAGTAGGGAAAGCAAATGGTCAAATTTAGTTTGTCTGGAAAGTTCTAGGAAAGTGTAGTTCATTTGTAAAGAAGATTGCATGCAAAACACTAGAGCAGCCCATTTTTGAGTACTACTCAATTTCTTGGGAGATCCCTGTGAGGTTTGACTAAAGGAAGACAATTAAGAGGCATGCCTCTAGACTTGTTACTCAAGTTTTGATTGACACGCAAGTATTGCGGAGATGCTCCATGAGCTCAAATGAAATGCTGTTGACAAAATTTAGAGTGCCAGCATTGTTGAACGACTGCAGAATGGTTCTACTGACATCAATGTACATTTTGCATATGGACTACAAAGGCAAGAAAGAGAAGTTAGAGCTGAATGTGCATAGACATTTGATTTTTCCTTGCTCCATTTGTGTGTGGAACAGGAAAGGAAATTACTAACAGTGGTACAAGATATGCTGTGCCACACACTGTATGGTGGCTTGCGAAATATGTATGTTGATGTAGATGTAAAATTACAAAGTATCAGAATTTATTGGAGAATAAAGAAGTATACGATATTAATTTACCTAACTCGTGCACTGTCTGAAAAATTGAAGGTTACACAGACATAACCACTTAACAAGTATCACACACTGAACTGCTCTTAGTGCTTTGCTTCGGTAATAGAACTGAGGACATAAAAGATAGTAATTATTGCACTGCACAAGTCCCCAGTAGAATGTGTTGTAAACTTATTCAACCCTTTAATGAGATTACAAATTCAAGTTAGTAGAAATAATGGAGAAGTCATTGTATATGTGATTGATTAAATAGTGAATTAATCTTAAATAGTAGTGATGGAGGGCACTGATTCCCAGCTTAAGTTTGTTGCACAGACTAACATTCCCAAGGGCAGCAGAAAGACAATTTCCACTGTCTTCTTCAAAGTAGATTTGAGTCTCATCATAAAATGTTTTATCTGACCAGTAGGATTAATCTAGGATCAAAGTATCCTGTGTCAGGAGGACAAGGCTGTATTTAATGCAGAGGACTATATCTAATCAACACTGAAATATGCACTACAAGCTGTTTTGCAAAAATTCATTGTGTCATCAAGAAAGCAAAAACTGTGCACCAACAAATATAGAACTCAAAGGACAGAAGCAGAGGCAACTTGAAGCATTGTTAGACATGTAATGAATAAATGCAACAATGAAATTTAATTCAACTCTTTGAAAACAATGTGCAAGGCAGAGGATGATAAATTCAAATTTTTGGCCACGAATACAATGGATTATTCTTCATGGTAACAGAAAAAAGAAGACCCCTTAAATTTACTGAGGCAGGCTTTGTATACTCCACCAGCACACACCATTTTCCCCAAATCAACAATTAGAGATGAAAGAATTATTAGGCCACTGAAAAGTAGTTACCTGTGGTATCATTTCAGAGAAATTGCTGCAATCTTGCACTTAATTAATAGTGAGGTACCTTTGCAATTGGTTAGTGAAAGTGACCTCTAATTATAGAACCATTTCCCCTCCTCCCTCAGAAGGTAGCTTTATAGCATAAAACTCAGCCACCTTTCTGACAGGGTCCTTTTAACAATAACTCAGTTTTTTATCCTATTCAGCGTAGGTAGAACACAGTTAATGATCAGTCACACAGGCCTTGGGCACAGAGACTGATAGAACAAACAGGTGGTTCCTGTGGTCAGTGACAGAGTTCATGAAATTAATGGCTAGCCAGCATAAAAGTTCATAGTGTAAAGAAAGTCTTCGGTAGTATACACAGAGCCCAGGGTGCAATCCGAATTGGAAACTACAAACCCAGGCAAGATCAGTCACTCTGTCATGTGTATGGAAGGCTTTATAGAACAGTGAGAACTGTCAGAAAAGTGTGGGGCCACCATATTTACAGACACTGTTGCATCACTGGAGGTGTTCATGTCACATGCCTGCAAGCAGCAACCCCCCACCCCCCACCCCTGCATTTAACCAGCAAGTGGGGGCCAGAAATGGCCCAGCTTGTGACTACTGTGTTGAGGGAGGGGGAAGGCACAGGAGATGCTGAAATGAAATCGCCACTCATTTGCTATTTCCTCATCATGATTGGCCGAGTCAGATGTCTGCCCTGTTGGTGACCTTGACAGCTGAACAATAGTTCCTGGGGTGCCTCTGCATCCTGCCAGCTGACGAGTTGGTGTAAGCTATAGTTCAGATGGGGACAACAGTTTGGCCTCCAGGATACTTCAGCCCGAGAATGCTCAACCTCTGCAGATTGCTTGGTGTGGGAGGGGGGGAGGTTTGGTGTTGGTGTTAGACAGAAGTGGCTTAGGTGGTGAGAGTGGTTCAATCTCCATCATTTCTCATTGCTGGCCATTACTGACTCCCTGTTAGCACCTAAAACTAGGGCAGATATTGTAGCAGGGGCAGGCTTGTCCTGGGCGTGGTTGTACAAGTCATGCCCATTCAGCTGCTGGCGAGTAGAGGTTGCTACGTCTCATTGAGTCCAGAGCTGATTGCAGTGCCTAATTATGAGCTCCTGGCTGGATACAACCTCAAACATCTGTTACTCCCTATTGTTAAACCTAGAGTTCTGGCCAAAAGTGTAAGCCCTTACATGGGAGTCCATGCAGTAATAAGGCTGTGCACATGGATGTTTGGTCCACTGAGTTGGGTGTGCATTTGTGCGTGTGTAAAATTTCAGCTGGATTGATGTAATCCAGCTGAAATTTTACACATTTTTGGGGATAGACTGGTAAGTCGCAAGAAATCTGGTGAGAGCTTTTCTAGAGTTGGCTGTAGTCACTATGTCAAATCTGTATTTTGAGGGTCCTAACCATTTGCTTGGCTTCCGAATTGGATGGAAAGGGATAGTGATCAGGTGTTCAATACCATAGCATTTTCAAAAATTCTGAAAGGAAGATGACGTGAATTGAGGGACAGTGTTGGAAACCAGGGTGGAAAATGCCCCTCTACTCAAAGTACAATGGATAGAGTACATGTGGAAGCTGCTGTAGTGGTGGTAGCTGTCTATGCCACATACGGGAAGTTAGAGGTCCTCAATAACAGCTAGCAACCACATTGTTCCTCAGAATGGTGTCTCGAAATCAGTGTGTACACTTTGCCAGGGGGAGTGGGTTGGAGGGAGGTTGTGGCACATCCAAGAGTTGAAATGCTGCACCAGTCTTGCCTGTTCAAATTTCCACTTTTCACGCCATAATTGGGAATTAGTAAAGGGTATGACACTGATTGGTGTCTAAGTTGAAACAAAGAGCTTTTTACCTGTTAACCTTTTCATCTGCACTACACAGTAAGCAGAAAATGCTGCATGGTGGGCTGACAATGGATTTTGTAGTTATAGTTACAACACCCATGGTTGCAGTCACTGTGCCATTTTAACAGGGAGTTTAAAGTGTGTGCCAAATAGTCAGATGATGGACAAGTGTTGGTAATCATATGAAGCTTATTGTTAGTCATAGAGAGATACCTGAAACTTCTTGACCCCGTATATGATAGCCAAATATCTCTTTCCCTAGTTGTGAGTAATTTTGCTATGCCATAGGTAACATTTTAAGATTGAAATTCAGTTAGCGGTTTGGTTCCATTCTGTGGTGTGGGTGTGGGTGTGGCTGTGGGACGAATTGTACCAATGCCACAATCTGACGCATTGGTGGCAAGCATTGCAAAATGTTTGCCTGGATTGGAAATTGCTAAACAAGATGCCAAATTGCAAGAACATTTTCTAGCACACCTTTGGCTGCACAAAAGTAACTCCTATCCTATGGGGATAAGAATTTTGAGCCTCTTTGGGAATGAATTTTGCATAATTATTAACTTTTTCCAGGAACAACTGTAGTTCTTTCAGGTTCTTAAGGGTTGGTGTTTTATTGATTGTGTCCATGTGATCCCATCTTTACTTAATATGTGTCATATGTACTTTAGGTTTGGCTCAGTGAACTACATGCATTGAGCAGACAATGCCGTACTTGAAGCCTCTCAAACATCACCTGCAGATTTTGAAGGCACTGCATGAAATTTAAACATTGCCACATGTACTTAACTTCCAGGGTGCAGTTGCTATTAAGTGGCAGGCATACATCAGATATTCTGAAATCAGTCAGTCATTCAATAAAATTGGTGCCTTTTATTCTTTGTCTCTGCATCTCCAAAGCCTTTCCTTGTGTGCAGACTGTGTAACAAAAAACTAGACACATTTGATTTAAATTATCCAATGTATTCCTGAATTAAATAGGTACACTGTACGCCTTACAGAAACTGGGACAAGAATGACCTAAAGTGGTTTCTGCTTATGTAAGATTTCAATAATCACGTTCATAATTTAATATTGTTACAAAAATATTTTTCTAAAATACAGTAAAAATTTTATTAATTTATACATGTTGAAAATTGTTGAATGAGATAAACAGTATCTTTAGTTGGTTATCATCTTCATTATGCAAAGAAACACGCAAAATTACATAAAGTTAGAACCTCTCACAGTGCTTTTTAGATTACTACACAAATTACTATGAAATTGCAGGGAACTGAATGTTACTAACATGTATTCGATAGTGACTTACAAAATGCTATTTATAGAATGAATAACTTTTCTCTGCAGATAACGATGTTTATATACTGAGTTACTTATGTATTGATAGTGACAAAAAGGTTTCCCAGTCAGAGAAATTAATTAATGTATAAATCAGTTTGCAGTTACATAAATATCAATTAATGGGAGTATTAACATTAATGCTGAAACTAATGCATAGGCAAATAAATGTGGAAGTTGTGTACTCTGAATAAATTCAGTATGCAATATAGGTACCATAAACTTCTGTTGACCTAAAATGATCATGATATTGATAGATTCAGAATGTGTGGTCCCATGTTGCCATATTACATAAGGTTATTTTGGATGAGTTGCTCCAGGTATCTCTGAAATATTGTGGGAGTCCTTTCGACCCCAAATAGCAACCGATTATAGTGATACTAACCTAATGGTAGAAGCCGACCTCAGGGAAGATGAATTTGGATTCCAGATAAATATAAGAACCCAGGAGACAATACAGAACCTATGACTTCTCTTTGAAGAGATGTTAAGGAAAGGCAAACTTACATTTAGAGGTAGACTTAGAGAAAGTTTTTGAAAGTGTTGCTTGGAATACTCTTTGAAATTTTGAAGGTAGCAAGGGTAAAACACAGAGTGAAAGACTATTTACACTTGTTCATAAACAAGATGGTAGTTTGGAATCTAGGGGGATGAAAGGGAAGCAGTGGTTGAGAAGGGAGTGAGACAGAGTTGTAGCCCATCACTGATGTTATTCAGCATGTACATTGAACAAGCGGTAAAGCAAACCAAAGAAAAATTTTGAGTAGGAATTAAAGTCCTTGGACAAGAAATAAAAAAATTGAGGTTTGTTGATGACATTGTAATTCTATCAGAGATGGCAAATGACTTGGAATGAGCAGATAAATGGAATGTAAAGCATGTTGAAAGGAGGCTATAGAACACCAAGAAAAGTAAAACAAGGATAATGGAATGTGGCTGAATTAAATGGAGTATTGCTGAGACAATTAAATTTGGAAATACGACACTAAAAATTGTATGTGAGGTTTGCTATTTCAACTGAAAACTAAATGATGATGGCCAAAATTGAGGAGGTATAATATGTAGACTGTCCATTGCAAGAAAAGTGTTACTGAAAAAGAGAAATTTAGTGTTGAATATAGATTTAAGTGCTAGGAAGTCTTTTCTGATGGTATTTGTTTGGAGTGTAGCTATGTATGGAAATGAAACATAGACAAGAAGAGAATAGAGGCTTTTGAAACGTGGACGGGTAGAACACACATGTAATGAGGAGCCACTGAATAGAACTGAGGAGACAAGAGATTTGTGGCACAACATGATTAAAGGAAGGGATTGGTTGATAGGACACATTCTGAGACACATCAAGGGATGATGAATTTACGATTGGAGGAAAATGTGTTCGTAGAGACTTGCACAGGATAGAGTATTGCGAAAAGTTGCATCAAACCAGTCTTTGGACTGAAGACTATGATGGCGGCATCTGTCTTTCAGAGAAAATGCACCTGCCCCCCCCCCCCCCCCCCCCCCACCACCACCACCACCACCACCACCACCACCACCACCACCACCACCACCACCACACCCACCCCTCACCTCCCACCAGTTTTACCAACAATTCTTCTGGCCTAGGAATGGGCTACAGATCTACTTTAGCTTGGGCACTGATGTTAAACTTAAAATCGCCACAAATTCTAAGTGATCAATTTCACTTCTAAACTACTACTAGGAGTGTTGCCCTCCATTTAGACCACACTGTGGATATCACTTCCATACTTCACAAGTTTCACTTAGACTTCATCATGAAGGACGAAAGACGCTGGATGTGCGCTCTACAGAAACTCACACAAAACTTAAACACTGCTGATTACTGTAAGGATACATGGGATTTTTGTATAACCTGTTGTCGGTTATATTATTTATATTGCACATATAACATATCAAATTCTCTGAATGGAATTGCTGTCAAACCTAGAATCACTGGTCTAGAATTTGAAAAACAAAAAGGGCAAAAGTGTCCAAGTCAAATATTTTAGTTGCTGCTGAAGAGTTTAATACCAGCAGGGTTAGTTGCTGAGCTACATTTTTATAATTAGCTTGGACTACACTCTGATGCCACAGCAGTTTCAAATCATTCTGTACTGAGGGTACCACAGCTGTGGAGAGCCAATTTGTTATGTTTCCACATAAATTGGAGACACCTGTATTCGACTGGAATTTTACCATTCCTCCATTAATTTCTAGCTGCACACAATCTTGCTTGCACTGGCAAGATAGCATGTAGCACACTAGCGCCTTTTGTTGTCACTTGCTGATCGAGGCATATACGTGCAAAGATGATCCAGTTAGTGGCATGTGAAACAAGTGACATCTTCGAACAAGCAGTTAAGCTGTTGATGCCTTGGACTGCAGTTTGGATTTGATTGCACTACCTTTTCTGGGACCCTGACGACAACAACATGGAAGAAACTTTTGTTTGTGCTCCATTCATCTTGTGACATTCCAGTGGTGAACAGAGTGCTTCTGTTTTGGGTGTCTAACAATGACAAGGATGGTGGGCCACTAACTGCCTGTACTGCTGTAACTACTGAGTCCCACTTCACTGGATGTTGGAGTACTCTATAAACTGGGTGACAACACTGATTGAGTGTCATCAGTTTCTACATCTATGTCTATATTCAGCAATCCATCATGAAGTCTGTGGCAGGGGGCATCTCACATTGTACCAGTTATTAGGGTTTCTTCTCATTCCATTCACATATGTAGTGTGGGAAGAATGTTTGTTTGAATGCCTGTGTGTGTGCTGTAATTATTCTAATCTTATCCTCATGATCCCTATGTGAGTGATATGCAGGGGGTTTCTGTGTATTCCTAGAGTCACCATTTAAAGCCAGGTCTTGGAACTTTGTTAGTTGAATTTCACTGGGTAGTTCGTCTGTCTTCAAGAGTCTGCCAGTTTGTTCTTCCATGGATAAAATCAACCTGTGACCATTCTTGCTGCCCTTCTCTGTATACATTCAGTAATAGCCCTATTTCGTTTGGATCCCACACACTTAAGCTATAGTCTAGAACTGGTCACACCAGTGATTTGTAAGCAGTCTCCTTTGTAAATTGATTGCAATTCCCCAGTACTCTAACAGTCTGCCACTTGCTTCACCAATGACTGAGCATATGTAGTCATTCCATTTCATATCCCTACAGTGCATTACACCCAGGTACTGTTAATCGGAGGGGCTGGGTGATTCAAAGAGCGATCCATTGATATTATAGTCATAGGACACAATGTTTTCTTGGTTTTAGTGCACAATTTTACATTTCTGAACATTTAAAGTAAGTTGCCAATCTTTTCACCACTTTGAAATGGTATCAAGATCTGACTGAATATTAGTGTGGCTTCTTTCGGATAGTACTTCATTACAGATAACTGCATCACCTGCAAAAAGTCTGAGGTTGTTATTAATATTGTCACAAGCTCATTACTATACAACATGAACAGCAAGGGTTCCAACACACTTCCCAGGGGCACATTTGAAGTTACTTCTACATCTGGTGGTGATCTGAGATAACATGCTGTGTCCTCCCTGCCAAAAAGTCCTCATTCCACTTATGAATTTCACTTGATAACCCATATGATCATACTTCTGGCAATAAGTGTAAGTGTGGTACTGAGTCAAAGCTTTTCAGAAATCAGGACATACTCACAATTTCAATAATAAACACCTCTGTGATGCACGACGACTCTCTTTTAATGTTTGCCACTGGAGTTTGTTGAGCATCTCTGTAATGCTCTCACACTGACTATATTATATGTTGATAATGCACGCTGCTGTTTGTCAGATCTTCTCTCTTTCTTACATCAGTAATCCCTGGTAAGGATCCCAGAGTGATGAACAGTATTTCAGAATCGATCAGACAAGTACCTTGTAAGCCACTGTCTTCGCGTATGAGTTAAACTTCATTAAGATTCTTCCTATGAATTTGTGTGGAATCTGCTGCTTGTCCTACTATTTGTTTTATGTGGTCATTCCACTTGTCACTCTGGATTATTACTCCTAGGTATTTTACAATTCACTGTTTCCAGCAATTTGTCTTCAGTAGTGTAGTTGTACAGTAGTGTATTTCTTTTTATATATATATGCATATTGTTACATTTACTTACACTCAGGGTCAACTGCCAGAACCTGCATCATTCATCAATCCTCTGTAGGTCATTCTGCAAATCAATACTCTCTTCTGGCATCAGTAGTTTCTTATAGACAGTCGCATCAGTAAACAGTCTTAAAGAGCTTCCCATGTTTTTTACTAAATCATTTATATACTTTGTGATCAGTAATGATTGCATCATACTTCCTTGGCAAACTTTGGAAATTACCTTTACAGCTGTTCATTTTGTTCTGTTAAGAGCAAGGCGTTTCATTTTGTTCTGTTAAGAGCAAGGTGTTGAACTGCATCTTCTAGGAAGTCTTGAATACAGTCACAAATCTGGTCTGATACTTGGTAAGCCTGTAATTTTTTCATCAAACGGCAGTGTGGGGCAGTGTCAAATGCCTTCCTGAAGTCATGGAACACATCTTCAACCTGAGCACCATTGTCTACAGTGCTGTGGATCTCATGGAGGAATTGGTTGAGCTGAGTTTTGCAAGATCTCTGTTTGCAGAATCCATGCTGATTTTTTTATAGATTAGATTTTCATTCTCCAAAAAGTCATAATTCTTGAGCATAAAATATGTTCCACAATTCTACAAGAGAATGGCATCAGTCATACATGCATATAATTGTATCTGCCTGTCCTATGTCCCTTTTTGAAATGGGAATGGCCTGTGCTTTTTTCCAGTTGCTAAGTGCCTTTCATTGCTCCAACAATCTCCAATAAACTGCTTTTAGAAAGGGAGCAAGTTCTCTTGCATAATGTGTGTGTAACCTTACAGGTATCTCATCTGGTCCTGCTGCCTTTCCATTACAGAGCAGGTGTAATTGCTTTTCTGTTCCCCAATCAGTTAGCTCAGTATCTGCCGTTTCAACGTTCATACGATAATTGAAAGGAGGGACTGTGTTAAGACACTTTATCCAGTGAAAATATTTTGGAAGACTGAATTCAGAAATTCGACCTTCTTTCTGTTACCTTCAATTTCATTGCCAGAAAGCTCCCTACGTGAATGAATAGAGGATTTCAGACCACTTAGGCCAATATTGTACAAAGATCTTTAAGATGATGCTAAAAAGTGGTATTACACTGTCATCATATTTTTCATCAAATTTCAAGATGATGGACAACAGCTTGTTATTATGTGCTCCAATTGCTAATACCACAATTGCATAGTGAGTGTATTTGGAAGAAAAGTGGTGGAAAAGTACCCACACACCTGGCTGAAAATGACTTAAAAGTTCATGTCACACTCAATCCGTAATATTGGAGTTCAATATGGTGTTGGCCCTTTCTTAGCCTTGATGGCAGCTTCCACTCTCGCAGACATACGTTCAGTCAGGTGCTATACAGTTTCTTGGGGAATGGCAGCCCATTCTTCACAGAGTGCTGCACTGAGGAGAGGTATCGATGTCATTTGGTGAGACCTGGCACAAATTCGGTGTCCCAAAACATCCCAAAGGTGTATTATAGGATTCAGGTCAGGGCTGTGTGCAGGCCAGTCCATTACAGGGATGTTATTGTCATGAAATCACCCCGCCACAGGCCGTACATTATGAACAGGTGCTTGATCATGTTGAAAGATGCAGTTGCCATCCCCAAATTGCTCTTCAGCAGTGGGAAGCAAGAAGGTGCTCAAAACATTCAATGTAGGCCTGTGCTGTGATAGTGGCACGCAAAACAACAAGGGGTGCAAGCCCCCTCCATGAAAAACACGACCACTCCATAACACCACCGCCTCCGAATTTTACTGTTGGCACCACACATGCTGGCAGATAACTTTCACCTGACATTCACGATACCCACACCTTGCCAACAGATTGCCACATTGTGTACTGTGATTCATCACCCCACACAATGTTTTTCTGCTGCTCAGTCTTGCAATGTTTATGCTCCTTATACCAAGTGAGGAGTCGTTTGACTTTTATTGGTGTGATGTCTGGCTTATGAGCAGCCACTCAACCATGAAAGCCAAGTTTTCTCACCTCTCGCCTAAGTGTCATAGTAGTTGCAGCGGATCCTGATGCAGTTTGGAATTCCTGTGTGATGGTCTGGATAGATGTCTGCCTATTAGCCCCTTTCAATTGTCGGCGGGCTCTGTCACTCAACAGACGAGGTTGGCTTGTGCGCTTTTTTGCTGTACATGTCCTTTAACATTTCCACCTCACTATCACATTGGAAACAGTGGACCTAGGGATGTTTAGAAGTGTGGAAATCTCGCATACAGACTTATGAAACTCGTGACCTTCGCTCACCTGACCACATTCGAAGTCTGTGAGTTCCACAAATCACCCCATTCTGCTGTCTCACGATGTCTAATGAGTACTGACATTGCTGATATGGAATACCAGGAAGTAGGTGGCAGTACAATGGACCTAATATAAAAAACGTATGTTTTTGGGGGTGTCCAGATACTTTTGATCACATAGTGTACTTGGATGAAGCCATGGGTGTTATGTCAAGATAATAAAAACATTCAGCAAAATCTGTTAAGAGAGCTGCAACTCCTAATATGTAAATTACTTACAAATGGAGGAGTGTATTTCAGTACTTGCTCAGTAAAGTGACGTCTCATTACAAAAAAGAATACTCTCTTGAGAAATACTGTTTGTGCAGAAGGCAGGTAAACTGTGGCACTGTGATTTCTTGATACAGGAGAGAGCTACTCTAGTTTACAGCACAGCACTCAAATATCACATTGCATATTAACCAAAGTAATTCCTGAAACATGTTAAGTGATTTATAAAGCACTAAAGGGGAGTATGTGAAGGTAAATAAATGTTTAGTACACTATACAGGCAATAAGCATTATTTTTATTTTTGAATAATTTAATTAATGGAATTAGTGTTCCAACAACTACAAAATTAAAGTAAAACACAGATGAAACACTTTTTAACTTGTGGCATCCAGAGTTCAAAAATAGACGAAGTAGATTGGAAAGCTAAGAAAGAATTTTTATTTTAGTGTGACCACATCCTCTCTTCTGGCTTGCTGAAACCCTGCCTGGATGTTTCAAGATGTAGAGGTGGATGGCTGTAGCTGTGATTGTGGACATAGTCGCCTACAGCATATTCCACCTGCCCATCGACATACCCTTGCTCAACCCCCACCCTAGTTGAAGCAGATTAATTACAAAAAAGTTGAAGGAACACAACTCATAAGGCATGTTTACGCACACACTACAGAGATGTCAAATAGATCTAGTGATGCCAGCACTCCAAGTGGTTACATTTCACATTGCAGTGAACAGAAGATGAATGACTGTTGTGATCAAATCTGTGGCGAGGCCCTAGATTTGATTACGTTTATTTGACAACAGGCGATATTTGATACAGTTCCCTATTACACCATCAAATTTCTTTGATATAAATATTTGAATATCAACTTTGACAAAGAAATAGGATAGTGTAATACTGGCCTTACTGGTTCTGCATAAGACAAAAACCTCTTAGGGTTTTTCTCGTATTGGGTGACAAATATTTTATTTAACCATGGTGTTGTTGATAGCTCTAATTGCATTCTTTTGTTCCCTTTCACGTCTGATTAGATTTGAATTATTCATCCAGGGATCATCTTACGCTAGCACAGGATTTGCCATAATATAGTGAACATAAATAGCTGAAAATACACATAGACGTAGAAAATATAAGTGTGTTTTATGACGAAAAGACAGGAAATAGCCATATCCTTGTTGAAGTAACAGTCCCGGCATTTACCTGAAATGATTGAGAAACCTCAATCAGGATGGCCAAACAGAACAAACTCCATCCTCCCAAGGTCAGTGCCTGAACAGCTACACTGCCTGTATGATGTTGTATGATGATCTTTTATTTGCACATAAATTCCTGTATTTATTGCATTGCCAGTAGGATGTTGAATACCTCTCAACAACAAAACATAACTAAAAAATGGCCATACTACTGAGTAAAGTGAAAATTGTGGTTTGGTTGATAGACAAAATCCTAATGCTGACTGTGTATCTGGCTGTTGCACAAAGCAAAACAGGTTTTGCAGGTGGCATGCTCATACTTCTTTTTCACATTATTTCGCCCTCATGGTATGTCTTTTACAGAGATTTATTAATTACAAAGTGAATAACTTGTAGTATTTATTTACAAATGTATAAGCTGCTGCTTTTGTTTTTTGAAGGGATTCTGGTGTGATTTCCTTCCTTTGCTTTATTTAGCAACAAGCATGGTGTAGAGGTCTTCTAAATGTAAGAATTTCCTTGTAGTAGTAGTTTTCACTTATAGTCAATTGTTCTTAATTTCTGTTTCCCTTCCCCCCCCCCCCCCCCCCTTCCTTTTCATCCTTTAGAGCCGATATTATGATGTCACTATAAAAATTACTTTTTTCCTTGCAAATTCACCATGTTGGCACTTGACATGTTGTTCTCACTTTTCCATTCAATAATGTTTCCATAATTCTATGTGTTTGTTCTTATATTCTTTGTTGTGATTGGCATGATCCCATATGTTGATGTATTCTCTTTGAAAAGGCTTACGCTGTAGGGCAAGACTGACATGTTAATGACTTTCATTTTAAAAAATGTAATTGATTTATTCATTTGCAGGTGGATTTCTTGCCCAAAAATTTGCAGAATTCACAGTGCAGTGCCCACGTGTTGCTTCTCTCATACTTTGCAACACATTTACAGATACATCAGTCTTTAGCTATAGTGATTCTGCAACAATGTAAGTTAACAAATGGGTATTGCTGATTTATCTGTATTTTAAAGAAAACTGTACAAGAGCTATATAATATTGTGCAATATTTGGGCATAACATTGCTTTAGATATTTGAGAGTATATGTTGTTCAAAATTGTCAGGCATCTGAGGAGGAAGGGGGGGGGGGGTGATTTAAGGGAGTGGTTGCAATTTACACTCTGATCCACTGCTTTACAGTTACAATACTATTGTGGAAATAGAAACTTACTTTTCATTATTTAAAGGGACAATAAAGAACCCTAATTTTTATTTGGTGGAAAATCTCTTTGATCAACCTGATTTGGGTATAACACTTCAGTAAAGTAGTAAGTTTTGGAAGGTTTATAATAGTAAAAAATTGTTGCAATCATGTATGTAGTTTTTAATGTCTGACTGGACTGCACATTCATTTTCGTCAAAATTTTAACCACATGTTCCTTTTTCAAATCAAATTCTTATTTGCTTTTTCCAGTTTCTGGATGCTTCCTTCTCTTGTACTTAAGAAAATGGTGATGGGCAACTTTTCAACAAATAAAGTGGATTCCAGAATAGCTGATGCTATAGATTTCATGGTGGAAAGAGTAAGTATAGTTCCATCCATCAATCTATCTCAAAGTATTACAGTGGTAAGATTTTTGTATACTTGTTCATACTCTAAAAGTTGGTATAAAACATTTGTGTGATTCGTGGCAATGAATGTTTGATATAGATATCATTCTCTGTTGTTACTGTCACACAATTGGAACAGTCTGTTCTATTACTACATGAAATAAATGAAGTGCCACCATAATTTAAATCATATATAAAATATATTCCCAGAAATTCACCAGGAAATTTTCATTACATTTGCTTGAGTAGGTAAAGAAGCATGAAACTAATGGAATATATTATCAAATTGAGGTAACACTAATCAAAGAACATACGCAAATTATTGACCGACATTTCAGTTTAAATCACTTGAGGAATACCCAAGGTTGATGGGGACTGACCATTGCTGGCAGTCCTCTATGCTGTAATATAATCAGTGTGCAAATTGAAGAGTGATCAGATGACTTGCCACTCTCTCTACTGTGGTACATCACAAGCAGCACCTGCAGGCTGCTTCATAGTTACACCGACGCTTCCATACAGTGCCTTTTAAACCAGTGCCACAACACAGAGCCCAGAGTGACCTGGGGAGTCCCCATTTTCCCCTAACTGTTCAACATTATAAGGAAGACAGAAATTATTAACTAATAACTCACACAAGGAACACACACAAACAGAATCTACACAAATCATAGCATGTTGCCCTGCATTGCTCGATGGGAATCTGATTCTTAATCATCCTTTATAGCAGTTGGAACATTCTTCTTGGAAAGACAACTTTCTCCTCCATAAGCACTATTCATTCTTCAGTTTAGACAAATTAGAACACTTGAACATGTTTCAGCAATCATCATTGTGATTGGCATTTCAGTATTTTGTTTGTATGATTGTTAAGGTCTTAACTGCCCAGATAGTAAGAATGGCGAAAAGTGTTGCCACAATACAATGAATGGCTGTAGAAGTGTATAATCAACGGGCAAACTCTTGAAAATATTGCATACCCCACTTGGCTTAGTCTGCTGTGTGTAGCAGCTCTGTTGGGTTGACTGAGGGTTCTTTAACCTCATGCAGAATTTCATGAATCAAATAATGCTCTTGGTGGTTCAAGTGGGCCACAACTCTGAATTTTAAGAAGGATGCTATAATTTAAAAGTGTGAACATATTACATCTCACAAAGAAATTTGATGCTCTTGATCTTGAAGAAAACTGCAGTGAAATGAACAATAAATAGTTTTTCTCATCCTTGATGTGAACAGTAGGCTGAAAAGAAGATAAATGAAAAATACTGTTACTACAAACCTCTCTGCGAATAATGAACCAGGCAAATATACAAAAGGTGTAGATAAAAATTAACTTCACTCTGTGAGGAAGGAAAAAAAAAACAAAAATCAAAGTACATGGAGACTGCCACACAAAGGGACTTTCTCAAAAACTTCAGTGCATTAGCAGTTCACTTGCAGTAACAGGTATGATTAAGTCAGGTGAAGGACAGTGTAATGATTTGTGCTGGAGCTAGTGACATCTAAAAAAATAGAGCTATGAACATGAATGAAATTTCCACTCTGCAGCGGAGTGTGTGCTGATATGAAACTTCCTGGCAGATTAAAACTGTGTGCCGGACCAAGAATCAAACTCGGGACCTTTGCCTTTCGTGGGCAAGTGCTCTACCAACTGAGCTACCCAAGCACGACTCGCACCCCGTCCTCACAGCTTTAATTCTGCCAGTACCTCATCTCCTACCTGCCAAACTTCGCAGAAGCTCTCCTGCATATCTTGCATCATTCTGGAAACATCCCCTAGGCTGTGGCTAAGGCCGGTATTACACTATCAAATTTCTTTGTCAAAGATGTGATCCAATATTCCGTCCAATATATTTGACAAAGATCTTTGACGTAGCGCTACAAGGGGTATTACACTGTCATCAAATTTTTCGTCAAAGTTCAAGATGGCTGACAACAACTTGTTGTTTACCGCAGCAGTTCTACATACTCCAATTGCATTGTGTGCACATGCGGAAAAGAAGTGGGGGGGAAAAAATGGAACCATACATACGAGGTTGACAGTCTTAAAAGTCCTGGGATTACAACTTGATAATAAATTCAGTTGGGAGGAGCACACCACAGAACTGCAGAAAGGCCTTAACAAATCTGTATTTGCAATTCGAGTGTTAGCAGACATAGGCAACATAAAAATGAAAAAGCTTGCATACTTTCATTCCATAATGTCATATGGGATAATATTTTGGGGTAAAACTTGAAGTCAAACAAAAGTTTTCAAGGTCCAAAAGCGTGTAATACGTATTATTTGTGGAGTAAATTCACGGACCTCCTGCAGAAACCGCTTCAAAGAACTGGGTATACTAACTACTGCCTCTCAGTATATTTGCTTCTTAATGAAATTTGTCGTAAATAATAATCTCTTTTTCCAACAAACAACTCAGTTCATACATACAATACCAGGAACAAAAATGATCTGCACAAGGACTTAAAAGCACTTACTTTAGTTCAAAAAGGGGTCCACTACTCAGGAACACTCATCTTCAATAATTTGCCAGGAAACATAAAAAATTTAGTTAGAAATAAAGATCAGTTTAAAAGGAGCCTGAAAGACTTATACTGGCCAACTCCTTCTACTCCATTGGCGAAATTTTTAATAGAAACAAGTGATGTATTTATTCGTACTATTAGTATTGTTATTTCAGCTTAAAAAAATCGACATGTTCCACATCCACGAGGATCTCCTCAGCACGGATCTATGGAACGACGACACGATAAAAGCATTCAACAAAACTTGTTACGTGAGCTTACAGTGGAAGACGTCAAGTCGTACATAAATTACTTAAGAATGGATGAGCATACATTTCTGTATGTGCTCAATGAAGTGTATCCTCATATCACAAAGCACAATATTCACTTAAGAACTGCTACATCTTCAGAAGACAGGCTCACTATAACACTCCGATTCCTTGCTACAGGTGAGGGTTATGTTAGGTTAGGTTAGGTTAGGTTAGGTCTCCAATCTTCTTAATCTATCTTTGTATTCAGGGTGCCTCACATTATAAAGCGCCTCATCAGCTTCAGACATCTCTATTAATTTTGTAGGTGTCAGCACACACCAATTGTATTTACCGGCAATGGTTATAAAAACACTACGGACGACAGAACGCTGCAGCGATGCTAGCGCTCCATGTGGTAACATGTCACATTGCAGTGAACAGAAGACAAGCGGTTTCTTTGATCAAATATACAGCGAGGCCCTAGATTTGATCAAATATTGGACGACATTTGACAAAGTCCCTATTACACTATCAAATATCTTTGACAAAGATTTTGGACAAAGATATTGGACAAAGAAATCTGATAGTGCAATACCGGCCTAAGCCATGTATCCACAATATCCTTTCTTCCAGGAGTTCTGCAAGATATGCAGGAGAGCTTCTGCGAAGTTTGGAAGGTAGGAGACGAGGTACTGGTGGAATTAAAGCTGTGAGGACGGGGTGAGAGTCATGTTTGGGTAGCAGAAAATCCACACTGTGGCCGTGTCTCTCAATTTGGAAAAGGCCTACGACACCTGCTGGAGAACTGGTATCCTCTGTACTCTTTATGTGTGGGGCTTCCTCTGGTGCCTGCCCTGTTTCCTTCGGGCATTTTTACAAGACCAAGTTTTCAGGGTGCGTGTGGGTTCTGCCTTGTCACACCTTTATCCGGAAAAATTGGGTGCCTCATGGTTCCATCCTGAGCGTCGTCCTCTTTGCTATCGCCATTAATCCTACATTGGCCTGTTTCCCGCCAGGCATCTCCAACTCACTTTTTGTATACGATTTTGCCATCTATTGCAGTTCTCCACAGACCTGTCTCACTGAGCGGCATCTTCAGAGCTGTCTTGATCGTCTGTACTCCTGGAGTATTGACAATGGCTTTCGCTTTTCCCCTGACAAAACCATGTGTATGAATTTCTGGCGGCACAAATTTTTTTTCCCACAATCTCTGCATCTTGAGCCTGTTGCCCTTCTGTTCATTGAAACTACAAAATTTCTGGGACTCATGCTCAATAGGAAACACTCTTGGTCCTCCCATGTCTCTTACATGGCAGCCCACTGTACGCAGTCCCTCAATCTCCTACGTGTCCTCAATGGTACTTCCTGGGGTGCTGAACGAACCAGTCTCCTCTGTTTGTATTGGTCCTTTGTCCATTCGAAACTAGACTATGGGTGCTTTCTTTGTGTCTGTACATCCATCCCTCTTACGCTGTCTCAACACTATCCACCATCATGGCATCCATTCGGCCACGGGTGCCTTTTACACCAGCCCGGTTGAGAGTCTGTATGTTGAAGCTGCTGAACTACCACTGCCCTACCATTGTAACTTTCTCCTCAGCAGGTATGCATGCCGTTTGTCTGCCATGCATGGCCACTACTCCTATGCCGCCTCCTTTGATGATTCCTTTGACCGTCAGTATGGGGCTCATCCCGCTTCTCTGTTATCTCCTGGACTCGGCTTTCACCACTTGCTATGGCAGCTTAACTTCACACTATGTGCAACTTACCCAGTGGGTGAGACCCCTTCACCACCTTGGCATTGTGAAGCGGCCAATGTTAACCTTGGACTTCATTCGCTTCCTAAGAACACTACTCCAGCCTCAGTCTATCTCCTCCAGTTTCGCAACCTACATATGGAACTTCGAAAGAGTACCTATTTCTACACTGATGGCTCTTGGACTGACCATAGAGTCGGGTGTGCTTTCGTCATTGGCACCCGTGTCTTTTGATATCGGCTTCCGGCACACCCCTCAGTATTTACATCCGAGCTCTTCGCCTTGTATCAGGCCACAGAGTACATCCGGCAACACAGCCTTTCCAATTGTGTTCACTGCTCAGACTCACTCAGAGCTCTCCAAAGTCTATGTGCACTGTACACTGCTCAGCCCTTAGTGCAGCGGATTCAGGAAAACAGTCACTTGCTCACTCTTCGTGGAACCAATGTCATGTTGCTGTGGGTCCCTGGTCATGTGGGTCTGCCAGGAAATGAGGCTGCTGACGCAGCTGCCAAGACTGCAGTCCTTGTACCTCAGCCCGCAAGTACCTACATTCCATCCGACAATCTCTGCGTTGCCGTCTGTCGGGCGGAGATAATTTTAACTCAGTTGCGTACTTGCTTCCATGAAGATTTTGGTTTGATTCTGTTCTGACAGCAATGTCCAGAAATAGTATCAGTAGCATGTATAATTGTCTCTGACATTACTTTTAGAAACATGCTGTGATAAAAAATAGCAACAAGCAGTCTAGTTCTTTTGATAATGTATTGAAAGGTACCTGAACTCCACTCATTCATTTAAACAGAGGTAATTCAGGGAGTGCATCAAAATAATACTATTCATTGTGAAGGGTAGGCTGTTGAACTGAATGACTAATAAAAACTTGTGCATTAGCTTCTTCATACCCACTACCATATTTTCTGTCAGCAGCACAGGTTTTGCTCTCCAGCTCACGTGAGTCGTCATCGTCTTCTGAAAAATCGCCGATGTCGCCTGAAAGATCGTCAGGTTCTGAGCCATAGTTCAAGAGTTCTTCAGTCTCTAAGTTTGACAAGCAATGTCTGTTTAGCCATATTCACTGTTTGTCTGTTTTTACACAAGGGAAGGGTGCACACAAATAGCACAACACGGCAGCCGACATAAAACAAAACAACCCTCAACAATATTCGAAGCGCTCAAGCAATTCCTGTAACACTGGTACCATTCCCGAGAGACTGGCACACTAGCCATCAACAATACACTTACGACAAGCCAAACAATTAGTCTCACCACTTACAAATGCAAGATATTCATCTTTGCTTGGAACTGGTTTTCCATCTGAGCACTTGATGTTCACACAAGTGTTTCTCTTTTCTCCAAATTTAATTGGGAAAATTAGTTTTGTTGGTGGAAGGCATCATAAAACATCCTGTTAAACTTTTGTAAATACCTTCAGACCTCAAGAAGAATATAATAATTCCAGCCCCAATGAAAGCAGGTATTGACAGGTGTGAAAATTAGTGAACTATCAATTTAGTAAGTCATGGTTGCAAAATAGTAACACAAATTCTTTACAAACTAATGGAAAAACTAGTAGAAGCCAACCTCGAAGGACATCAGTTTTGATTCCCTAGAAATGTTGGAACGTGTGAGGCAATACTGACCCTACAACTTACCTTAGAAGATATGTTAAGGAAAGGCAAACTTACATTTCTAGCATTTCTAGCCTTAAAAAAAGCTTTGACAATGTTGACAGGAATACTCTTTCAAATTCTGAAGGTGGCAGGTACAAAATACAGGGAGCAAAAGGCTATTTACGATTTGTACTGAAACCAGATGGCAATTATGAGATTCGAGGGGGCACAAAAGGGAAACGGTGGTTGAGAAGGGAGTGACACAGGGCTGTAGCCTATCCCCAATTTTATTCAATCTGTATTTTGAGCAAACAGTAAAGGAAATAAAAGAAAAATTTGGAGTAGGAATTAAAATCCACGGTGAAGAAATAAAAACTTTGAGGTTTGCCAACGACATTGTAATTCCGAGACATTAAAGGACCTGGAAGAGCAGCTGAACAGAATGAACAGTGTCTTGAAAGGAGGATATAAGATGAACATCAACAAAAGCAAAACGAGGATAATGGAATGTGGTCAAATTAAATCAGTTGATGCTGAGGGAATTAGATTAGGAAATGAGACACTTGAAGTAGTAGATGAGTTTTGCTATCTGGGGAGCAAAATAACTGATGAGGGTCGAAGTAGAGAGGATATAAAATGTAGACTGGCACTGTGCAAGGAAAGCATTTCTGAAGAAGATAATTTCGTTAACTTTGAGTATAGATTCAAGTTCAGTCTTTTCTGAAAGTGTTTGTATGTAGTGTAGCCATATATGGTAGTGAAACATAGATGATAAACAGTGTAGACAAGAAGAGAATAGAAGCTTTCAGAATGTGGTGCTACAGAAGAATGCTGAAGTTTAGTAGATGGGTAGATCACGTAACTAATGAGGAGGTACGAATAGAATTGGGGAGAAGAGAAATTTGTGGCACAGCTTGACTAGAAAAAGGGATCAGTTGATAAGACATGTTCTGAGGCATCAAAGGATTACCAATTTAGTATCAGAGAGCAGTGTGGAGGATAAAACTCGCAGAGGGAGACAAAGAGATGAATACACCAAACAGATTCAGAAGTATGTAGGTTGCAGTAATTATTCAGTGATGAAGACGCTTGCACAGGATAGAGTAGCATGGAGAGCTGCATCAAACCAGTCTCTGGAATGAAGACGATGACGACAACAAAAACAACAACATTAACATACTAACAAGCTTAGTTCAAAACTGTTGCCCACAAATAACCAAAAAAGTGAAAATAGAGGGTGCACCAAACACAAGCAGAATTACTGGTTCACACCTGAATTGCATAACCTGAGAAACACTGTTGTTGCCCCATATAAAATGATTAAACTGGTGACCTAGAACTGAAGCTAAGACACACAAAAGTTGGGAAGGAGTACAGGACTAAGTTACATAGAGCAAACTAGAGAGGCAATGATGCTTTCATTGAAAATTCCAGCAACAAATTCAAAACTGCATGGAAAGTAATAAATACAATAACAAGAGAACATAAAAACAGACAAACTCCAAAATGGTCAGAAATATTAAACGATTTAATTATAAACACCAAGTGTGAAGCTCCTACTATCTCCACAACGAAAGATGCATCGTGTGGAAGTACTTTCCACAACATATCTGACCTAAATAACTTATCTTTTAAATGGAGACAGGTTACTTGCAAAACTGTGAACAAAGTGGTCACAAACGCAGGCTGTTTGAAAGTAGGGAACGTTTTGGCATTTAAAAAAACGAAGTACAAGAAATACATTTTATTATATACATCTGAAAGAGCAACTGACGTACTACTTTTCCACATAGTCACCAAACACATTGAGGCACTTACCATAGCAGTGGACAAGCTTTGAAAGACCGTCGTCGTAAAATTCTGCCACCTGAGACTTCAGCCAGTGAGTCACGCCTGCCTGGAGTTCCGTGTTGTCATCAAAGTGCTGGATTACAAGCCAGTTCTTCATCTTGGGAAACAAGTGGAAGTTGCTTGGTGCAAGACTGGGGCTGTAGGGTGGATGAGGGAAAATTTCCCATTTGAATGAATTAAGGAGTTCTTTAGTGCAGTTTGCTCTGTGAGGTCGGACATTGATGTGCAAAAAGAAAATTTTGGACATCAGCTTTCCTTGGTGTTTGTTTTAAACTGTTGTTCTAAGGCTGTGCACAGTTTGACAGTACCGGACAGAATTCATGGTTGCTCCATGTTCGAGAAAATCAATAAGAAACACACCTTGCCTATCCCAAAACACTGTGCCAACAACTTCCTTGCTGACAAGGTTTGCAAACATTTGTTTTTTTTTTTTTTTTGGGGGGGGGGGGGGGGTCCTTGTTTGCCCCCCACTCCATGAACTGTAATTTTCTCTCACAATTTGATGTGTTTAATCCAAGTCTTGTCACTGATTGCAGTTCGATCCAGTAATGAATCACCATGTTTGTGATAGGTCTCCAGAAATGTCAACATTGCCCCCATTCGCTGTTCTTTATGGTGCTCTGTGAGCATTTTTGGCACCCACTGTGCACAAAATTTGGTGGTAGCCTAGCTTTTGAGTGACAGTTTCAAACAACAAAGTCCGTGAAGCCTATGGAAGAAAGTGAAAGCTCCGTTACAGTGAAGCGACGATTTTCATTAATCATTTCATCAATTTAGCGAAAAGATCATCTGTCACAATGCTCAGGCGTCCACTCTTCTCTTCATCACAAACGTTAGTTCGGCCATTTTTAAACTGAATGTACCATTTCCGGATGGAACATTCACTCATTACGTTATTTCCGTACACTTGGCACAGTTCACAATAAACGTCTATAGGTTTCAGGTTTTTTGCCAACGAAACCTGTATCACAGACCATACCTCACAACTGGTGGGATTTTCAATTGCAGCGTACATTTCAAATTCGAATATTGAAAAAACCAAATGTGCAGAGACGTTCTCGCTGTCATGGATGGATGCCGACTGAGCTGCCGAGCTCACACATACCAAAATAAACAGTGTCAGTGCACACCTAGCAACGTCAGATGGAAACGTTCCCTACTTTCTGAATAGCCCTCTTAGCTCAAAAAGTGAAGGTCTCTGTGGCATCTCAAACACCATCCTGGAACAAATAATTTACATTATTGATGGCCTTCTTACCTTACTGACTGACGCTCTCCTGTCGGGTTTGACATAAATCTTTCAAAATTTTCCCGAAGAGTGAGCCAATTGGGGAAGGGCGCCTTACATGAAGACAGGAAGAGCTCGTGAGGTTCTGAAGGCTATTATTGTTAACCTAATTCATAAGAAAGGGGATAAAAACAGACCAGAAAGTTACTGTCCAGTATCCTGCATATCTATAATACCCAAGGTAATAGAATGTTGTATTAAATTAAAACTTTTTAGCTATATTGAGGATCACAGTCTGATTTCCTCTTCACTCAAACAATGGAAAATCCGGGATGGAATGTAACAGTATTGTGAAAAGGGTAGTTGCTACTCATCATACAGCAAAGGTGCTGAGAACACAACTCTCACACATGACTGCACTCTCGGGCACCACACTTCTGGCAGTTGAAGCCAGACTGTGACCAGCGGTGAATGACAGGAGAGGCAGCCTGGTGGTCGGAGTAGGGAGGAAACTGGGTCAGAGAGGGGGAGGGATAATGGGGTAGGAGTAGGGGTAGCGGACAGATATTGCTGCTTGGGGGAGAGTACAGGGACAAGGTGGAGAGAGGATAGGGCAGCTAGGTACAGTCGGGAGGCTAGACAGAAGGTGGGTGGGAGGAGTGGTAGCGGAAAAGGAGGGAAGTGAAGAGACTGAGGAAGCATTGGTGGAATGGAGGACTGTGTAGTAAGAGGCGACTGAAAGGAGTCTCACATATTTCGGCCTTTGTGACGCTCTCCTGTCGGGTTTGACATAAATCTTTCAAAATTTTCCCGAAGAGTGAGCCAATTGGGGAAGGGCGCCGTACATGTCCATCGTGCATTGAGATCTTTAGCCCACTTTTTCATCGTCACATTGCAGTCCTGTTCATTCTCCATCTCCTGGCTGAGGACACCTTCCTTAGTGTGTTTTCCACCATGCAATATGCAGTGCCATTTTCTGTGCTGATGATGACATGGACTTCTTAGCCCCTCATATCCAGCGTGGTAGCCAGTCCGTTGTGATGGGGCCGCCATATACCCTGTCAGTTGTAGCCCCCTGATAACACAGGGATCACTCCGCTGATGCTTGCACCGTTAACTCCCAATGTATGCCATTGAGTTGATGGCCATCTCCCTGGGGCATCAGGACTCCCAGCAATGACCATCCTGCCAGGTGGCCCTTGCTGAGGCTGGGTGGCACCTGTGGGGAGGGCCCCTGGTGGCAGTGGTTGGCATCAGGGCGGATGACACGCCATGAAGCATAGTACGTCATCTCTTGCAGGTGGTCTGCCACCAGCAGTTTCTCAGTGGGCAAAGTCTAACTTCAGCACTAAGAAATATGACCTAAACTCGTTACCCTCCCTGGCCACACCATGGTAGGAACACCAGGCTAAGAATGGCAGTGGAGTTTATTCGCCCCAGTACCTCGTATGTACGAGAGTTGATGGGGAATCTTTCATGTCCATGAAGCCTCAATTTTTTGTGGAGCATTTGGAGGGAAAGTTTGGGGAGGTAGAGGGCTTGTCCAAAATGTGCTCTGAGTCAGTTCTGATAAAAACATCCTCTGCTCAGTCACAGGCATTACTCACTTGTGACAAGTTGGGGGATGTTTCTGTTACCATCACACCCCATAGGAGCTAAAGTATTGTCCAGGGTATTATATTCCTGAGCGACTTGCTTTCGCAGTCTGACGACGAGCTGCATGCCAATATAGAGGGGTCAAGGTGTTCATCTCATCTGGCGTGTCCATCGGGGTCCGAGGGATAACCAGGTTGCCACCAGTGCCTTCATCTTGGCCTTCTGGGATGACACCTTACCCAAGATGGTCAAGTTGATGGTCTACTGCTGCGACATCAAGCCATATATCCCTCCCCTGATGCGGTGCTTTAAGTGCTGGAAGTTTGGCCATATGTCTTCCCACTGTACTTCCAGTGTCACATGTAGAGACTGTGGATGTCCATCACATCCCAATGTGCCATGTACCCCACCTCCCATCTGTGTCAGCTGTGGAGAGCACAATTCACCTAGCTTTCCAGACTACAGTATTTTACAGAAATAAGGATTTGAGGAAAGACTGGAGATCGTGGTGGATTTCTGGCACCCACACCACTGCTACCTACTCTGTGTCTGTGGATGAGGTGGAGATTGTGGCATTCGCTAAGGACCTAGATCTCTCCGGACCCTTAGACACAATGGATATAGACTGCTCAGGCAAAAAGTCGGTGGCCGCAGGTGACCCTGAGGTGTAACCTGCTTCCTTGCTTGCTTCATGCTTTCCCAGCCTCACGATAATGTCATCCTCCAGTGGAATTGCTGCAGTTTTTTCCATCACCTGGCTGAAGTACAGCAACTCAAGTTTTACACCTGCTTTCTGCATTGCCCTCCAGGAAACTTTGTTCCCAGCAATGCAGACTCCTACCCCCCACGGCTATAAGGGATACTACAAGAACCATAGCGACTATAATCGAGTATCAGGTGGAGTTTGTGTTTATGTCCTAAACTCAGTCTGTAGTGAACCTGTTCCCCTTCAAACCCCTCTTGAAGCTGTGGCTGTCAGAATAGGGACGACGCAGGAAAAACTGTCTGCAATGTATATCTTCCTCCAGATGGTGCAGTATCCCTGAATGTATTAACCGTACTGATTGATCAACTCCCTAAACCTTTCCCACTTTTGGTAGGTTTTAATGCCCATAAACCCTTGTGGGGTGGCAACGTGCTTACTGGCCAAGGCAGAGATGCCGAAAATTTACTATCGCAACTCGACCTCTGTCTCTTAAATACTGGGGCCATCACACTTTCAGTGAGGCTTATGGTTGTTACTCGTCCATTGATTTATCAATTTGCAGCCGAGGACTTCTCCTATCTATCCACTGGAGAGCACATGATGACCTGTGTGGTAGTGACCCCTTCCCCATCTTCCTGTCACTGCCCTGGTGTCAGGCCCACAGTCGCCTGCCCAGATGGGCTTTAAACAAGGCGGACTGGGAAACTTTCACCTCTGCTGTCACCGTTGAATCTCCCCCACACAGTAACATCAATTTGATGGTTGAACAGGTGACAACAACAATTGTTTCTGTGGCAGAAAATACGATACTTCACTCTTTAGGGTGCCCCGGCGAAAGGCAGTCCCTTGGTGGTCGTCAGAAGTCGCTGAAGCAATGAAGGAGCATCGGCGAGCTCTACATCAGCATAAGTGGCACCCTTCCCTGGAGCACCTCATAGCCTTTAAACGGCTCCATGCTCGTGTTCACCAACTTACCAAATGACGGAAGCAGAAATTTGGAAAGATATCTCAACCATTGGGTGCCATATGTCCCTGGTGTTAACATAAATGGCGTGTTATCTACAGACGCAAGTGTTGAGCACTGTGCTGAGCACCATGCTCGAGCCTCTGCGTTGGAGAAATACCCCCTGCGTTTTGCACTCCCAAATGGCGGCTGGAAGGGAAAGTCCTCTCATTCTCTACAGGCCACAGTGAATCCTATAACACCCCATTTACAGAGTGGGAGCTCCTTGATGCCCTTGCACATTACCCTGACACAGCTCTTTGGCCAGATCGGATTCGGATGATTAAACATCTCTCATCTGACTACAAGCAACACCTCCTTATCATCTTCAACCTGATCTGGTGTGATGGCATCTTTCCATCGCAGTGGCAGGAGAGCACCATCATTCCAGTGCTAAAACCTGGTAGAAACCTGCTTGATGTGGATAGCTGTTGGCCCATCAGCCTCACCAACATTCTTTGTAAGCTGCTGGAACGTATTGTGTGCCGGTGGTTGGGTTGGGTCGGGTCCTGGAGTCACGTGTCCTACTGGCTCCATGTCAGGGCAGCATCCGCCAGGATTGCTCTACTGCTGATAATCTTGTGTCCCTCGAGTCTGCCATCTGAACAGCCTTTGCCAGACACCAACACCTGGTTGCCGTTTTTTGATTTACAAAAAGTGAATGACGTGACCTGGCGACATCATATCCTTGCCACATTATACGAGTGGGGTCTCAGAGGCGTGCTCCTGATTTTTATCCAGAATTTCATGTCTCTTCGTACTTTTCATGTCCAAGTTGGTGCCTCCCATAGTCCCCCCCCCCCCCCCCTGCCGTCCCCATATCCAGGAGAATGGGGTCCTGGAGGGCTCTGTATTGAGTGTCTCTCAATTTTTAATGCCCATTAATGGTCTAGCAGCAGCTGTAGGGTCGTTCGTCCCACCTTCTCTGTATGCAGACGACTTCTGCATTTCATATTGCTCCACCAGTACTGGTGTTGCTGAGCAGTGCCTACAGGGAGCCATCCACAAGGTGCAGTTATGGGCTCCAGTTTTCAACTGCAAATTAGTGTGTTATGCACTTCTGTTGGCATCGTACTGTCATCGAGAACCAGAACTTTACCTTAATGATGATCCACTCACTATAGTGGAGACATATCGATCCTAAGGACTGATTATCGAAGCCCAATTGACTTGGCTTCCTCGCTTTCATCAGCTTAATCAGAAGTGCTGGCAGCAACTCAATGCCCCTCATTGCCTGAGCAACACCAACTGTGGTGCAGATCTCTCTACGCTGCTGCAGTTCTACAGAGCCCTTGTTCAATCCCACCTTGACTGTGGGAGTCTTGTTTATGGTTCGGTGGTGCCCTCAGCATTGCATTTACTCGGCCCAGTGCACCAATGTGACATTCGCCTAGCAACAAGAGCTTTTAGGATGAGTTTGGTGACCAGCGTCTTGTGGAGGACAGAGTCCCTCCATTGTAGGTTAGGCGGGCACAACTTCTAGTCAGTCATGTTGCACACATTTGTAGTTCTCCTGCACATTTGAATCACCATCCCCTTTACCCACCCACGGCGGTTCACCTTCCGCATCGGCGGCCCAGTTCAGGGCTTCTAATTGTAGTTTGTGTCCGATCCCGTCTTTCCGAACTGAAGTCCTTGCCTTTACCACCTATACTTGAGGTCCATTCACGTACACCTCCATGGTGTACACCTAGGCTGTGGCTTCGCCTGGAGCTTTCACATGGCCCTAAGGACTCAGTTAACCCCGCGGTTCTCCGCTGCCAATTCCCCTTGTTTCTTGACATGTACCGAGGCCATGAAGTGGTTTACACTGACGGCCTGATGGCTGATGGTCATGATGGCTTTGTGTTTCCCTATAGAGGACATATTGAACAGCACTCCTTACCAGATGGCTGCAGTGTTTTGACTGCAGAGCTGGTGGCCATATCTCGTGCTCTTGAGCACATCCACTCATGCCAAGGTGAGACATTTCTGATGTGTACGGACTCCTTAAGCAGTCTACAAGCTATCGACCAGTACTACCCTCGTCATCCATTGGTAGTGACCATCCAGGAGTCCATCCATGCCCTGGAATCGTCCAGTCATTCAGTGGTGTTTGTCTGGACCCCAGGTCATGTCAGAAGCCCAGCCAACGAACTTACAGACAAGCTGGCCAAACAGGCTACATGGAAGCCACTTACGCAGATCAGATTCTCTGCAGCTGACATGCGTTCAGTACTACACTGCAAGGTTTTTGGCTTTGGGAGATGAAATGACATAACCTCAGCATGCACAACAAACTGCATGTCATTAAGGAGACTATGAATGTGTGGCAGTCCTCCACGTGGGCCCCTCACAGGGACTCTGTAGTTCTGTCGGCTCTACATTGGCCACACTTGCGTGACACACAGCTACCTGCTGCACCATGATGACCCACCTCAGTGTCTGTGCTGCATCCGGCTGACATCGGCCCATATCTTGGTGAGCTGTTCTTCGTTGGCTGCCCTGTGATGGACTCTTCAGTTACTGGACTCGTTGCCATTAATTTTAGCCGACAACACCTTATCGGCTAATTTAGTTCTACGTTTTGACGTGATGGTGGGTTTTATCTTTCTATATAAGTTGTAGCGCATGTCCTTTGTCCCTTTATGTTCTCCACTCTGTAGTGTGAATGTTTTAATGTGTCGCAGAGTGGCTGGCTTTTCCTTTTTATTCTCGTGGTTGGCCAGCCCCGGTTATCTCCTCGCTTGTTTTTACCCCTTATAATTGTTTCTTGCTTCTCTCTGTGGTTTTCTTTTTCTGTTTTGTCCATTGTAGTTTTGGTTGTCCTTCTGTCATTCTTCTGGTTCTTCCTCTCTCCTGTTATTGTGCTGTACGTCTCCTTTCTTTTCTTCTTCCCCTTGTGTGATTATTTTGCCTGGAACAAGGGACCGATGACCTCACAGTTCAGTCCCTTCCTCCCCTCTTTTAAACCAACCACGCAACCGACCAACCATGGTCAGCAACAGTGTGGTGCAGCTTGTTTCTTGGCCACACTTCGTCAGTGGCCATTCATGCGGACAGACAGCTTGTTGGTTGTCATGCCCATGTAGAATGCAGCACAGTGGTTGCAGCTTAGCTTGTAGATCACATTACTGGTTTCACAGCTAGCCCTGCCTTTGATGGGATAGACGATGTTTGTGACCAGACTGGAGTAGGTGGTCGTAGTTGTGGTGGTGGGAGGATATATGGGACAGGTCTTTCATCTAGGTCTACTACAGAGATATGAACCATGAGGTAAGAGATTGGAGCAGGGGTTGTGTACAGTTGGACAAGGATATTGTATAAATTCAGTGGGCAGCGGAACACCACTGTGGAAGGGATAGGAAGAATAGTGAGGAGGACATTTCTCATTTCAGGACATGATGAGAGGTAGTCAAAACCCTGGCAGAGAATGTAATTAAGTTGCTCCAATCCTGAGTGGTCCTGAGTCGTGGGGGAAATGCTCCTCTGTGGCCTCATGGCTGTGGTCTTTGGGAGGTGGTGGGTGACAGAAGATTTGTTTTTGCCCAAGGCTGGGAGGGTAATTATTGTTTGTGAGGGTCTCAGTGAGACCCTCAGTATATTTCAAGAGGGGCTGCTTGTCACTATAGGTGCGATGGCCATGGGTGACTAGGCTGTATGGAAGAGACTTCTTGGTGTGCAATAGGTGGCAGTTGTCGAAGTGGAGGTGCTGTTTGTGGTTGGTAGGATGATGTGTACAGAGGTACTGATGTAGCCATCTTAAGGTGAAGGTCAACGTCAAGAAAGGTAACTTGTTGAGTTACCAGGTGAAGTGAATGGGGAGATGATGTTGAGGTTCTGGAGGAATGTGGAAAGGGTGTCCTCACCCTCAATCCAGATCACAAAGATGTCATCAGTGAATCTAAACCAAGTGAGGGGTTTGGGTTGCTAGGTACTTAGGAAGAATTCCTCTAAATGGGTCAGGAATAGGTTGGCTTAGAATGGTGCCATGTGGGTGCCAATAGCTGCACCCAGGATTTGTTTGTAGGTGATCCCTTCACAGGAGAAGAAATTGTGAATGAGGATATAGTGGCAACTAGGAAGGAGTTTGTTGGTTTTGAACCCATCAGGCTTTGGGAAAGGTAGTGTTCAATAGTCGGAAGGCCATGGGCATTGGGGATGTTAGTGTAAAGAGAGTTGGCATCAATAGTGAGGAGCAGGGCAGCATAGTAAAGGTACAGGAACTGTAGAGAGTTGGTGGAGAAATTTGTTGGTGTCTTTTATACATGAGGGCAGGTTGCGGGTAACAGGCTGAAGGTGTTGGTCTATGAGAACAGAGATTCTCTCAGTAGAGGCACAGTAACCACCCACAATTGGACGTCCTGGGTAGTTGGTGGATTTCTGGAATGGGGTCACTGTGGCGGAGTTTGTTGGTAGATGAATCTGACAGCAGGTGGAGTCCTTCTGTCAGGTATTCCTTGCAGTTCAAAGCGATGTGGCAGAGCATTTGTCAGTAGGTAGGATTATATAGTCACGGCCAGTTTTTAGGTGGTGGAGTGCAGTTCTTTCTGCGGATTTAAGGTTGGTTTGCATGTTGAGTGATCTGGGTAATGATAGTGCTTCAGTTGAGTCTGATTGGTAGTGTTGGTGGTGAAAAACTCTCCCTGCAATATCCTAAGTTCCCATAATCCTCCTGACCTCAACCTTCGTTAGTCATTGTCCTTACCCGTCTAGCCCCTCCCTGTTTCCATTCCAGCACTACAAAGACCTCTCTTTCACCATTACACCCTCAGTCTTTTTATTTCTCTCGTTTTCCTCGACACTTGTGCCCCCCATCCCCGTCCATATGATCTCCAGACTCCAATTAGCTGCCCTACCCTCTCTCCACCTCATCCTTGTATGCTCCCACAATCAGCACCTTCCGTCCGCTAACCTTACCCTGCTATCTCTCCCCGTCCCCAGCCCAGTCTCCTCCTTACACCCACCACCCAGTTGCCTCTTCCATCATGTGCTGCTGCTCACAGTCTGGCTTCAGCTGCCAGAGACTTCCTCTTCACTCACTGATTTTAGGCCTGGTTTATCTGCTGTAAATGCAGTAGAAACTCTTGTTACACATATTCTTGATGGTTTTGAGAAAAGTTCATTCACTTGTGCCTTACTAGATCTGAGCAAAGTATTTGACACTGATTCGCACAAAATACTCATAAATAAGCTAGAGTGCTATGGCATCAAGAATAATGAGCTGGCACTCATTAGATCATTCCAGACTAAGAGAACTCAGGAGGTTACGGTAAATGTCAGTGAAATGCCCTACCAGTTGTTAGAGGTCTGTCAAAGGCTATGTGCTTGGACTCTTTCTTTTCCTGGTGTACATGAATGGTTTGCCTACTTCCTTGCCTCCCAAGTCCACAATATGTAAGCTGATGACACTACCCTGATCACTGTGGATAACCTCTTGGAAGATGTGAGAAAAAGAAAACAAAAGCAGTGCTTGAAAAGTCTGTCATGTGGTTCTACAATGACAAGCTTATCTCCCACAATAGCAAGACTGAAACTATGTACTTCTTCCTGCACAAGCTAAATGGAAAAAGTAAATGATTTTGACTCTGTTAGACATCTCGGAATGCACCTGGATCCCAGACTGACTTGAAACAGCCACACCAAACAATTATGTACGCAGCTCTCTAGAGTAGTCTTTCTGTTAAGTAAATTTAAAATGTTAGTCTGGAATCTACTACTACTGCCTTCTTACTACGTCTTCTTTCTGTTTCGCCTGCAATATCCAATAAAACTATGGTGCAATTCTCCTGGTGCTCATACAATGTTCATGGGCCAGAAGAAAGCTACGAGGGTCAGTCAAAAAGTAATGCCTCCTATTTTTTTTTCTACGTTTAATTGTCAGGAAATTTAAATGCAATTACATAGGTTGAAAACCACAACATTGAGGATCATTTTGTCATTTTTCAATGTAATCTCCGCCCATCTCTACAGTTTTGGTCCATCTTTGAACAAGGGCATGTATCCCAGCACGGTAAAAATCACAGCTCTGCTTCCTAAGCCATTGACGCACGGATGTTTTGACGGCCTCCTCATCTTCAAAATGAATCCCACGATGAGCTTCTTTTAGTGGCCCGAACAGATGGAAGTCTGATGGTGCCAGGTCAGGGCTGTATGGGGGATGAGGCAAAACTTCCCATCCAATTTTGACAATCTCGTCAGAGGTGTGACGACTGGTGTGTGGTCTTGCATTGTCATGCAAAAGAACATCTGCCATTGATTTTGTTGGGCGAACTCGCTGAAGACGTGCTTTAAGTTTGTTGAGGGTTGTGACGTATTGAACAGAATTTATTGTGCATCCCTGCTCCAAAAAATCAACCAGAATCACACCCTCTGTATCCCAGAAAACTGTTGCCATAACTTTTCCTGCCGATCGCACAGTTTTCAATTTTTTCTTCCTCGGCGAGCTTGTGTGACGCCACTCCATTGACTGCCTCTTTGATTCGGGTTCAAAAAAATGCACCCATGTTTCGTCCCCGGTCACAATTTTTTTCAGAAACTCATCTCCCTCCAAACGGAAGTGCTGCAAGTGTTGGGAGGCTATTGTTTTCCTTGCCTCTTTATTCTGATCGGTTAACATTCTTGGAACCCACCGTGCACAAACTTTTGAGTACCCCAATTGTTTAATAATCGTGATCACACTGCCTTTACTAAGAGAAATAATGCGACACACTTCATCTGCAGTCACCCGACGGTCACCACGAATGATGTCATCAACTTGCTGAATGCTGTGTGGAGTCACCGCACTCACCGGCCTGCCGCTCCGCTTTTCGTCAGTCAACGGTGTTTGCCCTTCAGCTTCCTTACAACGACGAACCCATCGTCTAACAGTGCTGACATCCACTGTCACAACACCATACTCCTTCTTCAGTCTTTCATGAATGCGTATGGGCGTTTCACCTTCTGCATTCAAGAATTCAATCACACAACGCTGTCTCAAACGAACATCGATGTCGGCCATCTTACAAACTTCTGCTGTGCTGCCACCTGTTGACACAGAAAGTTACTACTGCAGTGGATTGCAGAAGAAGGTTTGAGGAATGGCCCCAAATTCAAATTTTTCACTTAACTTAATTTCTTTAAGTAGAAAAAAAATGGGAGGCATTACTTTTTGACCGACCCTCGTACAAGAGCAGTTGCAGTAATTAAGAGTCAAGAATCATGTACAAAGCACTTTAAAGATCTAAACATCTTGACTGTATCTTCCCTTTACATTAAAATATGACTTGTTTCTGCCAACATATATTACATTGTAGAATAGCTGTCCATTCCCATGAAACTAGAAACAGAATTTACAAGACAGTGCAAGATCCAAAATTGTTTCATACATTTACAAGATAGTACAAGATTCAAAGTTGTTTCAAACATACAGGAATGAAGCTATATAACAAGCTACCATCATCAGTGAGACACTTACCAAATGTTGTCAAGGAGCACCTTCTTAAATGGTTGGTTGATAAATGTGTTTATTGTATTAAGGAATTTGAATATACTTGGTAAATCTCCTTATTGCCATGTATTGTTCAAACCCATCATGTATCATAAAAATTAAGCTAAGAAGAAAATAAAAATACACTAATGTGTATTCCTCAAACTTAGTGTGTGCAAAAACTTCAGATCTGTGTAACATAGTATGTATAGTCTTACTTACCAGCTCCACAACAATCTGACAGTTTCAAAGCTAAGTTCTAGCAGTAGTATGGTAAATCATTTAATGTGGTGTAGAACTTTAGTTGTAAAATAGTCTATTTTAACACATTAGCTTACGAAGAATAAGTAAGTAAATAAATAAATCTTCCAAGTAATGATGGCTACTTGGCAACAAAGTATTACCTGATAAGAGAAATGTAAATGAATGGGAGCTGGGAGGATCAGTGCTGCATTGATACCCACTTACATACACTATTGCAGGACTATACAAATACATTGTTCCTACTTGTGTACATTCTCAGTTCTGTGGTCTGTTATAAGCTCCAGCACTTTCCTTGGCCAGGGGCTCCAATTCTACCTCTTTTCAAAGTGCATCTTTCTGTGTAGGAAACAGTATTAGACTTTATCAAAATTGTAGTAAATTATGAAAAAAAGCTGCTATGCCTTATATTCTTTCTTCCATTCCAAATATTGTACGCATTTAGGAGCTTTAAATTCTTGAATTATTCTTTCAGTTGAAAATCCATTTCTCATGCAGCACAGGATGGCTCAGTGTAGGTGCAATATTGTGAAAAAGGATAGATTGCTGCTCACCACATGCAGGAGGCACTGAGTTGCAGACAGGAACCAGACTGTGGCTCTATATAGATGCAATATTATGAAAGGACAGATTGTGGTGAGTAGCAATCTGTCATTTCCGTTGAATTTTTCTTCCCTCACTTTAAAAAGAAAAATCCATATTCCAGAGCAGAGCAGCTAATACAAACAATAGGCTGTATACACTGGCTCTTATTACGAGTGTCAAATTGCCACATATCAGTAGTGTAGTCTAACACTGCACATATTTTGCCTATTAATTTTATTAGTTGCAGTTAGATGACTAGAAGCTATGACTGTGTGACTGCTACAGAGGGAATCTGAAAATAGTGTCTGGAGAGAAAAAAAAAACGTCCTCCAAAATAGTTTAGAAACCCTTATAAAACACTTTAAAAGCACCATAGCACAAAGGTACATAATAATAAAAGCATGTAATTCTTAACATTTGTTATTGACTCTTTATAGATGCACTCGATCAAAATGCTAGTGTGGAAGAAAGATATGCATTCACTTGTACAATTGTCAGTGTAATGACACAGAATTCATATTATGTAAACATACAAATTGCAGAACATTGTAATAGTATTGCTATCAAACAATTGTAGATTAGCTAAAATTGTGAGGTGTAACTGTTTTCATCTCTTTTTAATATGTTATTTAGTGCAATGAAGCTGAAAAAGGTTTTTTGTTGTGTTGCAGCATGGAAAAAAATTAGATAATTGGAGAGTCTTAAAGCAAAGCTGATAAATATTCTGCTATTGAAAAATTAACAGCCGTATAACTTCAGTTATTACTATTGTTAATGTTCAATAAGAGGAACTGCTATTATAGATTGGAACAAAATTTTGTGCTTATATACAATAATTGAGTTTTTATTTAAACCTCAAATATACTATCAAGTAAGCATATGACTTTAATGATTGGCCAAGTTCACAAACTAACTAGATCCTGGTTAAATCAGCAGAATACTGTTACATGTAATCCTGTGCAGTTGGGGTTTTGTAGAGCTACTATCACACCCCCAAACCTGTAAATGATCCAGCTTATGGCCATTTAAATTTTATAGCCATGGTTTTGTACTGTTCAGATGTCCTTCATACTTCATGAGCCTCTTTTGTATGATCATTACACATCACACACCACGCCACTGCACACATCCATGTCAATAAAAAGCTAATCTGGACCTACCTTTGTAGCTGTCATAGCACCATGCTCTGCAGCAGGTGTAAATTTCAAATGACTTCAGTCCCAACTTCATCACACAAACAAGTAATTGTATGTTGCATACAAATAGTATATGTGCAAAGTTGTTGAGGCCTTTGTTGTCACTTGTTGACATACTGCATGTTACCTTTCGTCTCAGGAGATTTGAATGATTCTTCTGATATTTTGCCACCCTGAGTAGCTCAGAAAATCACCCTCCATTTGCTGGTGGCAGACTGGAGTCCACCCTATGGTCAGAGATTATATGTACATGTCTTTCCAACATCTGAGAGCATTTCCCCACAGTTGTTACGACCAGGAAAAAGCCTTCAGATATTGGCGGCAGCTTGTGCTTTCGATTTTTGTGACTGTATTTAGTACCTGTATTACTAAACAGCTAAACCAATTCATGACACACAGTCCCAGTTGTAGGTATTTTATATAATTGTTGATCAGATTTAAAAATTTACAGTGCTATCATAATCTATTCCTGAAATGTATTATGTTAAACCTTTAACACAATAAGACAAGTGTTACAGTTAGTAACTGTGTATGTGTCTTCAGGCAGAATTACTCACCCACACAAAGACCCAGACTGTATTCGTCTGGTGTTTGAGAATGAGAGCATTTAGTAACTTGCAACAAACTTTGCACATAATTTCTAACATTTAAGAAACTTTCTGTCTTTAAGCTTCCTACCCCCCCCCCCCCTCTCCCAAGCCCCCAAATGGTGAAAGGAGTACACTTTATGTAACTAATTTCTATTTGGAATTCTTGTAAAAACAAGGCCCAACACATTAGATGGCTGAGTAATAAATTACGCTCCGTCAAGAATGCTAACTAGTGGTAAAAGTAAATAATTATTTTTGATCCCCAAATCAATGTTTCGAATTTTCTAATACTCCAAGTAATAGCTAGTAACTCCTTTATCATAGCTGTGATTTAACTTGTTAAGGCTTCTACTTCTGAAAGCGATAGTTTTATGATCCCCAACTGCAGGTTTCCAACCACCTTAAAACAGTTCTGAAGTGATGCTGTATTCTGAAGCATCCGTTGCTAACATGACTCGTGCACCACAGGATAGCTCAGTATAGGTGCATTTACTAATTCTTGCTTAATATTCTTCAAAACTTCTGATGCCCCTTCACCCCATATGTCTTGACCTTTGTTTTAGTAATGTTACAGGCTAGAACCATTCATTACTTAGCCCTGCATGTAGTGACAATAGAGTCCTGCTAGTCCCAGGAAAGAGTGTAATTGTTTCATATTCTGGGCTTCTGGACAATCTTTTATAGCTGTTATCCTTGCAGGAACAGGTTTAGTCCATGTAGCCTTAAGATATGTCCTAAGAATTACAGTTCGTCCCTGCCAAAATGAAGTTTGTGTAGTTTAATGGTAATACTTTTCTCAGAAAACTCCTGCAGAGTTTTTGGTAATAAAGTGCAATGTTCCTTCCCATCACATGGAGACTATTAAAACATCTTCTGTGTAGGTAATCAATTCTTGTAATAATTCTTTCCCCCAAGCTTTTTCCAAATCATGAATAAATACTGAAAATGAAATATTAAGCCAAAAGGCAGTATTTCGAATTGATATTACTTTCCAGCAACATGAACACTGTGTAGTGTTTCGAATGTTTATGTAACATCACTTGCTAATATGTCTGTGAATTCCATTGAACTGAAATATCTGGGCTGTTCAAATCTAGCTAGCAATTTATCATTACATGTTGGTCTATACACTATGTGATCAAAAGGAGCCTGACACCCCCAAAAACATAAGTTTTTCATATTAGGTTCATTGCTGCCACCTACTGCCAGGTACTCCACATCAGCAACCTCAGTAGACATTAGACATCGTGAGAGCAGAATGGGGCACTCTGCGGAACTCACGGACTTTGACCGCAGTCAGGTGTTTCGGTGTCCCTACTGTCATATGTCTGTACAAGAGATTTCACACTCCTAAACATCCCTAGATCCACTGTTTCTAATACAATAGAGAAGTGGAAACGTGAAGGGAAACATACGGCACAAAAGTGTACAGGCTGACCTCGTCTGATAACTGACAGACCCCCGACAGTGGAAGAGGGTCGAATGTGTAATAGAAAGACATCTAGCCAGACCATCATGCAGGAATTTCAAATTGTATCAGGATCCACTGCAAGTACTATGACAGTTAGGCGGGAGGTGAGAAATCGTGGATTTGATGGTAGAGTGCCTGCTCATAAGCCACACATCATGCCAGTAAATCCCATCAATGCCTTGCTTGGTGTAAGGAGCATAAACATTGGATGATTGAACAGTGTAAAACTGTTGTGTGGAGTGACGAATCACGGTACACTATGTGGTGATCCGATGGCAGGGTGTGGGTATGGCGAACGCTTGGTGAATGCCATCTGCAAACGTGTGTAGTGTCAACAGTAAAATTCGGAGGTGGTGGTGTTATGGTGTGCGTTTGTGTGGCACTATCGCAGCACAGGTCTACATTGATGTTTGAAGCACCTTCTTGCTTCCCACTGTTGAAGAGCAATTCGTGGATGGCGATTGCATCTTTAAAACACGATCGAGCACATGTTCATAATGCAAGGCCTGTGGCGGAGTGGTTACATACACGACAATAACATCCCTGTAATGGACTGGCCTGCACGGAATCCTGACCTGAATCCTATAGAACACCTTTCGGGATGTTTTGGAATGCCAACTTCATGCCAAGCCTCACCAGCCGACATCGATACCTCTCCTCTGTGCGGCACTCTGTGAAGAATGGGCTGCCATTTCCCAAGAAACCTATCAGCACCTGATTGAACATATGCCCGTGACAGTGGAAGCTCTCATCAAGGCTAAGAATGGGCCAACACCATATTGAATTCCAGCATTACGGATGGAAGGTGCCACGAACTTGTAAGTAATTTTCAGCCAGGTGTCTGGATACTTTTGATCACATAGTGTATCCCCCATTTTAGGTACGTTTGTTGAGGGTAAGCACATCTAAGACCAGGTATACTCCGCCAGTAGCTTTCTTAACAACCAATTACAGATCGTTGTAAACATCTGCACTGCATTCAATGGTTTGATTTTCTGTCATCTTATTTATTTCCCTTTGTACCACAAATCTTAAAGATAAAGGATAGGGTTTATGGAAGAATGGATTTTCATTATTTATTTTAAATAGGAAAGTGTAACCTTCTATTACTCTTGGTTTATCTGAGAATACTGATTTATATTTACATAAATATTACATAATTCCTTCTTCTGATTTTCACCCAAGAGAATAGATTCATAGGCTTTACTATATATTTGATCGTCACAGTTCTGTATGCAAGTTACAGATTCTGCATGGCTTGGCAGTCATGTATTAGCAGCTGAGAATATACTGTTTACCAATGCACTTCATTTGTCCATTGCCACTCATTTTAAAAGGAACTACTACTCAATAATTGTCAATTTTCCAAGGCAATAATTCTGTATCAAAATCTAAAGTCGCTTTATATTTCAGTAACAGTCTATGCCAAATAATACTTGTAAATTAACATTATGTGCTATTAGTGAAGTTTGCAAAAAATTTCCCATTCTTATAGGTACATGGGTTGCATGTTTAACTTACCTTAGCTTCCCATAATACCTATGATATATACACCAGTAACAGGTAGTATGGGCCACAGGTCTTTATTTCTAATTGTTTGTAATAAATCTTGTGAGATCAGTGAAATCTCAATACCAGAGCCTGTTTATTCCCTTTATTTTGCCAACTATTAAGAGTTTTGGCTGATTTTCTTCTGTATCCTCTTCCTCCTCCTCCTCCTCATTTTATTGTCACGTCCTGGATCCTGGCCCTTGTCCTAGGATGTTCGATATTTTCCTTTATAGTTAGAGGATAATTCCCCTTCTGCCGTATTTTTTGACACAGATCAATTTACTGGTATTCTATTATCCATGAGATTGTTGACTGTGTTTGGTACAACACATGACTGTATATTTTTTCTTATGTCTTTTGAATTACTTTCATTGTTGTTTTGGTTATGAACATGACATAAGTTAATCTTTTTTTAGTAAACTGGTTTTGAAAAGCTTACCCTCCATGTTGTCATTTCCCCAGTTTTTTCACTGGATATTATCACTGTGTTACTTATTTAAGTATCTTGCCTTTCAACAAAGGTCAGCAAATCACTTACAGCTGTTCACCAAATTTCCTTCCTTACATTGTGTGGCAATCTGTGTACCAATACTTTAACAAGGTGTGATTCAACTAATGGTTTATCTAAATACTTAAGTGCCACTCACAGTATGTCTTGTAACTTTCCCAAGAACTATTGCAATATTTTAGGTCTAGTAATTCTAAATGACCAAGAAAATATTAAAATAAGTTGGGTGTACTTCCCATCAGGTTTGAACTTCGAAAATTGTTTTGACAGGTTCATGCTAGTTTCTAGCTGAAGTTCTGCCATAAAAACACAGATAACTGAAGCTGTGTGTTGTCGTGCTAGACTAGCACTTGGATGGGTGACCATCCAGTCTGCCGAGTGCATTGGCAAGCAGGGTGCACACAGCCCTTGTGAGGCAAACTAAGAAACTACATGATTGAGAAGTACTTTAAACATAGCTGCGCTACAGCAACGGTTCCACGTTCACTACATGATGAAAAGGACTGATAAAGAATTAAGTTATAATGAAATCTAGACCTTTTGCTGCTTACAGGCATTGATAAATATAAACAGGGACAGTTAAAAAATATGTACCCCGACTGGGACTCAAATCTGGGACCTCCTCCTTACATGGCAGATGCTCTATCTCACTGAGCCACTGAGGTCATAGACGATAGTGCGACTGCAGGGACTTATCTCTGCCATGCTGTCCGTGAGACCCACACTTTCCAACTTTCGTCCACACACTACATTTGTAGTGCCCCAGTCCTGGGCTCAAGTCCCAGTCATGGCACAAATTTTTAACTGTCCCCGTTGATATCAACGCCTGTAAGCAGCGAAAGGTCTAGATTTCATTATGACTTCATTCTTAGAGAGCTGCAAGATCACCAATGATATCTGTACAGATACCAGCTTCATATGATAAAGAATTGGTGCCAGCTCACACACTCTTCCTCACATTTGACCATGTAGTATGTCCGTCAAAAATTAAGGCTGCTTACAAAGCTATTACTGTCAGTCCATGTATTCTGAAACCCACGCCTTGCTATAAATGCCAGTGTCACAACCACACCTGTGAATCTTGTGAAAATGATGCCAAATGCGGAACCTGTGGCAGAGACGCTCATGAGGGTGAGTGTCCACCTCCTTCCCCTCACTGTATCAACTGCAAGGGTGATCATGCTGCTTCCTCCCATTACTGTCCATTCTACCTCAAGGGCGACAGCCTTTAAGGGTACCTTGGTGAAGGAAAAGGTCCCTACTCATGTTGCTCGGAAAATGTTGGTTAGCCGCAAACCTTGTACACCACCCTCCGGCAATTATAGTACAGTTCTCACTACACCCCGACCTTTGAAGAACATGGCTACACAGACTTGGAACTTCCAGTTTAGTGACACCATTGGAAAATAGTCCAGTTCCAAGGTCACACCCTCATCTTCACCTGCTACAGGTGCACAATACACCACACCAACCAGCCTTCATCTGTGCCAGCAAAATCGCATGCCTTGCAAACAGAAGCACGGAAATCCAAAATAAGAATGCTCCCGTGATGACTTTCTGTGAACATCTAGCCAGCTGATGTCCAGGTCTGCATCTTAAAAATGCCAAGGTTCTAAGCAGTCAATCTATCCGTTCTCCACTCCTGCATCCTTTTTAAACTGCATCACCGTGCGAGGCTCTCAACCTCCAACCTCCATTTCATGGGAATGCACCACCAACAACCAGTCTGCTGGCCAACCGAAGATCAATACCAACACCTCTTTTGAACTAATGGGCCCCGGATCCTACAGCCTCTGTACCTTGTCGTTGAGCATGTTCAAATTCTGCCATTCAGCAGCCATGGAAGTTCCCCCTCATCCCCTCTATCATTGGATGTGGTTCATGGAATCAGATCTAATAGGGTTAAATTACAGCTCCTCTTGCATTCATACTGGCCAGTTATTTTCTGCCTCCAGGAAACAAAATTTTGGCCTCATTATTGCTTTCATTTCACTACAGTCTCTTTCAACCTTCTCTCTGAGGCAGGGACTCTGGCATGTGCAGGAGTCACACTGCTCATCCGAGACAACGTCTATAGTCACACCATTTCCTCACACACCCAGCTTCACACTGTTGCTGTCCATCTTTCGCTTCCCATTTTCACCTTCTCTCTTTGCAACATCTACTCACTGTCATCTTCTGCTGTCACCAAGGCAGACATTTTGCAACTTACTGCTCAACTTCCTCGTCCCTTTTTGCAGCTCGGTGACTTCCGTGCCCTTCATCCCCTTTGGGACTCTCCATGCCCCTGTCAGAGAGGCTCTCTCCTAGTCGATATCTTCAACCAGATCAGTCTAATCTGTTTGAACACGGGTACATCCGCATATCTTTCAAATTCCATGCACTCCTTTTCCCACTTGGGCCTTTCGATCTGTACTGCCCAGCTTGCTCATCATCTCAAGTGGTCAGTTCTAGTGACTATTTCCCCTGTGTCATTCGTTCGCTGACACCTATCCCTTCTGTGCATGCAGCCAACTGGCAGCTTTCCAAAGCTGGGTATCAGCTGTACTCCTCATTGGCCACTTTTGATAAGCACCGTTTCCCCTGCATTAATGATCAGGTAGAATTCCTTACAAACACTATCCTTACTGGCACAGAATGCTCCATACCTCGCATTTCTTTCTCGCTGTGACATGCCCCTGTCCCATGGTTGAATGAGGCATGCCACAACACAATCCACACGTGGAGACAAGCTCCCTGCATTTCTAAATGTCATACCATGATGGTGAACTGTATCCGTTATAAACAGCTATGAGTGCAGTGTCACTGTATTTTCAGAGATAGCAAAACAGCTATTAGCTTTCTCTTCAAAGCTGATTCACCAGTTTTACTCCCTCTTCTGTTATTTAGGGTAATCTCCATTGGCTTTCAGGAACTGCGGTTCATTCCCCGATTCTGGGTCTGACCATAGCAAACAGTGTCATTGTAGATTGGCTTGATATCTCCAATAACGTGGGCTGATATTTTGCAGACATTTAGTTACACCTGCTACCATCCTGCCTTCGTCCCTCTGAAACGGACAGTGTTTCTCCTCCCAGAATCGTGAATGTTACAGTACTGTTCTTACTATGAGGGAGCTTAAACATGCACTGCCTTAGTCCCGATCATCTGCTCCAGGACTGGATGGTGTCCATATTCTAATATTGCAACACCTATCCCCTGAGGGCCTATGCTTTTTCCTCCATACATATAACTGCATTCACACAGGTGGCATATTTGCCTATCGCTGGCAAGAGGCCATTGTCATTTCCGTACTGTACCTAACTTGGTAGGCACGAACCCTTTCCTTCCAGTTACCGCCCAATTTCCCTCACCAGTAGTGTCTACAAGGTGGTGGAAAGAATGATTATTGGTCAGTTGGGTGGTGGCTTGAGTCTCCAGATCTCCTCACTAATGCCCAATGTGGATCCCGTAGGCCCCGCTCTGCAGTTGATAATCTTATTACCTTGTCAACTCGTATTACGAAAAATTTTTGTGGAAGTGTCAAATTTTGGCCGTGTTTCTTGATTTGGTGAAGGCATATGACACCTGCTGGAGGACGGGTATCCTCCATCTTATATACGAGTGGGTCTCTCTAACAAAGGAACCACTTCTGACAAAGCTTAGGTATCCGAGTAATGAGGGAATTAGTATATTTCATCAAAATATACAAGGTATTAGAGATAAAGTTAGTGAATTGCTTATAGATATTGACTCTGAAATTATTGGTATATCTGAACACTTCTTAAATAAGGAGATAATTCAGAGGCTTCCTTTTCCAGGATACAGGTTGCCTGGCAGCTTTTCGAGGAGCTCTTTGCGGTGTGGGGGAGTAGCCATGTATGTGAAAAACGGCATCCCATTTGAGTCAATTGATGTTTCAAAGTGCTGCACTGAAAAGATGTTTGAATGTTGTGCAGGTGTGGTTAAATTTAATGGAGCTAAACTTCTAACTGTTGTTATTTATGGATCCCCAGACTCCGATTTCACAACATTTTTGCTAAAACTAGAGGAGGTTCTTGGTTCACTTTATAGGAAATACAAAAAGTTAGTTATATGTGGTGACTTCAATATTAATTGTACAAGTGATTGTGCAAGGAAGAGGATGCTGGTAGACCTCCTTAATTCATATAATCTTATGCAAACCGTATTCTTTCCAACGAGAGTGCAAGGGAACAGTAGAACAACCATAGACAACATTTTTGTTCATTCCTCATTACTAGAAGGGCATTCTGTTAGCAAAAAGGTGAATGGCCTTTCAGGAGTAGCGACGCCATCTGTGCGTTCACGCACTCAACAGGTCAGTCGGCATCAAGTCGTGGTCGAGTGAACGTCGTACCTGCGCTAGTTTAGTTTTTGTGGCAGTTTGAAATGTGTGCTGCAATAGAAAACCCCACCAAATGTGAAGTGCGTGCTGTCATAAGGTTTTTTACAGCCAAAGGATATTCTGCAGCAGCTATTCATCGTGAGCTTTGTGCCGTGTACGGACCAAGAGTTATGAGTGAAGGAGTTGTCCGTGAATGGGTACGTTTATTTAAAAGTGGACGAGAAAACGTTCATGATGAAGAGAGGAGTGGTAGACCATCATTGGTGACTGACGAATTCGTTCAGACAGTTGATGCAAAAGTTCGTGAAAATCGACGTTTCTCAATGTCGGAGTTGTCTACTGGTTTTCCACAGATTTCTAAGACTCTCTTGTACGAGATAGTGACAGCAAGATTGGGTTACCGTAAGTTCTGTGCACGATGGGTGCCCAAAATTCTTACCGACCACCACAAAACTCAAAGAATGGCCTCTGCATTAGACTTTCTGTCACGTTATGAGGACAAAGGAGAACCATTGTTAAACAGAATCGTGACTGGTGACGAAACCTGGATTAAGTATGTGAACCCTGAGACAAAAGAACAATCAAAGATGTGGGCACATTCAAATTCGCCTACCAAACCAAGAAAAGCCTCGCAAGATTTTTCTGCCAGAAAACTGATGGCAACGGTGCTTTGGGATGCCAAAGGGGTGTTGTTGGTTGAATTCATGGAACGTGGTACGACCATTAATCAAGACGTGTACTGTGAAACAATAAAAAAGTTACGGCGGGCTATACAGAACAAACGCCGTGGTATGCTGACTTCCAGTATCGTTTTTTTGCACGATAACGCCCGTCCTCACTCTGCTCGCAGAACAACGGCCCTTCTTGAGTCCTTCAAGTAGGACGTTATCAACCATCCACCTTACAGTCCAGACCTGGCGCCAAGTGATTATCACCTCTTCATGAATTTGAAGAAATGGCTCGGGTCACAGCGGTTTGATGACGACGAAGAGCTCAAAGATGCGGTCACAGGCTGGCTCCAGGCACAAGCGGGTGATTTTTATGCAGAAGGAATTTCAAAGCTTGTGAAGAGATACGATAAGTGCCTCAATCGCTATGGAGACTATGTAGAAAAATAGTGCAAAGATGTAGTTGTAAGATGTGTATATTAAAATATTTTTATTTAACTTGGTGTATTTTTTTAAACCAACCGGAGGTTACTTTCTGAACGGCCCTCGTATTTACAACCTGCCACCTGGATGATCTGGATGCTATGTATCAGTACACTGTATCTGAATCTAGCAGTTACACCGCCTGTGATGCTCTCATCTAGTCTGGTAGCAGATGACAGTGTGCTAGAAACTGCTCCAATTTTGGGTTCCATGCCATCAGTTACAGTGAAATTCCAGGGGAAACCACGGATGACACAGTCCCACATCAAATTCAATGTGTTGAGTGTCGTAAGTCACAATGAATGAATTTTTTGCTGTGGAGAGACAGAATGAACTCTGGCCAGCAATTTCACAGCAAGGTACATGGATAAATACACAAGACTGAACCAGTATCCACAAGAAATTTTGTCTCATCTACCGATCACTGATAAACACACACTGAGATTGTGATTAGCAATTGGGTGCACCTATGTCTGACTGCTGCAGGCATTTGGCTAAGCACAAGGTGAGGTGCACTTGTGCCATTGATCTCCAAACTTCCTGCAATACCAGCAAACAATGTGGCTGCTCTGTGCTACATCGGACAACTAACCAGTTCATACCGGGACAAATAACAAGTTCATACCGGAACAACTCCGCATTCTCTTTTGATACCCTGTTCTGTGTTCTGCACTTGGCTTGAGACAGCAGTTCACTGGTTTTTCAGAGCACTGACCTTATCTGCAATGCAATCTTAATTTGCATGAGTCGCCACTGATGACAAAGCTCTGCTGCATGGTGCTGCCACTGCAATGATTGAGGTTGGCAATAGTGCCTCTTGTATTCTACTGCCCAGATACATCAAGGAGTCTAATGGCATTTCGGTCTGACACACTACTACAGCTTTCACGGGGCTGGAAGATGGCTACTCAATGTATGTAGTGAACTACCAGGTACAGTGCCTGTGTGAACTTGACTGCATAAGTGCCTGAAATATTGTGACAATTTTCTGTCACCTGTATTTTCTTGTGTTAGGACTTGTCACATGTACTCTTCCTGTGATGCGGAATCCCTACAAATTAATTCAGCCTTGAGTTTGTTATAATCTCACACAGGAGGTTCAGTTGTTACATCTTTGACTTTAGCTGTGTAATAATAATTGAACTGGCTGACCTCTAAGGCAAATTTTGTTGAATCTGCAGTTATTCCATTGTAATGAAATCTAGTTTCTACCTATGCAAACTGTAATACATTATTATGAGGCCAGAATGGAGAAAATCTCACAGCAAGTCATGATACTGAGAGTAGTTCAGTGACCAATTTGTCTTATGTTTTGTGGAAAGTCTTTAATCACTCTTTAAAGTTAGTGCTGCTTCTTCTGGTTACACAGACTAAACATACAGGCTGAGATCATGTTGGGTCAGCAGTGTCAGTGTAACTTGGTGTTAGCCATCCAAATTACTATAACTGTGTGTTCAAGATACTCAGCCAATCATATGAAATATGAACTAGAGTGCAACAGGAACAAATAATTTTTATTCACTTACAAACACAGTAGAATGTACTCAATCCTTGAGACAAGTTTGCACTACAGAAGAATTAGACTAAACTGTCAATAATTGCCATGAAATTATCATTCTAGTGGAATGTCACACTGCACAAGGAGAACAAACCAAAACCCAGCACTTCTGGTGGCTGGAGCGAGAACACTGACCGCTTGCATTGTGGTGTAACATGTCGATTTTACAGAATAACATGCTCCACTTCTAATCACTCAGTCTCACAAAAGATATTTGTGGAAACCAGAAATATTTAGGTTGTAGTTAAATGTAGGACATCCCAATGTGCACGCTCTGGTTTGCATTTGTGGTGATGGGTGTGAAAAGCGTAAGCGCAGAACATCAACAAGGATGACGACAAGTGTGTGTCCACCTGTTGTGGAGGGCTGCTTATTCTTTGGTATCCCAAATTTGTAGAGACTTAAGTCAGAGAGCAGAGGATGTGGATGATAACATCAATGCCAGAACAATTGGAGGTTATATATAGAACTGTCATAATGTTACGTCACGTCAGTACTTGAATACATGTTGTCATCTATTTTGAGCTACAAGTAAAGGGAGACATGTTCACCCAGAATTGTAAATAAAGTTATACAGTGGGAAGATCAGATTTGCAATACAGAGGAGTTATTGCAAAAGTGACCACGCCATTTTAGTAGCTTGAGTAGGCTGGACCTCTTTCAGGATCTGCCCCTGTGAAAGGTGAAGTAGTCCTCTGTCAAGTGGCCATGTCCAGTACAGTGAATAACAAAGAATGGCGACCCCAATATATTTATATGGTAAAAGCTGGCACAAACATCATCAGGCTGTAGGGGAGCTTAACACATCCTACCAAAACCCCATTAGTTTCACTCCATTTTGGTGTCCGAAGTGCAAAGACAGGAAAATAGGGTGCTAAAAGATGAGCTTCAATAATAATAACAATAAAAAGAATTTTGGCATAAATAATGGATGAAGATAAGATATTGCACAGAGCAAACCAAGTTGGCAACTGAAAAAATAAGGGGGCGCATTCAGTGGTGTTGCCCGAATCAACTGGAATACTTGAGAAGAATTAATTTTAATTTGGTTAAGACCGAAGAAGAGTTAATTATTATAAAGAACTGGGCAACAGATGTTGACCATAGCAACAAGCTCAACAGTGAAAGATATTTGTGTGCTTAAGAAACATTTGGTATGCGAGTAGAGAAGAATTTCATCAGTGAAATGGAAAAATCCTGTGCTGTGCTTTTAGATGAAAATGGCAGCAGCGATCTCTAAGAACTTCCCAGCAGCAGCTGACCAGCACAACAACAGTGCAGCTCCACTTTGCATTACAACGGTCGATGAGTTTGCTATGCAATGACTGCACAGCAGCTCATTGTTCTGTTTCTTTGCGTATGCACAATGCATTAGCAGTGCAGTGCAGCTAGCTGTGCGCCTGATTAGGTGAGCCATAAACAGTACCAATCTAACTGTTTTTTATCAGTAATGCACTGGGAACAGTTGTACAGAGACATTTTACTTGCTTTGGGTTGTCAGGTTCAAAACCTAGTGTCATTGTTCAAGCAGAGAGGTTCATTGAGAGCTGCAAAAGATCGTGAAGTAATCTATGAAAAGAGCCTGAGATACCTGGTGGGAGACAATCCATAATAGAGTTAATTGCTATGGCAAATAAGACAATGCTGAGCACATAACTGTGAGGCACTCCATTCTCACGAATAAAAGTGTCCAACAGAGCTGAGCCCACATGTACCTTAAAAAGATGGTCTTTTAAAATTCCCGTATAAGAAGGGACATGCGACCCCAGAAGCCCCACTTTTTTTTATTTATTTATTGTTCTGTGGGACCAAATTAAGGAGAAGTCTCCATGGTCATGGAACGAGTCAATATGTGAAATTATAATACGATATTAGAAACAGATAAAATGAAATATAAAAAAAACATTCAGGTGACAAGTCGTAAGTTTAAATAAAGAAAATCAACAATGTAACACTGGAATTTGCTTAATTTTTTAGCTCTTCCAGGAGCTCCTCGACAGAATAGAAGGAGTGAGCCATGAGGAAACTCTTCAGTTTAGACTTAAAAGTGTTTCGGGTACTGCTAAGATTTTTGAGTTCTTGTGGTAGCTTTTGAAAATGGATGCAGCAGAATACTGCACTCCTTTCTGCACAAGAGTCAAGGAAGTGCATTCCACATGCAGATTGGATTTCTGCCTAGTATTAACTGAGTGAAAGCTGCTAACTCTTGGGAATAGGCTAATATTGCTAACAACAAACGACATTAAAGAAAATATATACTGTGAGGGCAATGTCAGAATTCCCAGACTATTGAATAGGGGTCGACAAGAGGTTCTCGAACTTACACCACATATAGCTCGAACAGCCCGTTTTTGAGCCAAAAATACCCCTTTTGAAACAGAAGAATTACCCCAAAAAATAATACCATACGACATAAGCATACGAAAATATGCGAAGTAGACTACTTTTCGTGTTGAAGTGTCACTTATTTCAGATACTGTTCTAATGGTAAATAAAGCAGCATTTAGCTTCTGAACAAGATCCTGGACATGGGCTTTCCACAACAGCTTACTATCTATCCGAATGCCTAGGAACTTGAACTGTTCCATCTCGCTTATAATATGCCCATTCTGTCTGATCAAAATATCAGTTCTTGTTGAATTGTGAGTTAGAAACTGTAAAAACTGAGTCTTACTGTGATTTAGCATCAAATTATTTTCCACAAGCCACGAACTTATTTCATGAACTACATTATTTGTTACTGTTTCAATATTACACACAAGATCCTTCACTATCAAGCTGGTGTCATCAGCAAACAGAAATATTTTTGAATCACCTGTAATACTAGAAGGCATATCATTTATATAAATAAGAAACAGCAGTGGCCCCAGCACCGACCCTTGGGGAACGCCCCACTTAACAGTGCCCCATTGGGACTGAACATCACTACCACACTCAATATTGCGGAGAATTACTTTCTGCTTTCTGTTCTTAAAGTAAGAGGCGAACCAATTGTATGCTACTCCCCTTACTCCATAATGGTCCAACTTCTGCAGTAATATTTTGTGGTCAACACAGTCAAAAGCCTTCGTTAAATCAAAGAAAACACCTAGCGTCCGCAACCTTTTATTTAATCCGTCCAAAACCTCACAGAGAAAAGAGAATATAGCATTTTCAGTTGTTAAACCATTTCTAAAACCAAACTGAACATTTGACAGCAAATTATGTGAATTTAAATTCTCCAGTAACCTCGTATATACAACCTTCTCGATAACTTTAGCAAACACCGATGGCATAGAAATAGGTCCATAATTGTCAATATTATCCCTGTCTCCCTTTTTATAAAGTGGCTTCACTACCGAGTACTTTAATCGGTCAGGAAACTGACCACTCGTAAAGGAAAAGTTACATAATGGCTAAGTACTGGGCTAACATACATAGAACAATACTTCAGTATTCTGCTAGATACCCCATTTCAGGTAACAGTCTCGGAACACTTTTTTTCTAAGAGCGCTGTATGATTCCCTGTTGGAACTAGGTTTCTATTTAGTTCACCTGCTATATTCAGAAAGTGATTATTAAATACTGTACATATATGCGACTTATCAGTAGCACGGACATTCCTACTACGCACTGATTCTATATCCTCGACCTGTCTCTGCAGACCAGCCACTTCCTTTACGACTGACCATACGGTTTTAATTTTATCCTGAGACTTAGCTATTCTATCTGCATACCACATACTTTTTGCCTTCCTAATAACATTTTTAAGCACCTTACAACACTGTTTGTAATGGGCTGCTGCACTTAGATTCTGACTGTTTCTAACGTTTTGATATAATTGCCACTTTGTTCTACAAGATATTCTTATCCCTCTAGTCAGCCACCCAAGCTGCCTGTTTGTGCTAGTACCCTGTTTTGAACGTTCTAACGGAAAGCAACTTTCAAAGAGCACGAGAAAAAGTCTTGAGAAAAGCATTATATTTATCGTCTACTGTATCAGCACTATAAACATCTTGCCACTCTTGTTCCTTGATAAGGTTTACAAAGGTCTCTACAGCAACTGTATCAGCTTTCCTAAACAGCTGATAACTATATTTAACACATGTTGCAGCACAAAAATCTTTTAAAGTTAAAATTTGTGCATCACTCGACCACGACTTGATGCCGACTGACCTGTTGAGTGCGTGAACGCACAGATGGCGTCGCTACTCCCCCCACAACCCGCACTGTGACCAATCGGAGGTTACTTTCTGAACCGCCCTCGTACAACAAGCTACTTGAACAGTTTCCAGCCATTATGCAACACTATAGTGCCCCGTGAGAGATACAGCACAATACCGTGCATTACATTAAAACAAGCATTGGCCCACATGTTTCGTGCAGACCTATTCAATTATCTCCTGACCGTTCAGCTGTAGCAAAGACAGAATTCGACTCTGTGCTCAAAGAAGGCGGTATTCATCCTTTAATCAGTCCGTGGTCATCACCTCTCCATCTAGTACCCAAGAAATGTGGCATGTGGCATCTGTATGGTGATTATTGTGCACCTAATGCAAGAACAGTACCAGATAGACATCCAGTACCCCTGTTAAGAGCTTGTAACTATGCTCTGCGTAGTGTGACCTTGTTTAGTGTGCTAGACTGTGCAAAGACCTTCACACAAATTCTGGGACAGATGACATGCTGAAAACAGCCATAATCATGCCATTCAGCTTGTTAGTGTCTTTGACATTTGGTCTACACAATGCAGCAGTCATGGCAAAAGTTTATTGACTCCATGCTGCAAGGTTTGTCATTCTGTTTTGTCTACCGAGGTGACAGCGTTGTCTTTTTATCCAGTGTGGATCAGCACCAGCAACATTTGGTGGAAGTCTTTAAACACCAACAGCAACACAATGTGGTATTGAATACTATCAAGTTTGTATTTGGCCAACCGCTCTTAACTTCTTGGACCATCATATTTCATCAGTGGAGTCACTGCTACTTCCTGAGAAAGTAAAAGCTATAATGAAGATGCCATGGCTTGAAACAATCAGGGGAACTATTATTTCTGAGTAATGCTAAATTTTTACCAGCATCCTCTGTCCCGCTTGGCCAAGTTGCAAGAACCATTGACTGCAACACTTCCTGTACCTAAATTTAAGGAAAATTATCCAATCCAGTGGACAAATGTGATGAATTGCCTTAGAAAAAGCAAAGCTAAGCATAGCTTGGCCAATAGCACACTCCCAACACACCTTGCATTTGATGCACCTATTGCTTTAGTGGTAGATACTAGCCAGACTGCTATCGGTGCGCATTACAACAGGTAGTCTATGGTGCTTGACAACCACTTACCCCCTCCTTCACACAAGCTCTCACTTTTGCATCAAAACTGAGCACTTACGGTTGTGATCTTATTACTGTTTATGAATCAATCAAATACTTTCACCACCAGTTGCAAGCCAGAGGAGTTGTAATTTTTACCATTCACAAGCCCCTTCTCTACACTTTCAGGTAGAACAGCAAATAATGCTAATAGTGTCAGATACAGTCATTTAGTATTCATTGCCAAATACAACACTGACATCTGTAATATTTCAGGCATTGACAACATAGTAGCCAGCTGTCTTGCATTAGCAGCATAATAAATGCTGTTGATTTTGCAGTACCTGGAAAGACACAGAAATCTCACCAGGAACTCCAGAATCTACCGAAATATTCATAGTCCACCCACAGTTACAACTGGTAGACATTTCAGACACAGGCATGAAGCTATACTGTGGTGTTTCTAGTGGAAGGCTTCATCCTTTTCAGCCACTCACATTTCACAGTTGTACTTTTGACAGACTGCACAACTTGTGCCACATTGGTGTCAGATCATAAACTCAGCAGGTTTAAAAATATTTCATATGGCCTGGCACACACAACAATTGTCAAGAGTAGATTCACAGGTACATTCAGTGTCAGCAGCCCCAGTAGGAGATTTTGCAGCTGAGATTATAAAATTTCTGCATGTGCACATTGGCATAGTAAGTCCAGTACCTCCATGGTAACGTCAGTACTGTTTAACTACAGTTGGTCATTTCACTCGTTGTTGGCCAGAAGCAGTACCAGTCAACATCATTTCAGCAGAAATTCTTTGTGTTGAATTGAACTTCGCACTTCAGTTGTCTGCTGCTCATCACCACAAATAATGGCTGACAATTTGAATCAGAGCTATTTATTCAACTTAGCAAATTCTGCAGTGTTGTTCATCAAAGGACAAGAAGCTAGCCCCAGCAAGCAATGGCATGATTGAACATTGGCACCATCCTTTGCAAGCTGCAGTGATGTGTCACAACATTAGTTGGACACACAGCCTTACCTATGGCTCTGTGTGATCTCTGCAGCACACACAAACTGGACTTGTGTTCTTTATCAGGGAGCTCATGTTTGATGAACCACTAAGACTCCATGGTGAATTCATCAACCCAAGTTAAAGGCAGCTGCCTGACCATGACTAGACTTGTTTTGTTTGTTGCCTCAAGGGACATGTTGGTCACATCCAAGCTCATCAAGCCTCCAGAAACGGGGAAGGACCAACCTGTGCGTGTGTCATGATTTACAAACAAGCACACATCATATTATGCATAGGCACTGTCCAACCAGCACTAGAACCACCTTACACGGGACCGCATCGTGTATCAGAACAGGAGCACCAACTCTGGACATTCTAGTGTATTGCGAAATTACTACATTCTTGATTCAGTTACCTGAATGTAGAACACACTCTGGACACTGAATGCACTACCAAGCAAGATTTTTGGACAGTGCTCTGTTTATCATGAGAGGATTGATATAGTAACAAAGATTTTCAATTACTGTCAGCTGCTGTGTTTATGTGAGCTGTCAGTTTGCACTCCAGCCACCAGAAGCCCTGACTTTTGGTTTGTTCTCTGTATGTGGTGAGACATTCCATAAATGTTACTTAGGACAATTTCTTGGCCATTATGGACAGTCTTGTCAAACTCTTCTCTAGTGCTAACTAGTCACAAGTATTGTGAAGTACATTTTCAAATAAATGTAGTTTGTCCCTGGTACACTCTAGTTCATATTCTGTACAACTGGCTGAATATCTTGAATACACAATTATAGTTTAAATATTTTCAGTTGGTATAACCCAACCTTCTTCAGAATAAAAGTAACTACCATTTGTCCATGGTGGACATTGTCAAGCTAAAACTACGAATCCATAAATTATCGTCAGACTGTAAAAACTTTTCTGAAACTGCCTTGGCCCCTCTTCGTGACCGCAATGCAGCAGCCACGAGTGATGTACTGGAACTGACCATAGCATCATGAGACCTGCCTAGGCAGACGCAATACCTTGTGCCTGCACATAAACTGTGTGATGGGTACTTGTTGGGACAAGACGTGAACCTGACTCCTGACCTTGAATTTACTAGTAAAGCGAAATAAAAGAAAGGTACAGCTGAGGAAAAGGGCGTATATGTTATCCTGTGCAGAACATACTTAGACTGTCTTAGCATTTACGAAGTATTCGTTGGTCATGATATGAGGAAGACATCATGTGCTTACAATGTATGGCCTGTCTAGGAATTATGATGGCAGTGTTCCACACACACAGTTCTTACAGTATGTGTGTGGATCACCTCAATGAAGACAAATTGAGTACCCTGTTGCCACCACATTATCCCCTACTTTAATGTTTTCTGTAACTCAAAACCATAACTTCGTCATGAAGCTCAATCGGGGATGTGCATTAGTTTATTTTGACTTGATTCTAGACCATTTCAGGTCAAATATACTAATCTTGAATAATGACCATCTATTTTATATGGCCTGTATTGCCGGATGTTACAGATTAGATGTAGACTTGTTCATAAGTTCATTCATGACCATTTGTGTGCTAAGTCAATAGGATGTTCATGCGTTGTAACTATATCTAAGCAAATGCTTAACATTTACATCTCAAAAAATATTTTAGACCTAGTCATAATAATGACGGTGTTGACTTTATATTATCCTTCCCATTCCTAAGTTCTTTTTAGGTGATTAAACTTCATGCTTAAGCACAAAATTTCCTAGACAGGCCATACGTTGTAAGCACGTGATGTCTTCCTCGTATCATAACCAAAGAATACTTCATAAATGTTAAGACAGTTGATCTAAGAACGTTCTCCACAGGATAACATATACACCCTTTTCCTCAGCTGTACCTTTATTTTATTTCACTTTACTAGTAAATTCAAGGTCAAGAGTTGTTTTCGCGTCTTGTCCCAACAAGTACCCATCACACAGTTCATGCCCTGGCGCAAGGTATTGTGCACGCCTAGGCGGGCCTCATGACGCTGCGGTTAGTCCCAGTACAGCACTCATGGCTGCCACATCGCGGTCGCAAAGTGGGGCCGAGGCAGTTTCGGATAAGTTTCTACAGTCTGACGATAATTTATGGATTTGTAATTTTAGCTTGACCATGTCCACCATGAACAAATGGTAGTTACTTTTATTCTGAAGAATGTTGGGTTATCCCGACTGAAACCTAGGTAAATCTAGTAAACTTTGCGACTGAGGCTGTTGGTTTTTAAAATTAAAATTAACAATTATAGTTGTCTGGATGGCTAACAAATAGTTGTGCCAACAGCTTTACTTTCACAGACTACAGGTGCAGTTTGTGGCAAATACTTCTTTGTTCTTGTTAAAACTTGTTCGTACATCCCATAAGTTTCTCCCTGATGATGAAAGTTATAGAAAATGATGTGTGAATGAAAAGAGGGCAAGCTAGACAAATTATATTTTAATAAATAAAGCTGGTTGGAGATCCTTCCTAAGTTAAAACTTTGAAAGTTCCATTGGTTTGAAGATTTACATCACTGAATAGTTGGTAAAAGGTTATTATGACAGAGAACCTCTCTTCCTGTGTCACACTAAGGCTAAATGATTAACAGTACAAGTCATTTGTAATCCAACTATTATATTTATGAATGTTATTGTTTCCAAACTGCAATTGTTTGTTTGACGATAAACTACTTATGAGATCAAATATATTGTGAGGCTGTTTTCAATACACCAAATGATTTAAAGAGATATTAGAGTATATACCACAAATTATCCGTATTACACACTTTTGTGCAATAAACGTGTTTTTTCTCCATTACAAGTTGCAATATGATCCCACTGAAAGAAAACAGGAAAACTAAGTAAATTACTTGATATTTTCATCTCCAAAATCTGTTATCTGCAACACGAAATGCTCAGAGCTTGAACATTAAAGATGATCAATAACATGTGCCTTCAAGTTAAGGTTTTTTGAAATACAAATCTGAATATTGTTTAATTTATTGATTTATTTTGTATGCATTATTTTTAATGGTATGGTTAGGCCTTGTGCGGTACAAAATCCCATCTGTTATTTGAGTCAAGCAACAGGTGTTTTTTTTTTTTTTTTTTTTGCAGAGAAGCACATTAATTTTTTGACAAAACATCGTTTTTAAGTGAAGAAGTTAGTTATACTTGCAGCATCGGCAGAGAGAACTGCTTATGGCTAGTTGTGTATCATGGTTAGAGGGAGCATAGATGAAGGAGACCTTACTAACGAAGAAAAAAATGTTGGATAATGATTGTCGTTACAGTCAAACTGTAACAGTACAGTGGTTTTATTGTTCGTAAGACCTACATTAGTCTTAAAACATGTTATATGTGGCCACTTCCTCGAAATTTTTAAGATGTTTGCTTACTGGCACAGTATAGTTCCAGTTAACAGTTATCACTGATGCGTCATCATGATCAGAAGATGGCTGTTATAAACTGAATGAAGATATCTTGTGTTTAGATTAGATTAGATTAGATTAATACTAGTTCTATGGATCATGAATACGATATTTCGTAATGATGTGGAACGAGTCGAATTTTCCAATACATGACATAATTAGGTTAATACTTAAGTTAATATAACAACTTTATTTTTTGTGTTTTTTTGTTTTTCTTTATTTTTTATTTTTATTTTTTTTTATTTTTGTTTTTTTTTTCTTTTTTTTTTCTTAATTTATATCTAAAAATTCCTCTATGGAGTAGAAGGAGCTGTCATTCAGAAATTCTTTTAATTTCTTCTTAAATACTTGTTGGTTATCTGTCAGACTTTTGATACTATTTGGTAAGTGACCAAAGACTTTAGTGCCAGTATAATTCACCCCTTTCTGTGCCAAAGTTAGATTTAATCTTGAATAGTGAAGATCGTCCTTTCTCCTAGTATTGTAGTTATGCACACTGCTATTACTTTTGAATTGGGTTTGGTTGTTAATAACAAATTTCATAAGAGAGTATATATACTGAGAAGCTACTGTGAATATCCCTAGATCCTTAAATAAATGTCTGCAGGATGATCTTGGGTGGACTCCAGCTATTATTCTGATTACACGCTTTTGTGCAATAAATACTTTATTCCTCAGTGATGAATTACCCCAAAATATGATGCCATATGAAAGCAATGAGTGAAAATAGGCGTAGTAAGCTAATTTACTAAGATGCTTATCACCAAAATTTGCAATGACCCTTATTGCATAAGTAGCTGAACTCAAACGTTTCAGCAGATCATCAATGTGTTTCTTCCAATTTAATCTCTCATCAATGGACATACCTAAAAATTTTGAATATTCTACCTTAGCTATATGCTTCTGATTAAGGTCTATATTTATTAATGGCGTCATACCATTCACTGTACGGAACTGTATGTACTGCGTCTTATCAAAATTCAGTGAGAGTCCGTTTACAAGGAACCACTTAGTAATTTTCTGAAAGACAGTATTGACAATTTCATCAGTTAATTCTTGTTTCTCAGGTGTGATTACTATACTTGTATCATCAGCGAAGAGAACTAACTTTGCCTCTTCATGAATATAGAATGGCAAGTCATTAATATATAATAAGAACAACAAAGGACCCAAGACTGACCCTTGTGGAACCCCATTCTTGATAGTTCCCCAGTTTGAGGAATGTGCTGATCTTTGCATGTTACGAGAACTACTTATTTCAACTTTCTGCACTCTTCCAGTTAGGTACGAATTAAACCATTTGTGCACTGTCCCACTCATGCCACAATACTTGAGCTTGTCTAGCAGAATTTCATGATTTACACAATCAAAAGCCTTTGAGAGATCACAAAAAATCCCAATGGGTGGTGTTCGGTTATTCAGATCATTCAAAATTTGACTGGTGAAAGCATATATGGCATTTTCTGTTGAAAAACCTTTCTGGAAACCAAACTGACATTTTGTTAGTACTTCATTTTTACAGATATGTGAAGCTACTCTTGAATACATTACTTTCTCAAAAATTTTGGATAAAGCTGTTAGAAGGGAGATTGGACGGTAATTGTTGACATCAGATCTATCCCCCTTTTTATGCAAAGGTATAACAATAGCATATTTCAGTCTATCAGGGAAAATGCCCTGTTCCAGAGAGCTATTACACAGGTGGCTGAGAATCTTACTTATCTGTTGAGAACAAGCTTTTAGTATTTTGCTGGAAATGCCATCAATTCCATGTGAGTTTTTGCTTTTAAGCAAGTTAATTATTTTCCTAATTTCAGAGGGAGAAGTGGGTGAGATTTCAATTGTATCAAATTGCATAGGTATGGCCTCTTCCATTAACAGCCTAGCATCTTCTAATGAACACCTGGATCCTACTATATCCACAACATTTAGAAAATGATTATTAAAAATATTTTCAACTTCTGACTTTTTGTTCGTAAAGTTTTCATTCAATTTGATGGTAATACTGTCTTCCTCTGCTCTTGGTTGACCTGTTTCTCTTTTAATAATATTCCAAATTGTTTTAATTTTATTATCAGAGTTGCTGATTTCAGACATGATACACATACTCCTGGATTTCTTAATAACTTTTCTTAATATAACACAGTAGTTTTTATAATTTTTGATAGTTTCTGGGTCACTACTCTTTCTTGCTGTCGGATACATTTCCCTTTTCCGGTTACAAGATATTTTTATACCCTTAGTAAGCCATGGTTTGTTACAAGGTTTCTTACGAGTATATTTAACTATTTTCTTGGGGAAGCAGTTTTCAAATGCATTTACAAAAATGTCATGAAATAAATTATATTTTAAATTGGCATCAGGTTCACGGTACACCTCATCCCAGTCTAACTGCTGTAGGCTTTCCCTGAAATTTGCAATTGTTAAATTGTTGACTGAACGTACTACTTTGGAGGACTGTTTAGTATTGCTGAATGGAGCTATGTCATATATTGTAACTAGCTGTGCACCATGATCAGAAAGACCATTCTCAACAGGCTGAGCATTTATCTGGTTAAACTTATCTTGGTCTATAAAGAAGTTATCTATCAGTGAGCTGCTATCCTTTACGACCCGAGTAGGAAAATCAATAACGGGTGTCAAATTGAAAGAACCGAGTAATACTTCAAGGTCATTTTTCCTATTACCCTCTTTCAGAGAATCTACATTGAAGTCCCCACAAATAATAATTTGCTTCCCCCTGTCTGACAGATAGCACAACAAGGAGTCCAAATTTTTCAGAAATAGATGAAAATTTCCTGATGGGGACTATATACAGTTACAATTATAAATGTGCCTTTATTTAATTTAAGCTCACAGGCACATGCTTCTATATGTTTCTCTACACAAAACTTTTTTGTTTCTATACTTTTTGCACAATGATAACTTTTGACATATATGGCAACTCCTCCTTTCTCCATATTTTCTCTCATTACATGTGCAGAGAGCTTATAACCACTTACATTTACCTTATCCATATCAGTAACAATGTGATGCTCAGACAGGCATAGTATATCTATTTCATTCTCAGCTTCTAAATCTTCCAAACAAACCAGAAGCTCATCTACTTTATTCTTTAAACTCCCAATATTTTGATGAAATATACTTACATTATTTTTAATTATACTTTTATGAGAACCTTTCCTTATTCTAACATTTGCAGTACTCTCCTGTCTGAGTTTCTCATTGTGCTTAGGCCTAGTTCCTATACCAGTGGTCACATGGTGTTCAGAGAGGCAGATTATGTCAATTGGGTTGGGTGACTTTAGTTCATCAATGCAATTACCTAGGACTGAGATACAACTTGGTGGAGATAAAATTTCTGGTGATTGGTGAAAATTTATAATTGATAGCTGTGATTGGTGATACAATGTGCTAGAATTGTGCTGTTGAATTTCTTTCCTAAACTGAAGATTTGTTTCAATCCTGACCTCTCGTAGAACTTGACATCTTTCTGTCTTACCTATCCTAAAAAAGGTGCTGCTCCAACACCTGTAACCACTGGTATTTTACCATTCATGGCAGTGCCTCCCCCCCTTAAATTTCCTGCTATTACCCCAGCCAGTTTCCCCTTCCCTTTCCTGTTGAGATGTAGGCCGTGCCTGGTATAGTCCCACCTACTGAGATAATCAACAGGAACCACACCAATATGAGCCCCCGCACCCGACACAAGCAGCCGTTCCAACTCCAAATTAACTCTCCCAACAGAAGAGTTCAAATGAGGCCGGTCATGGCGTCTCAGGACAGATACAAATTCAACATTGGTGTGTCTCGATGCCGACGCAATCTTTACCAGGTCACACTCTATACTGTACCCAGGATCTCTGTTGATGCTGTTCCCTGGCCCTCCCACAATAACCACGGTGTCTTCCCTGGTAAATCCTTTACAGAGTGAACCTAAATCCTCTGTCACCTGATCCAGACTAGCACTAGGTTTGAAAAAATTTGTGACCTGGTATTCTGGTCCTAATTCCTCCTGCAGAAGTTGGCCTACACCTCTGGCATGAGAACTGCCTAACAACAAAACTTTCTTCCTTTTCGATGACTTTCCTACATTCTTTTTAAATTTCCTATTGAAAGTTTGTTGTGTCCTGTCTACACCTACCTCTGCTTGAGGCTCATCAGTTTCTAACTGAAGCAACAGGTCAAACTTATTTTTGACATTCACCACAAAACTGTCAGACTTAGTTCTAGGCCTGTTCCTTCTGCTACCTGTTGCCACTTCCCACCTCTCATTGCCCTTCTCCCTCCTTAACCTGTCCAGATCTTCCCTAGCCTGATCTAGCTCAGCCTGAAGGGCAGCAATTTTCCCCTCCTGTTCCACTATCTTCCTATCTCTGCTGCAAATCCTACATAACCACTGATGAGCCTGATCCACTTTCCCAACACCCACGCCACTGCAGTCCCCCCAGTGAAAAAAACTACTGCATCCATCACACCAAACCCCGGAACTAACAATTCTACGGCAAGTCAGGCACTTCTCACTCATGGCAAAAATAATACTTTAGCTAGAATAAATCAATTAAATTACCGAAAATCAAAAAAGACGTTACAAGAATTAAGCCTATTCACAAATGTATATAAGCAAGTTTCTGATTTAAAATTCCGCTGGTTTTCTGAGATCTGTATTAAAACAACGAAGGTATACGCTATTTATTATATATTTCACTCGATGGAATGAAAAAAGGGCAATTAAACGAGATACTTTAACTTTGATTCTCCAAAAACGTTACGAGAATAGGCCTATAAACAAATGTATATAGGCAAGTTTCTGATATAAAGTTACGCTGTTTTTCTAAAATCTGTATTAAAACAATGAAGTTATACGCTATTTACGGTAGTTTACTTATTTGTTACCGAGAAACTGGTTAAATTACCTTGAAACAAGAAACAAACACGTTTACAAAATTTAAGCCTAAGCACGACTTCGCGAGGTTACGATCTTTTCGTGTTTTCTGAAAAAATACGCAAATAAAAGTCAAACCTTTAACGGCAAGACTAAACGATACACTAATGCACGTATTTAATTTGTTGTCAGCGTTAAACTAAATTATATTCCTGTCTAAATCACTTAACTTTCTGGAAATGGTTTCTGGCGTCACTTACTCAGCGGCCATCTTGGAAAGACGTGTGAAGTATTTTGTGGTTGTGCCAGTTGACTATTTTTTTTTTTTTTTTTAAATTCTGGCAGTCATACTTTAGGCCCTCTAAAGGTAAAAATGTTGTTGTTGTGGTCTTCAGCCCTAAGACTGGTTTCATGCAGCTCTCCATGCTAATCTATCCTGTGCAAGCTCCTTCATCTCCCAGTACCTACTGCACCCTACATCCTTCTGAATCTGCTTAGTGTATTCATCTCTTGGTCTCCCTCTACGATTTTTACCCTCCACGCTGCCCTCCAATGCTAAATTTGTGATCCGTTGATGCCTCAGGGCATGTCCTACCAACCGATCCCTTCTTCTAGTCAAGTTGTGCCACAAACTTCTCTTCTCCCCCCCAATCCTATTCAATACCTCCTCATTAGTTACGTGATCTACCCACCTAATCTTCAACATTCTTCTGTAGCACCACATTTTGAAAGCTTCTATTCTCTTCTTGTCTAAACTATTTATCGTCCATGTTTCACTTCCATACATGGCTACACTCCGTACAAATACTTTCAGAAACGACTTCCTGACACTTAAATCTTTACTCAATGTCAACAAATTTCTCTTCTTGAGAAACGCTTTCCTTGCCGTTGTCAGTCTACATTTTATATCCTCTCTACTTCGACCATCATCGCTTATTTTACTCCCTAAATAGCAAGACTCCTTTACTACTTTAAGTGTCTCATTTCCTAATCTAATTCCCTCAGCATCACCCGACTTAATTCGACTACATTCCATTATCCTCATTTTCCTTTTGTTGATGTTCATCTTATATCCTCCTTTCAAGATACAGTCCATTCCGTTCAACTGCTCTTCCAAGTCCTTTGCTGTCTCTGACAGAATTACAATGTCATCGGCGAACCTCAGTTTTTATTTCTTCTCCCTGGATTTTAATACCTACTCAGATTTTTTCTTTTGTTTCCTTTACTGCTTGCTCAATATACAGATTGAATAACATCGGGGAGAGGCTACAACCCTGTCTCACTCCCTTCCCAACCACTGCTTCCCTTTCATGTCCCTCGACTCTTACAACTGCCATCTGGTTTCTGTACAAATTGTAAATAGCCTTTCGCTCCCTGCCACCTGCAGAATTTGAAAGAGAGTATTCCAGTCAACATTGTCAAAAGCTTTCTCTAAGTCTACAAATGCTAGAAATGTAGGTTTGCCTTTCCTTAATCTTTCTTCCAAGATAAGTCGTAAGGTCAGTATTGCCTCACGTGTTCAAACATTTATACGGAATCCAAACTGATCTTCCCCGAGGTCGGCTTCTACCAGTTTTTCCATTCGTCTGTAAAGAATTCATGTTACTATGTTGCAACTGTAGCTTATTAAACTGATAGTTCGGTAATTTTCACATCTGTCAACACCTGCTTTCTTTGGAATTGGAATTATTATATTCTTCTTGAAGTCTGAGGGTATTTCGCCTGTCTCATACATCTTACTCACCAGATGGTAGAGTTTTGTCAGGACTGGCTCTCCCAAGGCCGTCAGTCGTTCTAATGGAATGTTGTCTACTCCCGGGGCCTTGTTTCGACTCAGGTCTTTCAGTGCTCTGTCAAACTCTTCACGCAGTATCGTATCTCCCATTTCATCTTCATCTACATCCTCTTCCATTTCCATAATATTGTCCTCAAGTACATCGCCCTTGTATAGACCCTCTATATACTCCTTCCGCCTTTCTGCTTTCCCCTCTTTGCTTAGAACTAGGTTTCCATCTGAGCTCTTGATATTCATACAAGTGGCTCTCTTTTCTCCAAAAGTCTCTTTAATTTTCCTGTAGGCAGTATCTATCTTACCCTAGTGAGATTAGCCTCTACATCCTTACATTTGTCCTCTAGCCATGCCTGCTTAGCCATTTTGTACTTCCTGTCGATCTCATTTTTGAGACGTTTGTATTCCTTTTTGCTTGCTTTATTTACTGCATTTTTATATTTTCTCCTTTCATCAATTAAATTCAGTATTTCTTCTGTTACCCAAGGATTTCTACTAGCCCTCGTCTTTTTACCTACTTGATCCTCCACTGCCTTCACTACTTCATCCCTCAGAGCTGCCCATTCGTCTTCTACTGTATTTCTTTCCCCCATTCCTGTCAATTGTTCCATTATGCTGTCCCTGAAACTCTGTACAACCTCTGGTTTAGTCAGTTTATCCAGGTCCCATCTCCTTAAATTCCCACCTTTTTGCAGTTTCTTCAGTTTTAATCTACAGTTCATAACCAATAGATTGTGGTCAGAGTCCACATCTGCCCCTGGAAATGTCTTACAATTTAAAACCTGGTTCCTAAATCTCTGTCTTACCATTATATAATCTATCTGAAATCTGTCAGTATCTCCAGGCTTCTTCCATGTATACAACCTTCTTTTATGATTCTTAAACCAAGTGTTAGCTGTGATTGTTATGCTCTGTGCAAAATTCTACCAGACAGCTTCCTCTTTCATTTCTTAGCCCCAATCCATATTCACATACTATGTTTCCTTCTATCCCTTTTCCTATTGTTGAATTTCAGTCACCCATGACTATTGAATTTTCGTCTCCCTTCACTACCTGAATAATTTCTATTATCTCATCATACATTTCTTCAATTTCTTCGTCATCTGCAGAGCTAGTTGGCATATAAACTTGTACTACTGTAGTAGGCATGGGCTTCGTGTCTATCTTGGCCACTATAATACGTTCACTGTGCTGTTTGTAGTAGCTTACCCACACTCCTATTTTTTTATTCATTATTAAATCGATTCCTGCATTACCCCTATTTGATTTTGTATTTATAACCCTGTATTCACCTGACCAGAAGTCTTGTTCCTCCTGCCACCGAACTTCACTAATTCCCACTATATCTAACTTTAACCTATCCATTTCCCTTTTTAAATTTTCTAACCTACCTGCCCGATTAAGGGATCTGACATTCCATGCTCCGATCCGTAGAATGCCAGTTTTCTTTCTCCTGATAACGACGTCCCCTTGAGTAGTCCCTGCCCGGAGATCTGAATGGGGGGCTATTTTACCTCCGGAATATTTTACCGAAGAGGACGCCATCATCATTTAACCATACAGTAAAGCTGCATCCCCTTGGGAAAAATTACAGCTGTAGTTTCACCTTGCTTTCAGCCGTTCGTAGTACCAGCACAGCAAGGCCGTTTTGGTTAGTGTTACAAGGCCATATCAGTCAATCATCCAGACTGTTGCCCCTGCAACTACTAAAAAGGCTGCTGCCCCTCTTCAGGAACCACATGTTTGTCTGGCCTCTCAACAGATACCCCTCCGTTGTGGTTGCATCTACGGTACGGCTATCTGTATCGTTGAGGCACGCAAGCCTCCCCACCAACGGCAAGGTCCATGGTTCATGGGGGGAGGAAGGTAAAAATGTCATTGTGTAAAATGTTTTCTTTATATCTGAGTGTGTTTGCCATGACCCAATTGAAAGTGGATAGTGAAGTAACTATGGATTGTAAAATGCAAGTAATCCAAACTTCCGGATTGGCAGATAATTGATGAGCCAGTAGTGCTTAGCGTTTGAGAAATATTGAACAGTGACTGAGACTGAATGAATCTGACCTTTAATTTATTATAAGAAAATGTTAGCTAAGCTTTGGATTATAGAGCAAATATTAAAAGTATTACAATTTGCTGGCTTTTGGAGCCATTGACCCCTCCTCCTAGCAGATGGGTTGAAGGGGAAGGAAGAGGGGTGAAAGTAAAGGACTGGTGAGGTTTAGGAAAAGGGGTTGAGGTCAGAAAAGTCACCCAGAATTCCACATCAAGTGAGAGTTACCAGATGGAATGAGAAGGAAAGACTGATTGTTGGGAATTGCACTGCATGAGATTTGAAAAGCTGAGAGCTTAAGGGTGGAAGATAGGATACATACAAGACAGAGGTAACTGCTGAGCAAGGAGGGTGGGAAAGAAAATAGCTGTCAAATGTCGAAACAAACCGGTGAAAGACATTGCAAAGTTCACAGCCATTTTCTTTCCCACCCTGCACTTACCTCACTTAGAAGTGGACTCTGTCTTGCATACACCCTATCTTCCACTTTTAAGCTCCCATCTTTTAAATCTCATCCAGTGCAGTTCCCAACAATCAGTCTTTTCTTCACAGCCTGTGTGGTAAACCTCCTCTGATCGGGAGTTTTGGCCTTTTCCTTTACGCCTCTTCCTTCCCCATCAACCCTTGTGCCAGAAGAAAGAGGCACTTGCTCCAAAAGCTAGGGAAGTGCAACCTTTTATATGTGTGTTCTCCTGTCTCTGCTTGGTTAGTAGATTGTTTATCTATCCATTTACTTATATTTTCAGAAACTGATAATATCCATGGACATAAAGAGCAAATATTAAGTTGTTTCAGTTCAAAATCGATAAAATATACCTTTTATATTTTTTGACCTGAACCACAGATGTAATTAGCTGAATGACTGAAATCTTGTGTTTCTTATTACAGTTGGAAAGCTTGTCACAGCCAGATCTTGCTTCAAGACTGACAATGAATTGCATACACTCTTACGTCGAACCACAGAAACTGTCAGGTATTCCAATAACGATAATTGATGTTTTTGATGATTATGCTCTTTCTAATCCTGTAAGAGAAGAAATGTACAAATGCTATCCAACTGCCAAATTAGCACATCTAAAGTCGGGTGGAAATTTTCCTTACTTGAGTCGAAGTGAGGAAGTCAACCTCCATCTTCAGGTACTGAAGAATATTAACTGCTTGTTGTAGTGTGTAGAAATATTGAAATAAATAGTTTAATTTTTATATATACCTTGTTACAGATACATTTACGGAGTTTTGATGGGACCAATCTCAGTGCATCAGAGCCTGTACCATCACAAAAAACTTCAAAAGAGGGGGAATAAAAATTTATCAGTGTACTCTTTCTCTCTCTAACTTAGAGAAATTGTAATTTCTCTAAATTGAATGGTATGGATTTGATCACACTAGTACTGCTGCATATTGCAGTACATACCAGCATTTATGGCCTAAAAGACTCTGATGCAATTTCAATTACAGTCAAGTCTAGTCGTGTACTGTGCAAGCGTTAAAGATAGGTGTTTAGGCAGTTAATGTTGCTGATCTCTGCCTTTTGTATTTATATCCTTTGTACATAAGACACTACTGATATATACACATACACATTATATATTTTTGTAAACGTATCCTGTTAAGTATCCATATTTTAAAAATAAAGTTTTGTTGCTTTTGTGATAATTATTTTTACTCCTTACAGCATGAAATTAAGGTGTTCCTGATGCCAAGAAATAATGTAACGCCTTTTAATTCACTTACTCAATCAATCAGTTTTCCAAAATCTAGTGAAGCATGCTGTGGTTAAGACTCTGGACACACTTTCATGTGAAGGAAGGTCAAATCTCTAACTGACCAGCCACATTTAGTTTTTTCATGACTGCCTAAAATGGAATAACAACATAAAACAAACTGTAGGTGAAGCTGATTCCAACTGAGATTCACTGGAAGAATCTTGAGAAAATGTAATTCAGCCACAAAAGAAGTGGCTTACACAACAATCATACAACTTACTTTTGAGTATTGCTCATGTGTCTGGGACCCTTACCAGTTGGGTTTGTAGAAGAGAGTGATTAAATCCAAGACTGAAGTGGGCAAACACATTTTACTCTTGGTGTATATGAAGACAGAGTAAGAAAGGAAGTGATTGGTTTTGTTTTGGCTCATTAGTTGTCTGAATGGTTTGATGCAGCCTACCAATATGACTTGTCACTTTATTTTCAGTGAAATCTGTGAAGTAATTTGAGGCCAATGGTTTCTTTTGTGTGGCCATCAAGATTCACTATCTATTGTTTTGCACAGATCTCCCCTACATCCACCAAAAAGCTTAATGAAATGACAATTTTCTTTGTGTCCTGTTTCATGTTGCAAGTCAACAATATTTCATATATACTATCTGAATAGAAGGCTACACCTCAATTTATAGCTCTGTGTACTGACCTATTCTGCAAGAGTCTGTGCCCATCGTCCTCACACCATAGATGTTGTACAAGAAATGCATCAAGAAGTTCGCGCGTGTCCCAAGACAAGGGCTCTCATTTCCAGTCCGTAGTATTGACTACATGTGGATATTGTCTTCTCAAATACAGTTGTTAAGAGAGCAAAAATAAATGGTTACAGGCAGAGGTTGTGCCTAGGGATAGGAAATGAGAGTGCATATGTCAAGAATATCTCAGTGCATTACTTGTAAAGCGTGCCTCGAGACTCTCAAGGATGTAAGCTCACTTCTTACATAACAATTCATCAGCACTCAAAGGACAATAGGCTCAGACTTGTGGAATAAGCTAGTAGTCAGAGTCGTAGCAAATAACATAATTGCGGTCTGGTAGGCCTGCAACACCGAACACTAAATAAGGAAAATAAGGTCATTTCATAAAACTGCATCAATTGAAAAACATTTCAATATGGATATATGATTCGATAGTTGAATAATCGTAAAATATTTCAAGGTATTCAGGCAACTAGTAGCTTTTCTTTGTAGGTTGCAAGTGTGGCATGACTGATGGTACTTCAGTCAATTTCTGAGGGTGACTGTTTTTACGTTCATTGATGTAAAACCTGTGGATTGTCACATGCCTCATTAATCGCTCCAGCAATGAATTATGCAATTCATTGATTGTAAAATTCTTAATATCTACATAGCAAGTGCCAGTGTAAATTTTTTAAAAAAAATGTAAAACTTGAAAACAATTAGTAGTGTATTTCAAGAGGGCATTTGAGACAAATATAGATGGCTTTCTTTAAAAATACTAATGTAATCAAGTAAATAATAATTTAAGAATGCAGAGCCTTGCAGTGGTAGCATTAAATAAAATGTTCTTGGGTTTCCAACCAAATGGTTAAAATACCACAAGCTTTTGACCAATCACTCCCTGGCCATTGACAAGTGGTATGACTGCAGATTGGCTGCTGGTACGCCGTTGCAGGCTGTAGTTGTCAGCATAATGTCACTGGTGCTCACGGCATTGTCTTATATGGGCATGTGTTGACTTCACATTTGTTACACCTGCTTGGACCTCATGATCCGGCGGGGTCAGGGATTTTCTCTGCCTCCTGATGACTGGGTGTTGTGTGCTGTCCTTAGGTTAGTTAGGTTTAAGTAGTTCTAAGTTCTAGGGGACTGATGACCATAGATTTTAAGTTCCATAGTGCTCAGAGCCATTTGAACCTCATGATCACTGGAGCCCACGTCGCACTGAGCTGCAGGCCTCTGTCTCTTTCAAGGATGTTACCAGTGACTTTATTTTGAAGACTTCTTTAATTATGCAGTGTGAGTGATGATGGGAGGTTTCATAAAATTTGAATTGATGACAGTTTTCCAAAACATGCTCCACTAAAGCGAATTTTTCAGGGAGCATAGGCGATAAAATTTCTCATGCTGCTTCGTTTATTGCTCTATAGTGCTCACTGTTTTTCCAATGTAAGATTGGAAACACTTGCAAGGTATCTTTTAGACAACAGATGTTCTGAGATGTGCTGAATCTTTAACTGTTTCCAGTAACTGTCAAAAGCCTGATGGCCAATTTGACTTTGTATCTTTTCAGCAGGCAGCTTACCTTGGGTGATGTGGAGCCACAAAACACCGAAACAGCAAGTTGTGGTGCAGCAGGTTTGTGGGGAATGAGAATACTGATAACTCTATATGCAACAAACTGTTCCCATAAATGTTTATAAATACTTATATTTCAACACAAAGAAAGATACACATTTACACTGTACGAGTTACAAAGGCTGACTGGAACATTAACATGGCGGCTCGTCAGAGCAGCTGGAGTTCAAAGATCATGCTTTATGTGGTTGATGTGACCTATTGACGCCACAAAGGCGCACCCCCTCCCCCGCAGTATGGAGGCCTGAGGGGAAGTTGTGTGGGCGTCGACGCTGGAGTGAGTAGTGTGAGGCAGCAGGTGCATGACTGGAAGCTCCATGTCAGTCAGGGCGGCGTGCAAAGGCGCGGTGATGGGCTTCAGGTCCACATCGTAATCAGACAGCCAGCGGGGACGGACGATGCGTCGGCCAGCCCGGGAGTAGAGGTGTGCGGTGTGCGAGCGTGCCTGCCCCTAATGCAGATAAAGTCGTCCGAGGAGATGAACGTACAAACTCTTGATGGATATCACTCTCGGAGGAGGGACAGGCTATGCACTATCTCGACATCTAGTTCCTTGTTGAGTGTCGGCTCTGCACTGTCTGTAAGGAGCACGAGTACACGGTCATTGAAAGTGACAATCGACACATCATTGACACGGTTAGGTGGCACATTGCAGCGCAAGTCTCTCCAGTAGATGAAAAGTCATCAAAACCTTGCACATGGGGTTGACGACTACATGCTTGGGAAACCCGCGAACTGCAGTGACGAATCATCAGAAGGAGAAGACCTTACCATGGGATGTGCTAACCCATTATCGTGCTCAGCAGTGGAAAATTCATCCAGATGGTCGGACTGGGACGGCAGAGGGGCGTCAGAGTACACGAAAGCAGGCTTGAGCCTGTGTAGCGAAACGGTCTGCGGACGATCTTTAACCATAATGTTGAACGTTGTCTGCCCCTCCAGAGTACTTCAAAGGGGCCAAGGTATGGGGGTTGTCTAACGGAATCACCCCTGAGCATAACATGGGAGCATGTGTTGAGTGCGGCTGGCACGTAATTGTCCAGCGGGGAATGACTGACAGGCGTGTGTAGCCTTGTGTGTCTAAAGTGGGTGTGCATTCTACTCATAAAGTCTGGGGAGGTGGGGAAATCCTCACGTGCTTGAGGCAGGATAAGTTCCCCAGGTAGAACCAGGTTCTCTCCGAAAACGAATTCGAGATGGCTCCCTGTAAGTCAGGTTTAAAGGGTGAACGGAGACCAAGTAACAACCAAGGAAGTGCCTCAGACCAGAGGCAGTCATGGCACCTGAGTGCTGTTTTAAGGGTGCGGTGCCATCGTTCCACTAAACCGTTGCTTTGCGGGTGGTAGGCTGTTGTTTGAGTTTTTTGAATACCGCTAAGGTTACATAGAATCGTGAAAAGTGCAGACTCGAACTGTCGTCCCTGGTCGGTGGTGATTGTGGACGGGCAACTGAACCTAGCGATCCATGATGAGACAAAAACCTTGGCCTTCCTTCTGTGATGTTGGGTAAAGGAACAGCTTGCACCCGAAGAGACATGCAGTCAATTGTGGAGAGGATATATCTGTGGCCCCCTGATTGTGGCAGGAAATGCAGCTGTGTGCCCAGGTTTAACAGTCCTGCCAAACATTTTCACAAAAAAAAATGCTCGTTGCCGAGGGTAGGCGAGGTTATGCAAAGCGTCGAAGGCTTGTCGGCGCAACGTGGGAGGGAAGAACGGTTGCAGAGTGCCGGTAGAAGAGTCGCATCACACTTTGTCCGAAACGCCGGGGAACCTGGCTTTGGTAAACACAAGCGATGTCTGAGGATCCTAGAGAAGAGCTTGAGATTCCTTGTCAGAAGCCTGGAGAGTGGTGAGGTTGGATAAATCGACAATGTGTGAGACATTATTGATCCACAAAAAGAAATCAGCGGGGATGTTTTCTGTGCCTTTGATGTAGCGTACGTCCGTAGTAAATTGAGAGACCAGGTCGAAGTGGCGGAAACACCGAGGGGGTGGATCCTCAGGAGGGTTGCAGAAGGTATCCGCCAGTGGTTTGTGGTCAGTAAGGATGAAGAAAGAACAGCCCTCAATGTCAGGGCGAAAGTGTTTGACAGCATCATAGACCACCAGAAGTTCTCTATTTCTGTGCTGTAGACAGTTTTTTAGAGAGGAAATGAAGGGGTGAAACCATGTCGCCTTTGCATTGCTGTAATACTGCCCCGACCGTGATGTCGTTGACATCCGTAGTGATGAACAACTCGGCAGACGGGCCAGGGTGGGCGAGTATGACAGTGTGAGCTAATGCTGTCTTTAGAGCCCTGAAGGCCTCTAGTATAGGTTCAGTCCAATGGACTGGCTTAAGGCCCGTAGTCTCTTTGCCGGACAGAGAGTCCGTCAGTGGGGCGTGCAGGACGATGGCAGAAGGTAGATGTCTGCGGTAGTAATTTACAGTACCCAGGAAAAGTCAGTCCTTTGTACGTAGCCAGGGGTGGCAATGATGTGATAGCCTTCACACGGGATTTGGGAGGCCGTATCCCATCTGCAGAGACGGTGTGACACAGATTGGTGCAATTGGAATTTATCTTTGTTGACCTCGACACCATTGGAGTTCAAGGTCTGGAGGACCTGGGATAAATGATCTTTGTGGTCCTCAGTCGACTTGCTGAAAATGAGGATGTCACCCAGGTATGCAAAGCAGAACTCGAACTGTCTTAAGATTGAGTCAATGAAATGTTGCCACGTTTGTGTCGCATTCTTTAAGCCGAATGGCATGAAGTTGTATTGAAACAAACAGAGTGGCATGATAATCGCAGTCTTTGGAATGTCTTCCAACGCTACAGGAATCTGGTTATAGGCACGTTTACAGTCAATCACACTGAAGATTGTGGTGCCTGATAACATATGAGTGAAATCGTTTATGTTCGGCACTGGGTAATTGTCCATGACACCATGACGATACGAGCGTTTAAGTGTCTGTAATCACCACACATTCGAAAAGAACAGTCCTGCTTGGTGATGAGGTGAATTGGTAAAGACCAATTGCTGTCCGAAGGCTGTAGAATGCCTGCCTCCAGAAGTTCGTTAATTTGCTGCTGGGCCGTGCGCAACTTAATGGGGTTGAGGCGTCTAACCTTGTGTCTAATAGGAGGACTGGCAGTGGTAATTATCTTGTGTGTTGTTACGTCAGTGACAGAAGAGACTGAGAACTGCACACTAGGCTGAGTAACGTCCTGACGTGAAGTTTTGGGATGAGTGGGGCACAATGAGGCGTAGACATTAGTGTGAGTGGTAAAAGGCAGCACAAAAGTCACATGCCTATTACACGAGCGCAGCGTGCACTTCTTTGGACAGGTCGGCTGCGCACGCAGCACAGAGTGGATCGGAACACACAGAAACTGTCAGTTGTTAGCTTTGCCTTGAGTAACCGGCACAAGTGAGAGAGGCATTGGTGTCATGTGGGGAACGGCGATGGCTGCCGAATCACGTGGTTGGCAGGCGAGAGAGGGAGAATGTTTACCAACGTGCAGGGCGGCTGCCTGCGCATGTTCGCATCGCGCACACGACTGTCATTAGAAGCACTGTTTGAAACACATTGCACTGCACATGCAGAGATCACGGAACGCGAATCATCACACGCAATGAATGTTTTTTAACTAACCTGATGAGTGTCCATGCTGGTGTCTGCTGATGAAGGTCAATCAGGTGAAGGAACTGTGGATTGCTGTTGCAGCAGCAAGGTACAAGCTTTGGTGAGCTCGTCGAAAGTGTGAGCAATACGTTGTTTCAACTCGTCATTTTGCCGACAGGTGGACACGTCAGCGCCTGTGTCGACTAGAAAAACAAGCCACGACGAAATGTCGGTCACGTATAAATGACCACTTGGCCAAGAGGACGAGTGGACAGAGTGCAATGTTTGAGGACACCTGTGAAGTTTCCCGCAGGACTTGGTGTCTTTTAGATCCTGCAGTTGGTGTTTGGGTGCTGGCAAGGTAATCTGCACTTCTTGTACCATCAGTACGGATGAGCCGGATGTGGCGGTGGTGGTGATAGTGACAGTGGAGGTGGTTTGTCCTCGTATATCTGGTCCAGAATGTAAGCTGGGACGTATGGTACACGTGCGATTCTTGAGTGTTTGGAAAGAGGAGAGAGCGAACGAGTACTGCTTGGTGGTGTAAATGGCGTGGAGGCGGAATGAGCACTGCCTCTGCTCGCAGACCCTGGTAAACAAGCGGCGTAGTGCCAACCAGTGGTGAGAGGTGTGCTAGTTGTTTTTGTTGCAGTAGTGCATACAGCTGATCTGTGATGCGAAGGCGAGAGCCGATAAACTTAAAGGAGTGTTGTAGCAGGTGTATCTGCAGGTCGGTAGGTAACTTGGCAGACTACACTGCCCACAGGATAACATCCGGTATCGTGTGTTCACTCACAAGTAGCCGAAGTTGGCGCCAGAGTTGAGACAGAGTGCTGTCCCCCAGGTGTTCCTCGTACGGGATCTTGATTATTAATTCCTGTGGTGAGCAGGCGAGTTGGTCCAGTATTGTCTTCTTGGTGAACTCATATTTTGGCCGCGGTGGTGGTAAGAGGAGGAGGTCAGAAATTAAATCTGAGTGGTCATGGAGGTGCGTGACAAGACATAGAAATTTAGAGTTGTCGTCAGTCACCTAATGTAACTTGAAAAGCACGAACCATGAAACGGGGTTGTCGTCATATAGAGGAGGTAGCTTTGGCAGACGACCTGGGGGAGGGGGATGATGGTGGCTTTTGTGTATCTTGGAAGGCATGCTGTCCCGTGGTAGGATAGGCTGTCCTGTAACCCAGCACTACTGGCGTGGCCGTGTTACTAGCCAACACATCCTGAACAATGGCCGGTTGCAACGTCCCTGATGAGTCTCATAAGCACAATGTGGCAGGTACGGTTGGTACTGTGGGAACAATAGGATGAGCGGCACGTGAGGTAGGCTGGTAAACTGGACCAAAGGTTAAATTGTCCACCTGAGTAATGACGCGGAAGGCCAGTGCGGCAGGCGCAGATGGTAATGCGGAAGGAGCGAACGGCTGTATGGTCATAATCTGGGCCCCCAGTGAGTGAGGGGTGTGGGGGTTGGGGGGGAGGTTGGTTTGGTACTTGGTGTGGCAATAGCGAGAGTTTTCGGTGCACATCGGAAATGCACCCCATGTGGTAGGACCATAAATCACTGGTTAAACCTGCTGGCGGTCACATTGTCGTGGTACAACATTCCTGGATGGCAAAGTGCCGTCGGGTGCGCTCGAACCCACATGGTCAAGAAACTGGGCGACAGATCTGGTGGTTGAGCCTGGCGACCTTGATGTATAAAAATATCCGTTATTAAATTGTGAGGAAGGCAAAACTTGCATAGCTTGATAGCAGTTGACCATGTGTGTGTTTTGCGCGAATGGCGGCGTTGCACACGGCACTACTATATCCGACATTGCAGCATGTAGAGGATCAAAGCACGTGCGTGAATTTGGGTCCCTTTGAACACTACACAAGCGATCAATCGCTACACGATTCTGGAAATTGTCCACTTCACCTCTCACATGCTGGCGTGCACAGTCCGGTGACACAAAACCTGATCCCATTGTTTGAGATAACGGCGTAACACTCGGCCGTTGTAGAGCTGTAAAGTTTAAGGTTAACTTCACTGGAGATGGCGAATCACTGTTCGTTAGTGGCAAAACAACTGTTGGCAGGGGATTGGAGTGGCCTGGTAGTAGTAGCAGCAGCAGCTGAGCCTCCAAATCCTTGCATAAAACGTTGGGTGAGGCAGCCATGGCATTGAACATAAAACTTGGTGATTCCACACAGCCGATGCGGAAGTCGCGGAAGACATAGAAACTTCTGCGTCACCAATATGGGGAACAGGAATACGGGAAATTGTATACGCAACAAACTGTTCCCATAAATGTTTATTCATACATATATTTCAGCACAGAGAAAGATACATGTGTACACTGTACAAAGGCTGACTGGAACATTAACATGGCGGCTCGTCAGAGCAGTTAGAGTTCAAAGATCATGCTTTACGTGGTCAATGTGACCTATCAACACCACAATTTCATTGCAACTACGCCACTAGTGCTGATAGATTACTCCAGTGAATGTACAGGAAGCAGCCTGAAACCTGTTACTTGTATCTTACATTACACTTGTCGACTTTTTAGCTTTTCTGGACTGGGGAAAGTCATACTCACTACTTTCAAAGGAGCAAGGAAAGCATAACAAGAAATTTAAAGTTCCCTGTTTTAAATAATCAATTTTTTTAAAAAAGAAGCTATTTTTTACAAACACAGTACCTTCTATAAAGCATATTATTTTGTACTATTGTACCCATCATTTGTCACAGCTGAGAGTCTAAATCTCCTCAAAATTCCATTTCTGTTAATTCTAATTTCGAAACCAATATTTCAAGGCACTCTCCTAAAAATGGTAAATCTTTACTCTTGCGTGCCACGTGTAGTGATAATACAACAGGCGGCATACAAATGATGTTAGACCAAAATGGAAAAGGCTTTTCAAAAATTGAAGTTCACACAAAAGTTCGCTTTTACAAGTTCTGTAAATGTGTGATCATAGTATCTCGGTATAACTCAGAGGTGCCTTTACACAACCATCTGACAGCTTGCATTACCGATTTGCATATTATTTTGCAGTCAGTTTCATTACATAGCTAGCCGTTGGAGGTGACACACATTACTGGCGAAAGATTTAAAGTGAAAGAAGTAAAAGGCAGCTGTGGCCTTCTTTATACGGGATGGTCAGAAACTGTCTTAAAAGGTCATTAGGGCTTGTCAAGAAAAAAGTGGATATGTTGCACCATTTCCAAGATAATTAATTACTATTGAAGTTAACCAATCATTGGGTGCGCAAATTAAAGTGGACTGCCAGAAACAAGTAGTGCCAGTTCTCACAGCAATGATGATAGCGCACGAGACTGCACTGCCTTTGGCTCGTGTTGAATTCTTACTACTGTCCAATGTCTAATTTTTGTATCACACTCTTAATCTGGGTTTAGAAAATCAAATGAACACATTTGGTGACACTGTCTCCTGTCTCTGGCAGGCCACTTGAATTTGCGTGCACAATGGCCGGATTCGCTAACTTCAACACGAATTGACTCTGAAACAGTGCAACATACAGAACGTTTTTTCTTAAAAATTATTTCTCAGCATGACCTACATTGCAACATCCTTGCTTTTCAGACTGTTTCTGACCACCCTGCATAAACCTGGGTGTCATCCAAACCAGACCAAAAAATGGAATACTTGCCTCTAAAATGCTCATGTTCCTGCCTCAGTGATCAAAAAGTATCTTCTCTGCATATTAAATTATTAATAATTTCTTCTTTTGTGATCATATCGCCTCTGTAATTTTTCTTTCAGTAAATCTATATTTACAGATAATTTCCCTTTAATTTTACTTTCATATCTATTTAATATAGCTGTTAGAATTTTTCAGTGGAATCTTGAGTGGGCTCTACACTCTGAGCGGTCTCTTTTTGTTAGTTCTGTACTAGTGTGAAATTCAGTAGTTGCTCCGTTATTTGGAACATCCTTTTATTCATGCTGCCTATAACAATTATGAAAAATCGCAATTTGTGCGGAAAGCACCGATTGGATTTAGTATTTCTTACATGAACCAGTCCACACTATTCTATAAACAAATTATGAAATTTTAACAGTATTTAATTTCTGTGTTGTAGAGATATAGAATGCTTTGTCTGCTATGAGTATACACTTTAAGGCGTGCTCTATTTGTCCTTGAGGCTGGGTAGGCAGAGCAGGGGAAGGTCCCCCTCTCTCTCTCTCTCTCTCTCTCTCTCTCTCTCTCTCTCTCTCTACCTAGATCATCGCTGTTATTATGTACCGAAAGTGCTTTTCAATGGTCTTATTGTGGTACGTGCTTGAGACCACTTCATTTATTTGCATAATGTTGTAACTGCTGTTCTTAAAACCCTTGCGTAGGTAGCTCATCTCATGGGTCATGTTGTCTGCATCAGGTATCACTCATGTATGATGTACCAATGTTTGTAACACAGTGCCCTTCTGTGCCACCAGCATGAACGTACGGCAGGGGCTTAGGAAACCAAATACTATGCAAAATTTTAAAATGTAAACAAATACTATTTTCCACACAAACTTGTGTATTTTTAAATGTACATCCCCTATTATTTCATATCTACATGTACATCCATACTCCGCAAGCCACCTGACGGTGTGTGACGGAGGGTACCTTAAGTACCCCTATCGGTTCTCCCTTCTATTCTAGTCTCGTATTGTTCGTGGAAAGAAGGTTGTCGGTATGCCTCTGTGTGGGCTCTAATCTCTCTGATTTTATCCTAATGGTCTCTTCGCGAGATATACGTAAGAGGGAGCAATATACTGCTTGAATCCTCGGTGAAGGTATGTTCTCGAAACTTCACCAAAAGCCCGTACCGAGCTACTGAGCCTCTCTCCTGCAGAGTCTTCCCCTGGAGTTTATCTACAATCTCGGTAACGCTTTCGCAATTACTAAATGATCCTGTAACGAAGCGCGCTGCTCTCGGTTGGATCTTCTCTCTCTCTTCTATCAACCCTATCTGGTACGGATCCCACACTGCTGAGCAGTATTCAAGCAGTGGGCGAACAAGCGTACTGTAACCTACTTCCTTTGTTTTCGGATTGCATTTCCTTAGGATTCTTCCAATGAATCTGTCTGGCATCTGCTTTATTGATGATCAACTTTATATGATCATTCCATTTTAAATCACTTCTAATGCGTACTCCCAGATAATTTATGGAATTAACTGCTTCCAGTTGCTGATCTGCTATATTGTAGCTAAATGATAAGGGATCTTTCTTTCTATGTATTTGCAGCACATTACACTTGTCTAAATTGATTCAATTGCCATTCCCTGCACCATGCGTCAATTCGCTGCAGATCCTCCTGCATTTCAGTACAATTTTCCATTGCTACAACCTCTCGATATACCACAGCATCATCCGCAAAAAGCCTCAGTGAACTTCCGATGTCATCCACAAGGTCATTTACGTATATTGTGAATAGCAATGTTCCTACAACACTCCCTTGTGGCACACCTGAAATCACTCTTACTTTGGAAGACTTCTCTCCATTGAGAATGACATTCTGCATTCTGGTATCTAGGAACTCTTCAATCCAATCACACAATTGGTCTGATAGTCCATATGCTCTTACTTTGTTCATTAAATGACTGTGGGGAACTGTATCGAATGCCTTGCGGAAGTCAAGAAACACGGCATCTACCTGGGAACCCGTGTCTATGGCCCTCTGAGTCTCGTGGACAAATAACGCGAGCTGGGTTTCACACGATCGTCTTTTTCGGAACCCGTGCTGATTCCTACAGAGTAGATTTCTAGTCTCCAGAAAAGTCATTACACTTGAACAGTCAATTGACATCCGATAAATTGTGAAGTGAAGTAAAGACGCTTGAAATAAATGAAGCACATGTCCTGAGACTCAAGCATGCACTTCGCACCACCGGTAATCATGATGTGATTGACATCTATGTCAGTGGAGTGTTAACGTATGGTGTGGTATTGTATGATAACACATCTTTGGTCCATATTTCATTGATAACACTCCTAAAGGGAGGATAGTTTAACCCCTTCTTGAGCCGTACCTTACTTTAACCGTTCCACCTCTTATAATGTGTCAAATAATGCAGTATCAGAATGACAGATGTCCTGCGCTTAATGTTTATTGTTGTGAAGTCACAACTAGAGGTACAATTAGTGGTAACATGGTTGTTGTTGTTGTTGTTGTTGTTGTTGTTGTTGTTGTGTCTTCAGTTCTGAGACTGGTCTGATGCAGCTCTCCATGCTACTCTATCCTGTGCAAACTTCTTCATCTCCCAGTACCTACTGCAACCTACATCCTTCTGAATCTGCTTAGTGTATTCATCTCTTGGTCTCCCTCTACGATTTTTACCCTCCACGCTGCCCTCCAATGCTAAATTTGTGATCCCTTGGTGCCTCAAAACATGTCCTACCAACCGATCCCGTCTTCTAGTCAAGTTGTGCCACAAACTTCTCTTCTCCCCAATCCTATTCAATACCTCCTCACTAGTTACGTGATCTACCCACCTAATCTTCAGCATTCTTCTGTAGCACCACATTTCGAAAGCTTCTATTCTCTTCTTGTCTAAACTATTTATTGTCCATGTTTCACTTCCATACATGGCTACACTCCGTACAAATACTTTCAGAAACGACTTCCTGACACTTAAATCTTTACTCAATGTTAACAAATTTCTCTTCTTGAGAAACGCTTTCCTTGCCATTGCCAGTCTACATTTTATATCCTCTCTACTTCAACCATCATCCCTTATTTTACTCCCTAAATAGCAAAACTCCTTTACTACTTTAAGTGTCTCATTTCCTAATCTAATTCCCTCAGCATCACCCGATTTAATTTCACTACATTCCATTATCCTCGTTTTGCTTTTGTTGATGTTCATCTTACATCCTCCATTCAAGACACTGTCCATTCCATTCAACTGCTCTTCCAAGTCCTTTGCTGTCTCTGACAGAATTACAATGTCATCGGCGAACCTCAAAGTTTTTATTTCTTCCCCATGGATTTTAATAACTACTCCGAATTTTTCTTTTGTTTCCTTTACTGCTTGCTCAATATACAGATTGAATAACATCGGGGAGAGGCTACAACCCTGTCTCACTCCTTTCCCAACCACTGCTTCCCTTTCATGCCCCTCGACTCTTACAACTGCCATCTGGTTTCTGTACAAATTGTAAATAGCCTTTCGCTCCCTGTATTTTACCCCTGCCACCTTTAGAATGTGAAAGAGAGTTTTCCAGTCAACATTGTCAAAAGTTTTCTCGAAGTCTACAAATGCTAGAAACGTAGGTTTGCCTTTTCTTAATCTTTCTTCTAAGATAAGTCGTAAGGTTAGTATTGCCTCACGTGTTCCAACTTTTCTACGGAATCCAAACTGATCTTCCCCGAGGTCCGCTTCTACCAGTTTTTCCATTCGTCTGTAAAGAATTCGCATTAGTATTTTGCAGCTGTGACTTATTAAACTGATAGTTCGGTAATTTTCACATCTGTCAACACCTGCTTTCTTTGGGATTGGAATTATTATATTCTTCTTGAAGTCTGAGGGTATTTCACCTGTCTCATACATCTTGCTCACCAGATGGTAGAGTTTTGTCAGGACTGGCTCTCCCAAGGCCGTCAGTAGTTCTAAAGGAATGTTGTCTACTCCTGGGGCCTTGTTTCGACTCAGGTCTAAACCTCATAAGTTCTGAAGTATGTGGCTTGTAAAGGATAGCGATGGCATCACAGTTTCTGACGTAATGCATCGCATGTAGTACTGTACTCAGAGCAAGGTTGTTTGGACCGGCGCCTGTATCCTGCTGTAAACATAACAATACCTCCATGGCACGCTCTGCCTTCAGTGTACAAGTGTCTCCTTATCTGGTCTGCTGAACTGCTCTCATATTGTAATGTAATTCATATATGTTGCCACATTAAAACCTGTTTACTTGTGGCTTGTTACATTTGCCGTCATCCAGTCGATATGCCGGCCTTCAGTAATAAAGAAAAACTAGATATTATTTTAATTTGTGGTGAATGTCACAGAGGTGCAACCGCAGCTGTGACACTGTATGCTGAATGCTACCCAGATTGGTGGTGTCTGTCACGTCGAACCATTGGCAACACCTGCAACACACTCGTGGAAACAGGAAACTGCGTTCCCACAAAACATCAATGTACAACGCCAGTGAGTGGCAGTGGAAATGAAATTACTATAGCACACAATCCTCAGGTGGGTGTACGAGAAATTGCATGAGGTGTAGGAATAAGCCACAGAATCTTGCATCAGCATTGGTTTCATCCATTCCATATCTCGCTGCACCAAGAACTGTACAGAAATGACTTTGAATCCCGCATTGCATTCTGTCGTTTTGCACTTAAGCAGTTTCAAGATATTACAGTTTTCCTAAGCAATACGTTGTTTACGGACGAGGCTTCATTTACAAACCATGGTAATGTGAATCTGCAGAACATGCACTACTGGTCCATGCAAAATCCCCACTTGATTCACCAAGCTGTGCACCGACGACAGTGGAGTGTCAATTTTTGGTGCAGTATCATTGCTAACTATATTGTAGGTCCCAATTTTTACTGTGGAACTTTGAATGGACAGTGATACGCATCATTTCTTCAACACACACTAGCACTCCTCATGGAGGATCTAGGATTGAAAACTAGTCTATCAATGTGGTTCTAACATGATGGATGTCCCGCACACAATGCAAAAGTTGCCAAAGACGTTCTAGATGCAACATTTTCAAATAGGTGGATGGGGCAGGGATGTACTGTGCAGTGGCCAGCAAAGTCCCCTGACTTGACGCCATTAGACTTAGTTCTACGGGGCACAGTGAGAGACAGTGTATCAAGAACCCCCACAACAGTAGAAGATGTGCAACATCGTATTACTGTGGCGTATTCGGCAATATCTGTAGAAACTCTACAATATGTGCAACACTCTCTCGTTACCCATCTGCAAATGTTGTATTGATGCAAATGGAGGGCACTTCGAACATATGTTGACGTGAAGCTGTTTCATTGGTCAAGACGTGGGTATATTTTCTGTGCTGGATGTAGCACAACAACACAGTTTCTGCAGGTGACAGGGCACTAGTAAATGTGTTTAGCAAAGTGAATTCAAGTGTGTTATCTCCAATTGTAGCTCTAGTTGTCATTCCACTAGAATAAACATACATTTACAGTTGGAAAAGCGCAACTTTGCATTGGACGTGTTACTTGTTTATTTTTGTGGGTTGTGCATACCTTCCCATTGTGTGAGCCCTTGACACAGGCAGGACATGTGCTTCATTGATTTCAGGTGTCAACTTCGCTTCGCAATTTCTTAGGATGTAATTGACATATTGCAATGCAACCAACACCATTATTTTTGTGATGTTCCATGCTATTGATTGCGTATGAAATAATAGGGTATGTCCATTTAAAAATACACAAGTTTGTGTTGAAAATAGTATTTGTTTACATTTTAAAATTTTGCATAGTATTTGGTTTCCTAAGCCCCTGTCGTATGTTCATGCAGGTGAAAACTGTTTCTGAATATCTATTGCTGTTCCAGAGATATTTGAGGTGGCAGAGTTAGGTGAGCCACCCTGTATATATAGTCTCTCTCTTTCTCCCCCTCTCCCTCCTCTTTCTCCTACCTGGATGCAGTTACAATGTAACTTACGTGTTGTATGTACATAAATATTTCAAAATGTTATCTAGGCGTAATTGTTTGGGTTATTACACACTTACTAGGTGGGTGGAAGATGTTGGATAAACAAGAAGTTTCCGTCCGTCGCAGCTGAATGTATAGAGATGCAAGCATTATAGCATCAGGTGTGGAAAAGTTCTCTATTATCATGCTTCGATGGGCTGTTTGAAACATCAGTTCTGCAGATTTATGCCAGGACCAGTTCAACATTTCAAAACCAGGACCCAACTGATACAACAGCAGTGGAGTTTCTGTCTTACTGTCATGCGTGTGTGGTGTTTACAGATGAGTCCAAGTCTAGGGAAGGCTCGGGTAGTGCATATTGGGTACAATGAAGCTAACAGTAACACCTATAATGTTGTCCTGCGTGAGCAATCTGATGCGAACGCAGTACGGTGCAGGACTGTGTGAGTAGGCAAGAAATCCAGTGCAGAGTGATGCGATGCGGCTACTATATCCTACATGTACAGCCCAGATGCAAGATGGCCGATATCAATACTAAAGAAAAATGGCTTTTCCTATTTTCATCCTGTAAAAAATACTGTCTGTTAATGAGAGAAAGCGACACGAACTGCTGGAGTCAGTTTTTCAGTAGAGATGCTTCTTTTCCCTTAAAAAATTGAAAACCATTTGCAAGTTTTCTTCAATAAAGAATACTTCTCATTCAATTCTAAGGAAGCTAACTGGCACACAAAATTGTTTTATTTCCTACCTTATCATCTGGTATCACATCCTGATTATGAAGTGTCTGCTTTTTTTGATAGTACTCAGAGTTAGTGTGATACTTAAATTCTAAGTAGGCTATTGCAAAAATTTGCAGGATTTACTGTGAACAAACATTTGGTTCAGTTTAGGTGATAATTGTTGCATATTAAATGCAGCTAACATATTAAAATTGTTTTAAAAATTGAAACAGAAGACCTATCTCACTGCAGTATGTAAGAAACAGAAGCTTAAGTATTTTATTTGAGAGCACTGGTGCTGAACATGCTAACTGAGGAGCTCAGTTTTGAACAGTTAGTGGTAGTAGATGCCTTATTTCGTGGTAAGCACACCCGACCACCCACCCACCCACCCACCCACTCAGTCAGCACAGTACATTCATTATGGACAGATGAGTCTTTTTTTTTTAATGGGGAGCTTGTATTTTAAATTTCAGATACTGAAAAAAACATTGTCAACTACAAAGCTGTGAAATTAATATTGTATATTTCAAAAGGCATAGTCATAGAGAATTTCATCATTTGTATGAAGAACTGAAATAACGACCTTTGCTATTCAAGAAGTAGCTAATTCCTAAATTTTTTCACAAGGGGCTCATATTCGTGTGGAGATATATAGTGGTTCATTGTGTGATAACTTGATTCCAGTCATACCAGTGATTGTAGCTGGAAGAAAAACTGTCTCTGCTATATTAGAAGTTGTATCATTTATCAATGAGTCATTGTTTCGTAATTCTACTTTTGTTGTACTGTTGGGTTTTGCAACAGTTCTTGATCACGACTTCTGGCAAGAAAACTGAATAAATCCAGTGAGCCTCTCGGGTTCTCTGATGCACTCTTGTCACTTCTGTTTCCCTAACATCTGTACTTAAGATGCCTGTGCATTAGTCTGTATCACTGTGTCTGGACAAATTGTAATGCTCTGTACCAAACATTCTCCCAAGTCTTCCAGTGACATGAGAACGTAAGCCCTCTGTTTAGAGTTTATTAACAGTTCCTGAGTTTGTACTTGTATAAAATTCAGAAAAAGGAACCTTTATCAATTGCCTCCCTCCAAAAATGCATATACGCACAAAAAAGTAACCTTCACCCTACTTATTAAAAAACAAAGGACACAACAAACTTCCAGACCCCCATGATACATAACATACTAGTAAATTCATAAAAACACTTAACAAGATGAAGACAACAAATGCACATAATGTCTAGAAACAACACCTGATCACTAACTACCTACCCTGTGAGCTGAGTGCATAAAGTACACCTGATCATCATTAGGTAACTGTTTCCTAACTTTCTTTGTTGCTGGCACAGCTGATGGGATTTGCAGCAGTGCATCTGTAGCTCCTTTGAATGGCTTGGCCATATTCACAAGAACACTTGATGGTTTTGCCAGAAATTCATACAGTCATTTTTGAACGGACTTTTCTCCAAAATCCTAAGTTTTTAGGAAGTAAAGAAAACATTCTGTGAATGATCCCATTACTGCAGTTGCTAAGTTTTGCAATCTCATTCAAAAATGTAAGTAAGAATCATGGAATCAGATCCTTTTTTTCTTTTTGATGAAGTAATTCATTCAGATGGTCAGATTATGTTTTTAGTGGTTTCTTTCTTTCTTTCTTTCTTTCTTTCTTTCTTTCTTTCTTTCTTTCTTTTTTTTCTCATACATTTTCACAGTATTGCAACTCTAATCAAAGTACATATGAAACAGTTTCACTGAGCAGCAGCAGCAGCACTACTGTTATGCACAGGCCACCATTTCATCATACCTTAATAGAAATACCTATATTTGTGCAGAAAATAATCAAATAAACATTGTATGTCTAGAATTTTGTTCCTGTTAGTTGCTGTTAGTCAGTGTAAACCTTTTCAAAGTTAAAAACAGAGACTTCCAGAAGTAAGATTCCAGCTCAGTAATTGACACCATTTTACATCTCACAAGAATGTTCAAAAATAACAACTGAACTGCAAAAAGCGAAATTTGAATGAGGTATTTGATACGTGGTGATCACCATTGAAAGGGCATTATTCCAGGAGTAAAGCCCTTTCAAAAATGTCAGTGATGTTGCTGTAACAAAGTTGCAAAACCACATGTGCAATGTCTAGAATACTGCCTTTTCAAGCAGAAATTTCTATCTGTGTAGACACAACCTGGTACTGTTCTTGACTCATTTTATCAAAATTTGGAATGAGGCCCTTTCGAAAATGACTGTATCGATTGTGACTTACCATCTATTGGTTGTGTGACTAGGGCTTCCCGTCTCGTAGGTATGGTATGTATTTAGTTAAAAACTAGGAGTATATGGTTTTGCTAAAAGTATCTGTTGACCAACTCTGCACTATGGCAGCTTCTCTACACAATGCCCTATCTGTTTCTGACATTCTAAGGCTTTTATGTTGTCTCACTTCACTCTTTGCCAAGATTTCACATAAATGTGTTTAAGCTTCCTTTACTGACTCACTATTAGCTCCAGGTCTAGGATTTATCATGTCAAAGGGAAACAGCATCCTTACGACATAAAATACCTCATATGGTGGAAGACTGGTACTTGTCTGGACTTCAGAGTTGTATGCCGAGACTGTGAATTCAAGGTACATATCTCAATCGTTGCATTGACTGTTAATGTAGTGGCATAACTTTTTAGGAATGGTTTTATGCACCATCTGTATTCATCCATTTGCTTGTGGATGAAAATGACTTGTTCAGAGTTTTTGAATGCAAAGCAAATCAAACAATTATTTCGTTAAATCTCATATGAAATTTGTACCCTGATTAGTAATTGTGGTATCTTGCACACCAAACTTAAGGATCCAGCTATTTACCATTGCTTGTGCTACTGTGTTGTTGGTCTGAAATTGCGATCATTGCTATGTATCACAGAAAATGATCCGTTATTGTCAGAATATACCTACTCTGTACTGGTGGTATTTTAAATGGTACTAAAATATCTAGTCCAACCATTTGGAAAGGTTTAAATGCCTCTGATAATCTTTGTAACTGAATTTTCTGATAACTATGTTTAGCTCTCTGCACAAATGGTACACAATCTTTCACATATTATTCCACATCAAGTCTCCTAGTTTTCCACCAGTATTTCTCTGCAACTCGTCTATCCATTGTTCTGTGACTGACATGATTTGTTAACATGTTCTTGATACAAAACAATGTGCCTGAATGGTGCCGGAACCAGTGCATGTGGTCCACACTTAGTCAATCTGCAAAGTAAGCCATCATGTGTCACAATCTGTGGCTGTGACCTGAAGCTGGACGGTCTACACCAAATGCTGCAAAACAGATAAGGCACAGAGACAAGTGATACTAAAAGAGGAAAGTCACGAGTATTAAATGTTTTCAGACAAAATACAGAAAAAAATTACAGAGGCTTTGTCATCTTAATGTCCATAGTATTGATGTTTCGGGACACTGTGGATTTATTTTTTCAATCTTTACTATCCTATTATATAGCCCCCTTTCATGGCATCGGCAGAGTTTGCTGTAGTTGACTTGACGACACCATTCAACTAATTACCACTCAGTACACACACTTACATAGAGTTATTCATTACTTTACATGTCCTATTAACATCATATTTTATTTACAGCCATAAATAGTGTCATTAAGTATATATTACATGTTATATGTATACTGACATAGTTAAAACATTTTTTTCTTTTCACTGTTCATAAATTTCATTGTTATTGTGGTATGTAGCAGATACACATAAGCAGCTGTTTAATTTTCATTTGAAGAAGGCTGAGAATTATTGTCGCTAATCTGTTACAAAGGATCTGAAACATTTTAGTAGATACATTTCATTTGAAGAAGGCTGAGAATTATTGTCGCTAATCTGTTACAAAGGTGGTGGTGGTGGTGGTTAGTGTTTAACGTCCCGTCGACAACGAGGTCATTAGAGACGGAGCGCAAGCTCTGGTTAGGGAAGGATTGGGAAGGAAATCGGCCGTGCCCTTTCAAAGGAACCATCCCGGCATTTGCCTGAAACGATTTAGGGAAATCACGGAAAACCTAAATCAGGATGGCCGGAGACGGGATTGAACCGTCGTCCTCCCGAATGCGAGTCCAGTGTGCTAATCACTGCGCCACCTCGCTCGGTGTTACAAAGGATCTGAAACATTTTAGTAGATACATTTTCAACACACATCGAAATGAACACAGGGACAGATGACAGATGTCAGTAGCTGTCATATGTCACCAGGACATGTTGTATGGACCCAAGCAGTGAGTTGCGAGGTTGAATTGGAGTGTGGCATCACGAACCAACCAGGTTGTCACTTGCAAAAGCATTGGTTGTCCAGCCTGGGCCAGGTTCCATGTTACAGTAATACAGTGGAATCAGAAAAGTCTTTGCACAACTCATAATGGTTGTGCAGAAATAAAAGATATAATTAAACCACACAAGTTTGGGAATGAGACCCGTATGATTTTTATTGCTGTTATGGAGGCACCAATTTAAAGTTTATTTTCTATAGCAATCTCTTCATTTTATCTTGTTGCGGGATTCATCGATTCTTTATTTATTATGGACCACAACGTGCGTTCAGTTTCACATTGCACTAAGGTTCATAATAGGCACAATATGTGCCCTCATTAGACCTATTTTCATATTAACTGTGATTGTATCATTTGAACATGTTCTAATAATGCCTATGGGACACAGCACTAACAATCAAATTCCTTATGCGAGACTGAGATTGTCACTGGTCATGTCGCAGCTGAGGCTCCCAGTCTGTTGGCAATACAGTGTGTGCATTCTTATGTAGGTTTCTTGTCAAACAAAGCAAAGGGATTTTTCTTCTGAACACCAAACCAAGGCAATGAGCAAATCATATGTTCATCTTTGACTAGCAGCTAAAAAGTCCTCACTCCCCGGTTCGAACCCCACCACTGCTTAAATTTTGAATAAGCAAATTACCAGCAATGGTGGTTAAAGACTTCAGCATAAGAAGTCACCTTTTTTGTGCCAAAGGCTTCATCTGGAGGAGCAGGCAGGTGTTCAGTACACTCTCGGGGCCACAGCAGAAGCGTCCACGTCGCGGCCTTGGGAGGACTACTTGTAGTCCTGCTGATTCTGCTACCACCAAGCCATTACAAGAAAGAACAAAATGCATGACGACTCTCATAATCGGTCCTTCTTAAGACCATGTTTGACTATCATCTCCATAAATGTGGATGGATTATCACCTGCCAAACAGGATATACTGGCTGATTTGTGCAGATCGATCGAATGTCACGTCCTATGCCTACAGGAAACGCACCGAGGCCCAAACAGCAATAGACCTAAAATTGCGGGCATGAAACTGGCAATCGAACGGCCTGACGATCAATACGGAAGTGCAATTCTCATACGAGAGGGAGTAGCCTACGACGGGTTTCAACTTTCAGACAAAAACAACATTGAACTTCTCAGAGTTGAGACTAATCATATGACAATAACATCAATATATAAGCCTCCAAATATGCCATTCGAATATGACCTGCCGCGCAATAATCCCCTTCCCACGGGCAGTATTGTAATGGGTGACTTCAATAGTCACCATACACGCTGGGGATACAATGAATCTAATGAAGACTGACTCAAGGTGGAGACATGGGCAGATGCTGAATCACTCTGTCTCATACACGACGCCAAATCTCTCCCCATCTTTTAACAGTGGCAGGTGGCAAAGGGGATACAACCCTGACCTCGTCTTCGCCAGCCAGAACTTGGTAACTGAGTGTGTGAAAGATGTCCTAGGTCCTATTCCACACTCCCAACATAGACCCATCAAACTCAGTTACTTCAGCAGTGGTGCCAGTGCGGATTCCATTTCGACGAAGATTTAATTTCAAGAGGGCAAACTGGGAAGGTTTCGCAATTGGAATCGATGAAAAGCTGCAAACTCTAGAACCAACACCCAGCAACTACGATAAGTTCATAGAAATCGTCCAGAATGTATCAAGAAAGTCTATCCCTAGGGGCTGCAGAACGGAGTTTGTACCGGGCCCAACGAAAGAAAGCCGGCAACTATACGATGCATATAAGGAAAAGTATGAGGAGAACCCATTCTCTGAAGAAACTCCTGAACTTGCAAATGCACTTACCGACCAGCTAATCGAGAAGCGCCGAGAAGAATGGCAACATCTAATTGAAAGTGTACACATGAAACATTCTAGCCGGATTGCCTGGAAGACAATTAAGAAGCTAAATAATGACCCTAAGCAGCAAACGGAAACACCAAGAGTAACAGCCAACCAAATAGCACACCAACTCGTTCTTAATGGGAAAACAGACTCCAGCAAAAACCATCCCAATAAGAAGTGGTGAAAGTGACACGAACTACTACAGCTGTCCATTTACCATCGAAGAGCTAGAGTCCACACTTAAATCTCTGGAACCTGGCAAAGCAGCAGGGCTAGACGACCTTAGGAATGAACAGATCCTTAAATTTGGCGAGTACACGAAAAACTGGCTGCTCCTACTTTTCAATACCTGTATCTGGCTAAACAACATCCCAAAAATCTGGAGAAAGGGCAAGGTCATAGCCATTCCAAAACCCAGCAAACCATTGGACGAGGCAAAAAATTTCAGGCCGGTAACATTACTTTGCTGCTTGTACAAGGTGTTCAAGTGCATGCTGCTGAATCAACTTGTGCCTAATATTGATCATCAGATAATTCTGGAACAGGCGGGGTTTCGCCCTGGGCAAACTTGCACTGGACAGGTCTTGAATCTTACCCAGTTCATAGAGCATGGGTACGAGAACCGTCTAATTACTGGAGCCGTATTTGTCGACCTCTCATCCGCATTCGACACTGTAAATCACAAACTGCTGCTCACTAAAATATACGCTATGACTAATGATTTCGGGCTGATACAAATTACATCAACTCTTCTCAGCAACAGACGGTTCATCGTAAACCTAGGAGGGAAGCGAAGCCGATGGCGTATCCAGAAAAATGGACTACCCCAAGGCAGTGTCCTCGCACCCACTCTTTTCAACATACATGTGAATGATCAACCAGTTGCACCAGGGACTAGGAGCTTTGCTTACACGGACGATTTTGCAATAGCCGTGCAGGGTCGGAACTTTAACGACATAGAAATTAGCCTTACGAATGCCCTCAACGGTCTAACGCCATACTACGAAGCCAACTGCCTACTCTTGAACGCAGCAAAAACATTATCCTGCCTATTTCATCTTCGAAACCGAGACGCCAAACATACCCTAAACATCACGTGGAACACCCAACGGATCGCGTTCAGCATTACTCCTTGTTACTTAGGTGTCACCCTTGATCGCAAACTTACTTACAGACATCATGTAGACAAGGTCAGGGTCAAACTATCAACAAGAAACAACCTCCTGAGTTAGCTCACCTCCACAAAATGGGGTGCCGATCCACATACTTTATGTACGTCGGCACTTGCACTCTGCTACTCGGTTGATGAATATGCTGCCCCAGTTTGGGAAAGATCAGCGGATGCGAAACGAGTGGATCCTCTGCTGAACGATGCCTGTCGCGTAATCACAGGATGCCTAAGACCCACCCTGGTTAGCCAACTTTATTTGCTTAGTGGCATAGCTCCACCCAACTTCAGACGAGCAATAGCAAGCTAAGCAGAGTGCCTCAAGCAGTTGCGCGACCAGCGCCATCCTCTCTTTGGACAAAACCCTCCACACGCACGTCTAAAATCAAGACTGAGTTTCCTCACCTCAGTTCAACCACTTGAAACCTCAAAACAAAAGGCCAGATTGGCAAAATGGCAAGCAAAGCTGCCTATGGGAGACCAGGCACCTCTAATCTCACCCAATGAACAATTGGCCTCTGGAAATGAACTAAAATGGCCATTATTGAGAACCCTCAACCGCCTACGAACTGGGGTGGGCAGATGCAACATAAACATATGTAAATGGGGGTACCGAGACAGGATGGACACGTGCCAGTGCGGACAGACCCAAACAATGGACCACCTCCTGGAATGCAGCAACATGGGGGAAGTGTGCAGGAAAGAAGATCTGGCAAACGCTACGGCAGTGGCAGTTAAATGCGCTGAATTTTGGTGGGACGTGATATGGTATATATACTATGTTTGTCTTTATATTGTAATGTGACTCCCCATTTTGGTTTTATTTATACATATGTGCATTGTTTTTGTATTTGTGTGTATATGTAATGTGTGGGTTGTCTATGGCTTGGACATGATTAAATAAATAATAAGTACACTCTCTTGCCCTTGGTGTGGGAAACTGCCCAAAGAGGTGGAAGAATCGGCAACAATCAGCAGCATGAGGATGCAGAAGGTAATAGAAAACAGTGCATTAATGTATATTTGCACGGTGTGCAGCATGTAACTGAAAAAGGTCATGATGATGTCACCATTGGCAAAAGATCCCAGACCTATCTCCCATTCAGTTTGTCAGAAGGGGACTGCCGAGGGGGAGGTCACCAACAGAAAACATTGAATAACCAGTGAGAGAATAACATTGTACATACAAGTTGGGGCTTTGTATGTTGAGAGTTTGAATGTGGTAGGGAGTATCGAAAATCTGAAAATAGAAATTAGGCTCAATCTAGATTTTGGGGGGGGGGGGGGGGGGGGTCAGTGAACTAATGTGAAATGAAATATTGCAAGGATTTCTCGTCAGATGAGTATAGGGTAATATCAACAGCAGCAGAAAATGGCATACCGAGTAGCATTCATTGTGAGGTGCTATGAAAAGTTCAGTGATAAGGTTTTTCTCATCAGAATCTACAGCAAACAAACACCAGAAACAATAGTTCAGGTATACATTTCAGGTCGCAAACAGAAGATAAAGAGAGAGAGAGAAAGGATATGAGGATATTGAACAGGTAATTCAGTGTAGAATGGGAGAATCATGGGGAACTGCAATGCAGTTGTAGTAGAAATAGAAGACAGTTGTGAGAGAAAATGAGGTTGTTAGTATGAATGACAGAAGAGAATGGCTAATCGAGCTCTGCAGTAAATTTCAGCTAGTAACAGCAAATACTCTGTTCAAAGACGACAAGAGGAGGAGGTATGCTTGGAAAAGACCAGGGGATACAGGAAGATTTCAGTTAGAGTACTTGAACGACAGAACACGGAAGTACAAAAGTTTTCAGGGAGCTTAAGGAATGGAAGACCTCAAGAACTGACGTGTGAGAATTATCCCACAATCAGCTTAACAGCTCATGCACGCAAATTGCTGGCAAGAATAAGCCCCAGAAAAATGGAAAAGATAATTAAAGTTACATTAGATGACGACCAGTTTGGCTTCAAGAAAGGTAAAGGGACTAGAGTGGAAGTTCTGATGTTGCGTTGATAATGGAATAAAGACTAAAGAAAATCAAGATAAGGATTCGACAATGTCAAATGCAAGATTTCCGAAATTCTGAGAAAAATAGGTGTGAGTTATAGGGAAAGACAGGTAATACACAATGTGTACAAAACAAGAGGGAACAATAAGGCTGAAAGACCAAGGACCAAGTGCTCAAATTAAAAATGGTGTCAGACAGGAACCTAATCTTGCACACCTACTCTCCTATTAATACATTAAAGAAGCAATAACAAAAATTCCCTTTCGGGTCAAGAATGGGATTAAAATTCAAGGTGAAAGGACATCAATGATAAAATTCACTGATAACACTGTTGCTCGGTGTAAATGTAGAATAATTGCAGGATCTATTGAACAGAGTGAACAGTCTAATCAGTGCAGAATATGTTTAGAGAATAAACCAAAGAAAGACGAAACTGATGAGAAGTAGCAGATATGGGGACAGTGAGAAACTTAACATCAGGATTGGTGATGACGAAGGAGATGAAACTAAGGAATTCTGCTACTTAGGCAGTAAAATAACCCATTACGGATGGAGCGGGGAGGTCATAAAAAGGAGACTATCATTGGCAAAATGGGCATTCCTGCCCAACAAAAGTCTACTAGTATCAAACACAGGCCTTAATTTCAGGGGGAAATTTCTGAGAATATATTTTTGGAGCACAGCATTATACGATAGTGAAACATGGACTGTGGAAAAACTGAAGCAGAAGAGAAAAGCAGCACAGTACCAACAAGGAATGGAATATATGGAAAACACTGGCAATGAGTAGCAACAGGATGACAGAATGTCTCAGAAAATAACTTCCACGGTACTAGATGGAGCTGTAGAGGTAAAAACCATATATGGAGACAGAGATTGGAATACATTGAGCAAATAATTGAGGACATAGGTTGCAAATGTTACTCCAAGATAAAAATATTGTCACAGAAGAGGAATTTGTGGTGGACCACATAAAATGAGCCAGAAGACGACTTAAGGAAAAAAGTGAAGTTTTCACCTCTTTACTGCATCGACAGTAAAGCTGTCCGGTTGCAATATGCAACACATAACACATGCCTCACCTCACAGTTGTTTGCAGATTATAGATGTAGATCGAGATGCCAGACACTGGATTTCAATCGTATATTACCCAGTACATTAACATTTAGTTTTCTAACAAGCGTTTAATCATTTTTTTAATATAATAGAAGGAAACATTCCACGTGGGAAAAATTATATATAAAAACAGAGATGAGGTGACTTACCAAACGAAAGTGCTAGCTGGTCGATAGACACACAAACAAACACACAAAATTCAAGCTTTCGCAACAAACTGTTGCCTCATCAGGAAAGAGGGAAGGAGAGGGGAAGACGAAAGGAAGTGGGTTTTAAGGGAGAGGGTAAGGAGTCATTCCAATCCCGGGAGCGGAAAGACTTACCTTTGGGGGAAAAAAGGACAGGTATACACTCGCACACACGCACATATCCATACACACATACAGACACAAGCAGACATATTTAAATATGTCTGCTTGTGTCTGTATGTGTGGATGGATATGTGCGTGTGTGCGAGTGTATACCTGTCCTTTTTTCCCCCAAAGGTAAGTCTTTCCGCTCCCGGGATTGGAATGACTCCTTACCCTCTCCCTTAAAACCCACTTCCTTTCGTCTTCCCCTCTCCTTCCCTCTTTCCTGATGAGGCAACAGTTTGTTGCGAAAGCTTGAATTTTGTGTGTATGTTTGTGTGTCTATCGACCTGCCAGCGCTTTCGTTCAGTAAGTCACCTCATCTCTGTTTTTATATATAATCATTTTTTTAAGTATATGAATGGATTTCACAACAGTTTTGACACAGATTTTCCACTTAAGCATTTTATCACTTGCATTCCACAAATGTACTTCCAATGACTCCCTGCAGATTGCGTTAGTCTTATTGTAGAGGAATACCTGTTCACAATACTTATACGAAGGATCATTACATTTACCTGACCTTATTTACAAAAGTATTTACATTGTATATTAAACGCACAAACAAAATTGACACTCGGCGCACTGGCTGATGGGAGTGGCTGTAAATAGCAAATGCCTTTGCAGTCGCTCCCATCAGCTACTGCGCCAAGTGCAAACCATGAAAGCTATATGGGAGAAAAGGCAACAAGCAATGTAATTCCTTCCAGACCACTAGAGGTGCTAGGGATCAAACAAAGCTGGAATTGACCAATGAGAGCTGTCCAATGGTGGTTGTATTGATATTCTAGCATCTTGCTCTGTACCGAAGTACACGGTTACAGTCGTCTTGGTATTTATTTCATATTTACAGACTACTGGTCTTCATTACAAACAGGTTTTTTACTTTAAATTTCATGAAGTTCACCATGGAATTGAAGAGATTTCCCGCTGAAAAAATGTCCGCAATTAATCCTAAGGTAAGACATTTAATTTTTAGTAGACAATCTCGTAGCCTATAAATGAAATGTATTCTCTTCTATCGTTAATTAAGCTGTGTGGTTTCCATTTGTTTATTTAAATAACTTTGATCTGTCAGTAGTAGTTTTATTAAATGAAGAATATTAGGCTATGTTTTTTCTGAATGTTCAACACAACAAATTGAGAATGAGATTTTCACTCTGCAGCGGAGTGTGCGCTGATATGAAACTTCCTGGCAGATTAAAACTGTGTGCCCGACCGAGACTCGAACTCGGGACCTTTGCCTTTCAGTTTTAATCTGCCAGGAAGTTTCATATCAGTGCACACTCCGCTGCAGAGTGAAAATCTCATTCTGGAAACATCCCCCAGGCTGTGGCTAAGCCATGTCTCCGCTATATCCTTTCTTTCAGGAGTGCTAGTTCTGCAAGGTTCGCAGGAGAGCTTCTGTAAAGTTTGGAAGGTAGGAGACGAGATACTGGCAGAAGTAAAGCTGTGAGTACCGGGCGTGAGTCGTGCTTTGGTAGCTCAGATGGTAGAGCACTTGCCCGCGAAAGGCAAAGGTCCCGAGTTCGAGTCTCGGTTGGGCACACAGTTTTAATCTGCCAGGAAGTTTCACAACAAATTGACATTGAAATACTCCTGTAAATTGCCTGGCTGTTCATCTGGATATTACATGGGTTCAACAGAGGAAGTTAGCAACAAGCATTTCTACAGGTTTACAAAACAACCTCAAGTATTGCTTCTGAAGTGGAAAAGTGTTTGTAAACTGTCACCTGATGTGAACTGTGCTACTTATTTTGTTTGTGAAGATCATTCTTTCAAAGAAGATTTTGTGAATAAAACTAGGCATAGGCTAAACAGGGGTGTGTTTCCAAAACATGTGGCAGGTGTTCCTTGTGAAATTGCTAATGTCATCAGTGAATCAGGTGAAACTGTTGTTAATGGTGAAATTTTTATTGTGTGCTTAAGTAAGTTTTGTTTTCATTTCAGTGTTTTTATCCATCTTTCCTATTTTTGGCTCTTAATATTGAGGTCTTCTTTTTTGTGTTGAAGCATTTACAGTCGTAAGATGTAGGTACATTTTTCAAGAAATTAATGATCAGTAGTGCAAGTTTATTGGGCAATTACTCAGAAATTACAGTCCTGACACATAGTTGCAACAAATTTTAGAATTCTACATTAATTAATACTCTAGTAAAGATTTAACTGCCAATTATTCTCTTAATAATAGGTCTTTTTTTTTCTACATTGACCCTGCAGCTTGTAAGACGTCAAAGTATGATATTATTCAGAAATATTGGTAGTCGCTACAATTTTTATATAGCCTGTGATAGTTATATAGATTACAAGATTGTTTTGACTTGCTGTCAATTTCAAGTGTTACGTCTAGTTATTATAATGCACAAAACGTCCCGGAGCTTTTATATGTTGACAGAAATCAATATAAGTGTGTCAGTTTGCAAGTCTATTCTTGACGTTTGCATCTGACAGTTGCTTCTCAAGAAAACATCACAGCAGCAGTGACTGTCAGACACAAACATCAAAAATAGACTTTAAGCTGACACTCTTATACTGATTTCTGTCAACATATAAAAGTTCCAGGATGTTTTGTGCACCATAAGAACTATACGCAACATTTGAAACTGACAGCAAGTCAAAACAAGCCTGTAGTTTAAATAAGTGAAGCTAAATAAAATTGTTGCAGCTAAATTGGACTGTAAATATTATTGAATAATGGGTACTGTATGTCACTGCTGTATTGCAATGTGCTGTAGCTGTGTTTAAATTATTTTACTATGATGCTAGCCAAAATAATTACACAGCACACCAGAAATCTGAGATAAGAAAATTAAAAGAAAAAGAAAAAAAACACCTGCAACATGCATAAGCTAGGAGGAATGCAACCTGCAATGTTTATCCTGTTTCAGTTCATCTCCATACCACTAGAGGCGCTGCTATTGGTCTGTGTTTCCCTCTTGGGAACATGGGAGTTGCACTTCTCTTTTCTTGTTGTTCTGTGGTGTCAAATTTGCTTGCACATACCATAATATAGCCTCCTTTTTCAGTGAGCTACTGATTAGACGGAGCTGATTACTTTTTAAGGGTTTACCATTATATGGACTCGTGTGTATGACCCTAGTTGGTTTTTGTGCCCTAAAACAGAACAAAAAATATCTGGACTCATTGCAAATTCAAATTTAGACAACAGATATTTACTTATTCTCGAATGTGGCTCATCTGCTCAAAGCAGAAAATAAATGCGTGTGAACAGAAATACAAGCAAATCCAGTCAAAATTCCAAGGATATGTTCATCAGAGGAGCATCATACCTCATTGCACATAAAAGTACCACACTAAAACATTTACCCATCATTTTATTATGTCTACTTATCTATTTACAGTTAATCAATTAGAATTGGCCTCATTCAGGCCCATGGGTTTTCATTTTACGAATACAATACAATAGTACTGCTATATCAAACCATATCATTAACATTTAGGGCAGGTGCATACAGAAGACTTAGGCCCTATCAAATAGGGCCTGTCTACATGCGGATACTTAGTCTCCGAGCGACAGAGATACTCCGCAACCAAGAGACCCAGCATGTGTAATTAGGTAGGGTCATTTAGACAGGGATATTTCAGTAGCCGCGTCCCTGAGTGGCCGCAACTTGTATACTATGCAACTCAATGTGCTATTCATCAAGTACCTCAGTTGCATTCGTACCGCTGGGTTGCACAATGTGCGAACAAATGTTTGATTTGAAATTCGGGGTAGAAGTGGAGAAATATCCAGAACTATTCAGTTGCAGACTGAAGGAAGGAGATGACAGAAAGAGCATGGCACAAAGTAGCCAAGGAGAGTAATCTATCAGGGAAGTTCATTGTCAGTAATTAAAATTTTAACATAAAATAAATACACCCTACTCACAATATTTTAAGATCTATTTTATTGAAAAACTAATGAAAGAAACTTTTTATTGTGCCTATCGTGACTCAGCATCTCCACTAATGATGAGTAGCAACTTTCCTTCTCTAGTATTGTTACATTCCAACCTGGATTTTCCATTGTTTGATTTAATGAACAAGACGCTTCGTCGAGAGAATTACAACGTTCAGCAGACGGAAAATCGAGATGACAACTGCATCAACAGCGGCAGTGGAGCAGCAGAAGACGAGTAATTAAAAACTAGGTAATTCATTGCAAAAGCTGTTTTGTATTAATTGATACATGATGAGTGTCCTTAATGAACAAGACAGTTTGTCTGAGGACAAAACTGTAGAGGTTATGTTGTTAAATGAACAGAAAGACGTAAGTGTAACTGGTCGTTAGACAATGATGGTTATAAATCAAACATGAATGTAACTTTGAATGATGGGGACTAAAGTCCTACTGTAAAGAGCGAAATGGAAGAAAACAGTACTGAAGTGGTCTGTAAAGGTTGAGGAGGAGGAATCTAGTAGCGAAAGTCAGCAAGGGAAGAAGTTTATCACATACAGAGAAGTGAAAGCTATGCTAAGGCAAATTATGAGTATTATGAATAACATAGCGACAAAAGAAGACATTAGGAGGGTGGAAAATAGTATAAAGAAAGTAGTACTTAATACTGATGAAAAATTAAATTCGAGAAGTAAATGGGTAGAAGAGAGAGAGAAACTTTGTGATGACAATAGTAGGAAAGTGGAGGTTTTTCAAGAAACAATGTGCTGAAAATAGAGTTAAACTTGAGAACTAAATCAATCACATTAGAAATGATTCAGAAATGGAGGTAGAAACGAAGTGTGCAGTAGTGGTAGAGAAAAAACCGGTAAAATTAAATGAAAATGTAGATTCAAAATTGACTAAAATAGAGAAAAAAGTTCATAAATGATAGAGTTAAGCAATCAGTCATCCTTCTTTTTTGCAAGTTTTATTACGCAAATCCAGATTTTGGCTAGTGCCTAGCCATTATCAATGCACTACTTTTTAATCTCAATGCATGTTAGTGCCCTGTTGTTCGGGCGTCAGTCACAGTTCTTTGAATACTACTGATTTGCGTAATAAAACCTGCAAAGGAAAAGGATGACTGATTTCTGTGCTCAATCATTTATAAATTACATAAGTCGCTGAGTGCACCCACCTTCCTAATGGAAGGTAACCTGATGAAGAGAAAAAAGTGGAAGACGTACCAAATCTAAAGCATAGTGTAAGTGACATTGTGTCTAATTCTGACTGTAAGTGTAATGATGATACCAATGACGAATCCAATAATGATGAAAATGGGGTATTTGAATCTATAATTAATAATGAGGACAATTTGTTGAGTAAAGAAAGGATTAATGAGGATTTGCTGCATGAAGAGGCTCACATGGTATGTAAAAAGGAAGTCTGTCAGCCTGTGATAGCAGCAAGTGTACAATATATACATGTTAAGTGTTTACTGGACAGTGGTAGTGACTTGAATGGCACTTCACAGGCAATTTTTGGATCTATTAAAAACACAGAGGGTATAGTAGTGATGCATGTTGCTGGAATAGAAATTATTGGTGCTACTGGTAAGCTATTAAAGAGTGTGAAATAAGAGGTACTATTAACTGTGGAATTGGTAGGAGAGTTGTTGGAGTGCAATTTGTTGGTGATTCAAAATCTCAGCATTGATATAATATTTGGGACTAATATATTGTGTAATTAGGAAGGTGGGGGTTCAGCATCTTGTATTGGATTCATTATGTGGCGATAATGCTTACCCTAGTTGTCTGTCTCATTTTTCATGTTTCCTGAGGCAGTCAAACTCTTCTCCTATCTCATCTGTAGTTTGTAAGTCAATCAGAGCCATTCTATCTTTGACTTTCATGTAATTTTGTGCAGTAGGATGCTTTAGTATACAAATATGTTAGAAAAAGTTTCTCCAGTGTATATATATGTACCCTGGTCAAAGAAAGAGGAAAGTTAAACTGAAAATGATAGATGTCAACATGTGTGGAGGATAATTAACATCTGAAGCAATCATCTTATTGGTGCAGCAGCAGAGACAGTGTGCAGTATAAACAGTCTTAAATACTAGATCTTAATATTAAATGTGGTATAATAGAAGTGTTTGTGTTCAGTGCAATCAGTATATGGAAATAACTATCTACCCATAGAATTGTCATGGCACAGCCTTGTTTAACATTAAGGAATGCCAACTTTAGACATAGTTGCCTGGAGTAATGTGTGTGGAAAGAGTAAGATTTGTATGTACATCGCCCTTCACGCTACACTATCAAGCAATTTGATGGGATAAGTGAAATAATAGTTTTTCTGAGTGATAATTTTGTCTGATCAGCAAAGAGAGTTACATTTGCCTTAGGATAAGAATCTGTTACCGTGGAGTGTTTTTCAGTAGAGTCAATTTTGCATTAGATAAGCAGAGCAGATGTTTATTTATTAGATATTGAATCAATAAGTAAATAATAAAATAATGAATAATGTTAGGGTATTAATGGCTGGGCAGCCTGTCTCTGTAGTAGGGATATTTTTTGAGAATGCACTCCACAACCTAATGAGGTAAGTAAAAGAATGTAGCTGACAGACATGATTGAGTAATGGAAAAGATAACTATATACAAACAAATGTTGTGTAACTATATTGATGATCTAATTGTGAACTAGGCAACCTTGGGTACTGAGTATATTGTGCAATTCATGACACTAGATGGGAATGAGAGCTTGATAGAAAGAGCAAATTTCTTTACGGTAGATGTCATATAATACTGCATCATCAGATTTATAGGTTATCTGAAAACTTCTATTTGTGTTCTGAGGAATTATGAAATTAAAGTGGTAATACTGGGATGAAGAAAAGTAAGTTTGCTGATTAACTGATAACTGTGGTGCAGGAGTGATGTGAATATTGAAAGGTGGCCACACTGAGTCACAGCGGCAGAAATTGCGCCAAACATTATTATTCCACCGCCTCCACTGGTGCAGTAGTATTTCAGAGGATGTCGAGGGCAGTTGTTGTTCTGTTGGGCGAGAGAGTAGATGCTGTTCGGTTGGTGTAATGTATAGATGGAAGAAGTTGCAATTGTCAGAATGTATTTGAGGAGACAGGCTTTCGATTCATGATGCTGGTGTAATGGAAAATTTTCGTCAATATATAATGAGGTAAAAAGGTATTACAATTTTCTTTAATGACAATGCCTCTTGCTCACAGGTACAGTCAACAAGGCATCTGGCTCGTGTTCATTTAACTCTGGTTTCTATGTGCAATTATAGTACTTCTGGTTTTCAATTAATTCATTGCAAGTGGTGTTTAGAATATTTTGTTGTATTGAGAAAGAACCAAGCCAGATACATGTACATTGAGTCACACTACCACACACAGAACAGTTACACTTGTGCTTGTTGTTTCATGGCTTTTATAGTTGCAGGGGACTTAATTAATCAATTGTGTTAATGGAAATTCCTTGTCATTCTTTATTTTTATTTTATGCTGTCAGATTGCGTGCTAATACTACTCTGGGCCAACCAGTTACGAGACTTCGTAACCAGTCACCCAGCTACTAAAATTATTGCATTTATTCATTAATTTTTTTTAAATTAAGCCCCCATCCAATATTCTGACAGGTCAACCATTTGGTAACATTTAGTTATTTTGTGAGGATTTAATTTTCCATTTGAATAACAGCAGTGCTCAGAGTTGAGTAGAGAAGTGGGGCGGTGATTTGATACAACTTCCATCCCATTAATTTTCATTTGAGTAGTAATTAAGTTTTTTTGATGACTCTATTCTTTATTCATAACGTAGTGATTTGTAAATATATGCTAAGCATACCTTGAGTTTTTACTAAAGGTAATGTACATATTTTAGACACTAAGGTGCTGTTTTGTTAATGGGAAAGAAACCCAAATCTTTCACGTTTAACCAGTTTCAGACAGTTATGACTAAGAGTAATGTTTTGCAATGTAATTTGCACTTGATTTTAAAATTTTACTAGTCCACACATTTCATGCTATAGTCAAATTTAGTGCTGATTGTGGTAATGTTATGATAGCTACGTAGTGTATTTATTTATGAAGTAATGAATATCATTCTTAGTTTGAAACATTTTTTTCATAGACTTAGGTTAGAGGTAAAAGTAATTGTACTAAAATAAGGTATTTTGTCTAATTTTTTCATGTACTGTGATGGAGGAGAACCACCTCCAAGGGAACTGATCGCACTGTGTTTCCTAACTAACTGCCACTTGGGCCTGTTGAAGTCATGGACAGCTTGGTGAGAGAGTGAGTTAAAGATCATTAAGTGTGAAAGTGCTTGTGAAACTTTTTACAACCCATGAGGATTTATTATTTGAAGCAAGACAGGACTTGTATAACATGATATGTATACTTAAATGTAGTCTTCGCTTACCCAAAAAGTACATCACTTGTGATGAAGTTGTCTAATCCTTATTAAAAGTATAACTTGTGTGTATTTTGTGTGTGTACAATACTCAGTATGTAAATATTTTGTATGGGGATCTTCGTATGGCCAGTCCACATAAATATAAATTTGAAAAGACATATGTACTGTAGTTTTGATAAGATTTCTTATGTAATATTTTTTTGTGTAGATTTTAAACCCAATTTGTGGCATCACTTGTGGTCATTGAATTGCCCATTTAGCTACTAGCAATATCTGTCTGGTCAATCCAGTGATTGGGTGTTGTGATGAAGCAAGTTAGGATAATTTTAATTCCCCACTTGTTTTACCATCTGCCTCCTCAAATTCGTTTTTTCACATTTTTACTAAGGACCATTAACGTATGTGAATACAATCTGCATTTTCATAAAAGAGAAAGATTGGCCCTCGGTTTTAAAGAATATAACAACAGATCTAATTTTGTGCTTAGTTTTATATACCATATGTAATTGATTTTCTAATTTATTTAGACTATTCCTAGTTAATGCTTTTGTTATAGGGTGAAATCAGTGATTGTTTCGTAACTTAAATTCTATTGTTGACGTACAAACAAATATAAATTCTGTAATAATTGTATGCATTTGGAAGACCAAATACTAGTAATCTTAAAGGATCTGTTTAGCTCTGTTCGAAAACATATTAGCAAAGCCAGCTCCTAATTGATTCCAAAGTAATTAACAGTTATGTCAAAAGTATTGTTTGAGTACTTACATTTGTTAAATTCATGATTTAAACAAATAATTCGGATTAACTCTTGTAGTGGAGGAAACTGTTAAAAAGAACCATTCTTTTGGTGTATTCAGTTAATTTAATGAATTAAGTTTTAATTGTAATTTCTGTAGATTTAACTTTAAACAATGTGTAGTTTCAGTATCTATTATTGTGATGACATATAAAGGTCTGATTTTTGGTCACAAGACAGTCAGCCCATGGCTGAGTTTCAGATGAGAAACCAGTGTTGGTTAGAACAACAACAATGCTTCAAATTATCTATGGAATAAGTGTTACACAATTAGGCTGCGTGTAAAAACAATGGCAGTGTCTGCTCCATTTGTACCTTACTATTCTTCAAGAACTGTGAATTTTGTGGTTAGGTTTTACTGCTCATAGATGTTCAATAGTAACCTATTGTAGCAGTATGTGGACGTTCACCTGCAATCTATTAATGAGGTTTATCGAAAGTTAAACAATAGTGCAATGGCCGTGTAACTGTGTATTATTGGGAGGTTGAGAAAAGTGAAAATTAAAGTACTGTGAAACGCAACTGTGCAACTGTCGGCTATATCATTTTACAGCAGTCAGTGTCGGAATTACAAATCCCACTTTTCAGCCAGTGTAGCAATGCAGTATGTCGGCACTGAGGACAACAAATGAAGAAACAAAATAGGCGAACCTCTACATGATGAACTTACGAGTTCCTGCACTTAAACTGATGTAGCCTGATGCTGAAGATAAATTGACTGCTTGTTTTTACATATCAGCGTTTCTCTAGTTCTCTGATATTTATGTAGTACAGATGTATTACTGAAGAGGTATTTATAAATTTTCAGAAATGCCATATTGTCATGGATGTCGATGTAAGCCAGACAACTTCTGCTATATTTGTGGGAAGTTCACCTTTGTCAGAAATAGGAAGAAAATTTCAACAGTGATAAAGAAAGCATGTAAACATTACTTTGGAGTAAAGGTAGGAATGAAGTGCAAAATCAGAGTCAGAACCTTAAACGTTGGGACATTGAAGGAAAAGAGTCGAGAGTTGTAGACATGTGGCAGGGCGACAAAGCGTAACTATTGTCAGAAGAATACAATAAAGAACAGCAGTGCAGACAAAGAGTCCAGAAATGAAGTAGGAATTATTGTGGATAAAGATCTAAAAGAGGAAGTCTGTGGAGTGGACAGGATCAATGACAGAATCATAAGAATTAAATTTACTATTGGAGGAGGCGTCATCACAGTTCTATGTGCGTATGCACACAAGACTGTTTGGAGGAAGAGAAGGACGAATTTTGGAAAATCCTAGGTGGAGTAACAATGGAAGTACCAGACAATGAAAACGTGATAAGTGGGGGAGATTTAAATGGACTTGTTGGTGAGAGGAGGAGTGGGGAAGATAGAATTCATGGTGAATGGAGTTGTGGAGAAAGAAATGCAGCAGGGCACAAGATTGCAGAATGTACTGTATCTTTTGACCTAATGATCGCCAATACCTCCTTCAATCATAGAAGAAAACAACTCATAATGTACAGGAGCAGAGACCATAAAAATCAGATGGACTTCTTGTTGTCCAAAAGGAAATAAAGAATACCAAGGTTATATACAATGAAAGTGTGGCTGTGCGTCACAAAACTCGTAGTGATCGATTATGAAATTGTAGTGGGGAAAAGTCGTAAATGTATCAAGCGAGGAGAACAAAGAATAAAGTGGCAGAAACTGTAAGAAGAGGTGTTGCGAGAAAAATTCAAGGAAACAGTATTAAGAGAAGTGAAATTACTAGAGGATGTACACGATTGTGTAATTATGATAGCAATGTAATTACAAAAGCTGGAAACGATGTGGTGGATGTAACAATAGGAAAGGGACCACCGGAAGATTAGGCATGGTGGTGGAATGAGGAGGTTCAGAAAGCGATAAAAGTGAAGAAAGTTGCAAAAAGCAATGGGACTTAGCAGGAAGAAAGGAGGATAGGAAAGCCTACAAAACTGAAAAAAGATGGCAAAAAGAGCAGTAGCAAAAGCAAAGGCTGAGACAATGGAAGAGGCATATAAAGAGCTAGAAAGAGGGCAGGACAGCAGGCAACTCCTACAGATTGCTAATGCAAGCGATAAGGCGACCATGGACATAACACCAATGAGGCAGATAAGAGATGAATCAGGTGTAGTATTACACGACCTTGAGAAAATCCTGAATAGGCGATGGGAGTACTTTGAAAAGCTATTGGATGAGGAAAATCAACGAGAAAAGTATGAGTATGGTGATGTAAATGAAGGAATAACCCAAAGAATAAGTAGGGAAGAGGTCGAACATGCAATGTAGAAAATGAAAAATGGGAAGGCCCTAGGGGCACATGAAATCTCAATAGAAGCACGGAAAAGTCTGGGAGAACAGGAAACTGATATTATCTGGGATCTAATGCAGAAAATCTGGAAAGGAGAAAGAATGCTGCATGTGTGAAGAAGCAGTATACTGGTTCCCATACATAAGAGGAAAGGGGATATCCAAAACTGTGGCAATTATAGGGGGATAAAACTGATGTCCGACACAATGAAGGTCTGGGAAAGGATAATTGAGAAGAAGTTGCATATACAAACAGAAGTATGTGAAGAACAGTTTGGATTTACGCCAGGAAGAGGAACAACCAACACAATATTTGCACTAAGGCAATTGATGGAGAGGCACAGAGAAGTACAAGCCGAAATGCATATGGCTTTTATCGATCTTGATAAGGTATATAACAGAGTGCCGAGGCAAGAGATATAGAGATGTCAGAGGAGTAAATGCCTGCCACAAAAATATATCAGGGTGGTGGAAGACATGTATGAAGGTGCAATGACACAAGTCAGGAGCAGTGCAGGTGCAACAAAGGCATTTCTAGTGAGTGTAGGACTACATCAGGGATCTGCTCTCAGACCATATGTACTTTTCAAAGATGTAAAAAAAGAGGCACCTTGAAGCATTACGTTTGCCGACGACGTTGTAATCTGTGAACCCACCCAGGAGGCACTTGAAGACAAGCTTGAACAGTGGAGGAAAAAAGCTCTAGAGGATAGGGGAATGAGAATTATCAGGGTGAAACAGAGTATATGTGTACAAAGGATGCCAAAGATCTATATAGTAACTGGGTGAGGCCTGCGATGCTGTATAGCGCAGAAACTGGGCCAATTACAAAAGCCCAAGAGAAAAAGATGGAAGTGGCAGGAATGAGGATATTAAGGTGGATGAGTGGGATGACACGAAAGTGTAGATTAAGGAATGAGTACATCAGGGAAACAGTGGAACAGTGGAAGTGGGACCCATAGGGAAGAAGATCCAAGAAACTAGGCTAAGATTGTATGGGCATGTGCAGAGAAGAAGGAGTCCTATGTGGGGAGAGGAGTTGAAGACCTAGATATTGGAGGATTAAGGTGAAGAGGAAGACCGAAACTGGGATGGAAAGACAAGGTAGCAAGGGACCAATGGGAGAAAGGATGGCTCAGAGAAGGAGCACTGGATAAGCATTAATGGAAGAGAAGGATCTAGCAAAGTAATGCCAACCCCTCATGACGTAGGAAAAGGCTGAGATGATGATGATGAGAGGTAGAAGACCAAGATAATGAATGGACACCACATTTCGGTTGTGCTGCATGTTACTGCAAACTAATTTAGTGATGGAAAGGCAAAGAGAATGTGGCATTGTTCGCTGTGCCAGTGGTGTGGAGAGAGCCCAAGGACCACATTACTGATTGTTATTTCTGTCTAGGAAAAATTCAGGGTTTTACAAACAAACAATCGAAGAGGCACATTGTTTACCCAGATCTGCCTTCAGCGAGAATGCCAGTGCAGCATTCTGCCAGCCTTTCAGTAAGTTCAAGAGCTCCAGGTCAAATTTGGAGTGACACTGAAGTAAGTAGTCCTGAAGAAATCATAAATGATGATCCTTTATATCACTGCACAAGTGAGTCATCGACACGTTTGTTAACACAAGCAGATTTAAATGATTTAGTACATGATCTAGGAACGTTGTTGTTGTTGTTAATGTGGTCTTCAGTCCAGAGACTAGTTTGATGCAGCAGTCCATGCTACTCTATCGTGTGCAAGCTTCTTCATCCCCCAGTACCTACTATCTAGGACTAAGTAAACAAAAGGCGCAGTTCTCAGTTCAAGATTACAAGAGCATAATCTGCTCCACCAAAGTAATAAAATCGGTGTGTTCGGCACAGAGAGCATGCCTTTACTTCCTATTTTGCAACTGATGGAGGACTGACATTTTGCAATGACATTGGTGCCCTAATGGAAGGGCTGAACTTCACCTATAAGTCACAGGAGTGGAGACTTTTCACAGATGCATTGAAAACAAGTCTCAAGGGTGTTCTGCTCCACAACGGAAATAAAATACCTTCTGTTCCAGTAGCTTACGCCAGCTTGAACAAAGAGACTTATGAATTCGTACAATACAATACAATGAAATGGAAAACATGAGCAGATTTCAATGTAATTTCTATGGTACTGGAAATACAACACAAAGTGTGCCCTGTTTTCTTCCGTGGGATAGTCGAGACAGAAATTCTCACTATGTGAAAAAGAACTGGCCTAGGCGGAGATGGAAAGTGGGCAAAAATAATGTACAACGTGAAAGTCTGGTAGCTCCTGAATATTTACTACTTCCGCTGCTTGACATTAAGCTTGGCCTAATGAAACAGTTCGTAAAGGCCATGGATCCAACAGGTAGCGGGTTTGCATATCTAGCTACCAGATTCCCCCATTTTTCAGCTGCAAAAATAAAGGAAGGTGTTTTTGTGAGCCCACAAATCAGGGAGCTGCAGAATGCTGCAAATTTTGAAGCACATTTAACTGACAAAGAAAAGACAGCATGGGACTGTTTCAAGATGGTGTCAGAAAAGTTCATTGGAAGAAGAAGAAGAGCTACTAACTACAAAGCAATGGTGAGTGACATGATCAAAGCATAGCAAGATCTAGGGTGCAATATGTCTTTGAAGGTACATATGACAGATTCTCAACTGGACTACTTCACAGAGTTGTAGTGACATATCGCCTGACATGGCGAAAGATTCCATAAAGATATTCCTACCACAGAAAGGCGTATTAAGCGAAGTGGGTACCTTCCATGTTAGCAGACTACTGCTGGAATATCATTCGAGAGAAGAAAGATTCGGAATACAAGAGGAATAAGCCATGTACATTACAGTACAGTAGCTCATTTTTTGTCAATTTTCTGTAATTTCTCATGTCAAATGCCACAAAGCATATACACAAAGATTACTGTGTTATACTCTATGCGATCAAACGTTTCTGGTCACCCCCAAAAACATACGTTTTTCATATTAGGTGCATTGTGCTGCCATGTACTGCCAGGTACTCCATATCAGCGACCTGAGAACCCATTAGAGAGTGCAGGATGGGGCGTTCCACAGAACTCACGGACTTTGAATGTGCTCAGGTGTCCTGTCACTTGTGTCAAACGTCTGTACACGAGATTTCAGCACTCCTAAACGGCCGGCCGCAGTGGTCTAGCGGTTCTAGGCGCTCAGTCCGGAATTGCGCGACTGCTACGGTCGCAGGTTCGAATCCTGCCTCGGGCATGGATGTGTGTGATGTCCTTAGGTTAGTTAGGTTTAAGTAGTTCTAAGTTCTAGGGGACTGATGACCACAGATGTTAAGTCCCATAGTGCTCAGAGCCTTTTGAACCATTTGAACCACTCCTAAACAACCCTAGGTCCACTGTTTCCGATGTGATAGTGAAGTGGAAACGTGAAGGGACACATACAGCATAAAAGCGTACAGGCCGACCTCGTTTGTTGACTGACAGAGCCCGCTCACAGTTGAAGAGTAATAGGCAGACATCTATCCAGACCATCACACATGAATTCCAAACTGCATCAGGACCCACTACAAGTACTATGGCAGTTAGGCGGGAGGTGAGAAAACTTGGATCTCATGGTGGAGCGGCTGCTCAAGGGCCACACAACACGCTGGTAAATGCCAAACGACGCCTTGCTTGGTGTAAGGAGCGTATACATTGGGCGATTGAATAGTGGAAAAACGTTGTGTGTAGTGATCAATAACGGTACACAATGTGGCGATCCAATGGAAGGGTGTGGGTATGGCTAATGCTCGGTGAACGTCATCTGCACGTGTGTATAGTGACAGCAGTAAAATTCAGAGATGGTGGTGTTATGGTGTGGTCTTGTTTTTCGTGGAGGGATCTTGCACCCCTTGTTCTTGTGCATGGCCCTATCACAGTACATGCCTACAGTGATGTTTTAAGCACCTTCTCGCTTCCCATTGTTAAAGAGCAATTCCGGGATAGCGCTTGCATCTTTCAACACAATCGAGCCCCTGTTCATAATGCACGGCATGTGGCGGAGTGATTACACGACAATAACATCCCTGTAATAATCTGGCCTGTACAGAGTCCTGACCTGAATCCCATAGAAACCTTTGGGATGTTTTGGAACGCCGACTTTGTGCCAGGCCTCACCGACCGACAGCGGTACCTCTCCTTAGTGCAGCACTCCGTGAAGAATGGACTTCCATTTCCCAAGAAACCTTCTAACACCTGACTCAACGTGTGTCTGAAAGAGTGGAAGCTATCATCAAGGCTAAGGGTGGGCCAACACCACACTGAATTCAAGCATTATCGATGGAGGGCGCCACGAACTTATGAGTCATTTTCAGTCAGGTGTCAGGATACTTCTGATCACATACTGCATGTTAGATCTCATCCTCAATTAATGTGATGAACTTATAACATCATAAAAACGTGAATTTGTTTATCGAATTTCAACTCATGTTTGCTGCACTATATCAGAAACATAAAGAGATACAAAATTGCGATTACTCATACACTATCTCTGACAGAAAAAAAATCTAAAAACAGTTTTGAATTCACCACTCGAAGTACAATTAGGATCACAATATATTTTTTCACAAACACAAAAAAGTTTTTTTGTAAATCAGTGTAATCTCTGAAACAGTATTATTACTTCAAGGTGACTCAGTAGAAACTCTTACAAAACGACGAAAACAAAGATTTAATTTCAGAGATATTACTAGCTTTTTTCGAAACATAATCTCGAGTTGGTGTTAGGAAGTTTTGGTTTCAGTGAAAATCACTTAATTATGTTGGTACAGTCCATCTACACAAGAGTCCGATAGTAATAAAATCTAACAAGACTACATTTACATAAGGAAAGTTCTAAGTGATTGAAAATCAGAACTGAAGTTATTTGAAGTTGTTACGAAAATTCAGCGGTCATTCTCACAAAGGTGTCGTGGTTAATCTGTGGAATACATTACGTATCATTATTTACGTAGCAATGTTAGACCACACAGAAAGAAATAGAATTATCGCTACAGTTATCTTTATCCCGGTATAAACGTTGACTAAATACAATTTTCAATATGTATCGGTCTTTGCATTCACTTCATATTTGAAATATATGTTAAAAGGTTTTAAAAGATTACGAGACGGTTCCAGAGATATTGTTCTGCGATGGAAGGATGTCGTTGCTTGTGAGGTCAATTGCAAGTGGATTTTCGATTTAGCTTGACATAATTTAAACAGATATCGTATTGAAATAATTTTGGTGTCTTTGTTTTTGACGATATGGAGATAACGTGTGTTGTTACTGTATTCTTCTAGTCTCATCATTGCTGTTAGATAGCGATTGTCAGTGTCATTTGGATGTTTCGGTGTATCTATTTTGGGCTGTACGACGTCGAATTTTGCGTATAGTGAAAATTCTGTTTGTAATCATGTAGTATTTGACTCTGCTGTCTCGTCAGTTGCTGATCACCAAAGGGTTCATCTGTCCTCAATTTGTTGTCTAAGAGTGCCACTAATGTACAAGCTAGGGTTCAAGTGTTTGCCAGGGGCCTGGCTACTACTGGAATCTTCTGTGATCGAGTAGCGATCCACAGTCATAACATCGACTGTCAATACAAAAACTATACCTAATTCTTGCTGTAGTGGTCGAGTGGTTCGCTCAAGCAATTTCGCGCGGCAGGAAGCCATACATCAGCGGTATTGCGAAGTTGGTACAGTACGATCCCTTGTTGTTTTGAGTTAGATCTTGAGTCTCACCAGTCGGTGCGTTACACCAACACAAAGTATACACCCTACAGATCCCTGCGGAGGCACCCACATATTTTACTCACAATCAGAGATATGGAAGCCACATGTCATTAAAGGAAGAGCAGCGACAGGACTCCTCAGCACATTACAAAGTCGTGTGCGACGTTTTCGATCCCAATGAGGATACCACCATGAATTTGTTTTTACACAACCACCACCTAATTATTTTTGTGTATCGTTCTATTGTACAATGTTCAAATGTGTGTGAAATGTTATGGGACTTAACTGCTAAGGTCATCAGTTCCTAAGCTTACACACTACTTAACCTAAATTGTCCTAAGGACAAACACACACACCCACCCATGACGAGGGAGGACTTGAACCTCCACCGGGACCAGCCGCACAGTCCATGACTGCAGCGCCTTAGACCGCTCAGCTAATCCTGTGCAGCTATTGTACATAATCTTTATAGTGATCTTTGTATTAACGTTTTGTTTTCTTTAATATGAATATACACCTACACTACTCCTTTTTGTATAAATACATGGGGAAAAAATAAAATTCTAAATATTGTTACAATGTGATTTGATTCTTACTCAGTGTTATTAGAAATCGCTCATCAGGGCTTATACAATCCCTCATGTTTGTGTCAGTACAATGAATGTAAGGAGTAATCGTCCATGTTAGTTCTAGGTAAGTCTCTTTCCTCATCCTGTAGAACATGAGGAATTTCGAATCTGATTCCTGCAGTTCTTTTGCAGCAACTTGTAACCTACAATTTATGTTATTCTCAATGTAAGGATGAATCCACAACTTTCTCACTTTTCTCCTTCTGTAATGGCCATAACAGTAACACTATATTATAGTATCATCACTACTAGTGTTGCTAGACATTATATTACTGTGGCTATGGCACACAAAAAGTGTTACACCCGTCCTATGCTCACAGCCAATGAAACTGATTTAATTTTCTGTTCACACCACAAGTGACAGGCAGTATGGGAGACACGTGTTGTGGCTGTGTGAATGTGCTTGGCTACTCGAGTCATCCAGTCTCCCATTCTCTTGGTTGTCAGGTTGCTAGAGACCTGTTTTGAGTATCCCCATGTGAATAGGGCCTTATTGTCGCACAACTGTTTCGCCTTTTTCCACAATGTCCACACAACCATACACAGGTACACACATGGAGCTATGCAACAGCGACTCAACTTTTCTGTTGCTCTGGTAGACAACAGGAATGCAGCAAAACTATCTTCGTATGGTCTCCACTCCCATAGTTTGTAGTAATAGTAGCAGCAGCAGCAGCAGCATGTGCACACACAGACGACATTTGAGTTGCTGTCTCTCTGTTCTCTGCTGATGGAAATTTTGAAGTTTGAAAAAAATCCTGTTGGGAGAGATGAAGACATCGATAATTAATTGGTCATAAATGAAGTAGAAAAGAGACTAGCATTGTTCAGTAAAGCTCGAGATGATTATTCTGACGCTAATTTGAAAAGCAGAGATGTTTTTATTGACATATTTTTAACATTCCTAATTTATTGCACTTCTTAATGCGTAATGTGGATAGAATAAGTTAGTGTTATAACGTTGTTGGGTCATAGTGAAATCAGATCCATCATACTGCCGTGGAACAGATTCTACAGGGGACGTAAACAGGTTGCAAAAGAGTTGCGAATAATGACAGCAGATATTTCTAGCTTGGAGTTCAATGTCTACTCTCTATGAGGGGTGTTTGAAATGTCTGCATAAAAATAAAAATTACTTACGAGTTTGGGGCAAACCTTTTTTATTTTTCGACATACTCTCCTTTTAGACTGATCCACTTCGCCCAACTCTGTTCTAATTCGTTGATCCCTTCCAAATAATAGGAATTGTCCAAGTCTGCAAAATAGTTATTAGTTGCTGCAATCACCTCCTCGTTTGAATAAAATCTTCGTCCCGCCAGCCATTTCTTCAAATTGGGGAACAAATAGTAGTCCAAGGGAGCCAAGTCTGGAGAATAGTGGAGATGTGAAACGAGTGGAAATCTTATTTCCATCAATTTTGCGACCACAACTGCTGAGGTGTGTGCTGGTGCATTGTTGTGATGGAAAAGGACTTTTTCCGATCCAACCGCCGGCCTTTGTCTTGCAACTCAGTTTTCAAATGGTCCAATAACGATGAATAATATGCACCTGTAATAGTTTTACTCTTTTCCAGATAGTCGATGAGGAATATCCCTTGCAAATCCCAAAAGACAGTCGCCATAACTTTTCCGGTCGAAGGAATGGTCTTCGCCTTTTTTGGTACAGATTCTCCTTTGGTAACCCATTGTTTAGATTGTTGTTTGGCCTCAGGAGTATAGTAATGTATCAATGTTTCATCCACAGTGACGAAACGACGCTTAAAGTCCTGCAGATTCTTCCTGAACAGCTGCAAACCGTCCTTTCAACACTTCACACGATTCCCTTTTTTCAAGAGTGAGCAATCGCAGATCACATCTTGCAGACACCTTTCTCATGTCCAAGTGTTTATGCGAAATGTTATGTACTCGGTCATTCGAGATGCTCTCAGCACTAGAAATCTCACGCACCTTAACTCTTATGTCATCCAACACCACATCATGGATTTTATCAATGATTTCTGGAGTCGTAGCCTCCACAGAGCGTCCAGAACGTTCAGCATCACTTGTGCCCATATGGCCACTCCAAAATTTTTTAAACCACTTATAAACTGTTCTAATCAAAGGTGCAGAGTCACCGTGATGTTTATCAAGCTTCTCTTTAGTCTCCTGAGGCGTTTTTCCTTTCATAAAGTAATGTTTAATCACCACACGAAATTCTTTTTCGTCCATTTTTTGACAATGACTCGACTTCCTTGATTCACACGAATTCCAAACACAAAGAAATCGACCAATATGGCTTAAACTTGGTGTGTGTTCTTTCCAAAGATGCTACTAACTAAACTTGACTTCAATATGCCCCGGTGATGCCAGCTCTCAGACTTTGCACAGAATTTTCAAATGCCCCTCGTACAGTGGGCATTCATAAACTATATCACTGAAGTTGATTCCCTCTCTTCTGTGAACGATATTTTGGAGCACACAACATCTAAAAAGCCATGGCTTACTAAAGGGACAAAAATATGTTGTAAACAGAAAAGGGCAATGTATCTTATAGCTAGGAGAAGTAATGATCCAGAACAGTGAAACATTATAAAAACTTCTGCACTGTATTAAGAAAAGTTATTAAAAAGTCCAAAAGTATGTGCATTATGCCTAAGATTAGGACATCTGATAATAAAATTAGAACAATTTGGAATATTGTTAAAAGGGAAACAGGGCACCTGAGATCACAGGGAGACTGTATTTCTTTCAAACTCAACAAAAAATTTGTTAAAAAGAAATTATAAGTAGAAAACATTTTTAATAATCATTTTTAAGTGTTGTAGAGAAAATAGGATCCAGCTATTCATTAGAAAATGTAAGTCAGTGTATGGAAGAGGTAATCCTACGCAATTTGATAAAATTGAAATTCAACCCATCTCTCACACAGAAATTAGCAAAATAATAAATTTATTCAAAAGTGAAAGCTCACATGGAATTGATGTCATTTTCACCAGAGTATTAAAAGCTTGTTCCTAACACATAAGTAGGATTCTCAGCCACAGATGTAGTAGCTCACAGAAACAGGGAATTTTTCCAGATATATTGAAATACACTATTGTTAATCCATTGAATAAAAAAAAGGGTACAGGTCTGATGCTAACAACTACTGCCCAATCTCACTTCTGACAGCTTTATCCAAAATTCTTGAAAAAGTAATGTATTCAATAATAACATCACACGTTTGTAAATGTGAAGTACCAACAAAATGTCAGTTTGGTTTTCAGAAAGCCTTGTCAACTGAAAATACTATATATGTTCTCACTGATCAAATATTAAATGCTTTGAACAACCGAACATAACCCACTGGATTATTTTGTGGTCTCCCAAAGGCTTTTCATTGTGTGAATCATGAAATTCTTCTAGATAAGTTGAAGTATTATGGTATGAGTGGGACAGTGAACAAATGGTTTAATTATTATTTAATCAGAGCAGTGCAGAATGTTGAAATTAACAGCACAGGTAATCTGCAAAAATAGCAGAGTCCTCTAGCTGAGGAGGTATAAAATGGTGTCCCATAGGCCTCAGTCTTGGGTCCCTTATCGTTCTTGCCCCTCTAAATTCATGAAGATGCAAAGCTAGTTAAAAAAAAGGCTCTGAGCACTATGGGTCTTAACTTCTGTGGTCATTGGTCCCCTAGAACTTAGAACTACTTAAACCTAACTAACCTACGGACATCACACACATCCATGCCCGAGGCAGGATTCAAACCTGCGACCGTAGCAGTCCCTGCAAAGCTAGTTCTTTTTGCTGATGATACAAGAGTAAAAATCCCACCCAAAAAACATGAATGAGCTGAAGAAATTGTAATTAATGTCTTTCAGAAAACTGTTAAGTTGTTCTCTGCAAATGGACTCTCACTAAATTTGGAGAAAACGAAGTATATACAATTCTGTACCATAAATGATGTAACACAATTGATAAATATAGACAATGAACAGAAGTCTGTTCCTAAGGCAGAATATTCAAAATTTCTGAGTATGTGTATTGATGAGAAATTGAACTGGAAGAAACAAACAATGATCTGCTGAAACAGTTAGGTTCAGCTACTTATGCTATTAGGTTTATTGCAAATTTTGCAGATAAACATATCAGTAAATTAGCCTACTATGCCCATTTTCATTCGCTGCTTTCATATGGCGTCATATTTTGGGATAATTCATCGTTTAGAGAAAAAGTCTTCATTGCACAGAAGTGTGTAATCAGGATAATAGCTGGAGTCCACCAAAGATCACCTTGCAGACATTAATTTAAGGAACTGGGGATATTCACAGTACCTTCACAATACATATGTTCACTTATGAAATTTGTTATTAATCCCAATTCAAAGATAAGAACTAAGTGCTTAGCTACATTAGAAGAAAGAATGATCTTCACTATTCTGTGTTAAATCTGACTTTCGCACAGAAAAGGGCGAATTATACTGCCACAAAAACCTTTGATCATTTGCCAAATAGCACCAAAAATCTGACAGATAATCAACCACCATTTAAAAACAATGAAAACAACTTCTGAATGGCAGCTCCTCTCACTCAATGCATGTATTTTTAGACATGAAGTAGTATCTATAAAAGTTAATTATTATATGTAAATAAAAGTTATGTTACAGTGACATGTTCCACATCATTACAAAACGTTGTATTCATGATCTATGGAACAAGTATAAATGTAGTTATGTATATTGATTATCATGCCACAGAAATCGGTGCTAACATCAAGAGACCTATGGAAGTACACCCTTTGTTCGCCAGAATGCTAAATGTACATTCAACGATACGAGGATCTGTTGCGTGCCTGCTGTCGTAATTTTCTTTAATAGAGTACACGTTTTTTAGTAAACGTGCTAAAATGTGTCTCCACACAACAAAAGCTTCTTCAGGAACCAACCAAAAAAGCATTGGTTTGCCTTCTGCCTCTTTAGGCAATATACGATCTTTCGATATGTTCGGAAGCTTATGTTGTAACTTTATTGCTGTATTAGGATTATTAACGACTGAGGAATCACTTGCTGCTCCATTCACACCAGCCTCTTTGAAGGCAAACTAATAGTCAGCATCGACCCATGCCATCAGCACCAAAGGACAGAATTATTTTCTAATTACAAAATTCCGAACCAGTACTTTGACGTTGGGTTATTTGAATATGTTTTCCATCTATAGCAGCAATAATGTTAGGAAGATGGATGTTTTATAGAATTCTTCAACAATATGCAACCACTCTTCTTCACATTTTCTGGCATTAACATAGGCTGCAAAATAGTCCATATTCCAGTGAATGCTACTTTCACTATTTTGCGGATTGTGCTAGCACCAATCAAGAATTTGTGTGAAAGGTCGCTGAGACTTTATCTGGTCGCTAGATACCTGAAAAAATATGAAATAATTTAAGAATTTACATAAATGACTTAAAACAACAGTATTTTAGATAGTTTTCATCTTTATTCCATGAAATCTGCAAAAAGTCAAGTGTTTCAATACATTGTTCGTTTTTCTTTTTCTAGGAACGCTGGTAGCGTTGTGTCTTCAAAGCTTGTTTGGCGGTGTCTGTATTTGTTTGTAAGAACGCTGGTACAACGAAGATGGAAAAATCTAAGGACATGCTTTGCGAGAGAACTGTGTGAACAAAAATCGGTCAAGTCAGGACAACCAGCTGGAAAGCGTCGAAACTACAAATTTTGCGATCAGCCTTTATTTATTCTACCAACCGTACAAGCACGTGAAACAAGTGGAAATGCTGAATCAGTTGTAAGCAATGAGAAGCACAAGGAAACAGAGAATGTTCAAAGGCCGCCTCTTGTTCGTTCTTCACATACCTCCTCCCCTCCAAATAAGAAGAATAACAAGAAGAAGAAGAGATCCAAAGAAAGTCTATTCGATCTACTTCGAGAGAAAAAGAAACTGCATCACACGTGGATGATCCAAAAGCACATTTTATATTGTCTCTTGTACAAGTGATGAAAGCAATGCCCACACACCGAATTCACACAGGATAAGGTGGTCGACGCACAGTGACCAATTTTCGTCCAAAGCGGTGAGTGAGTTCATTCGTTTGTTCTAAAGTGGTGGCCCACAGTGCGCCACTTTTCGGCCATTCGGCGATGACAGAATCGAGGAGCACATCCTGCAGCCTTCCTCAAACGATTTTACAGAAAGCGCTCGGTATAAAAAAAAATATTTTTGCATTGCTTGTAGCTTTTTATGTCGGGTTCATGATGATGTGCCCATCATTTCGTTAACGGTCATAAATATTGTGATATCTACATGGAAGTAACACACTGTGTGAAATTCTAAACAGTTTGCAAAGAAAAATAGGGGTCGCCATGATTTTGCATTTGATGCAAATTACTTAGAATGTTGCTGCATATGAATTATTTTAGAGCTGGGTGGAGATCTCTAGCTGTCACGAATCTCGAGAAAATTGATCTGATGTAGCACACTTATTTGCGATCTTCCCATGCGAGTGTAATATCCACAATATTTCTCATATTTCATAAATGGTTTGAGATATCGAAATGAGATTTTGGCAAATGGTAACGCAAAAAGAGGTGAGTATTTTTCCATGTAGTTATTATGTAAAACTTTATTATTTATTGTGTTATTCCACTAGCTATATACTTTCTATATGAAATAACGTGATTTTTGGCGACCATCAATAGCAAGTGAAACGAGAAATGCCATGGGTTTTCGAACAACATGAGTGAAGACATTACACGCTTTTTTTGTACCAAGGATGTGCTTCTTGATAAGGCACTGACCTCACTTTTCCTCAGTTCATAAATTTAATAAACAACTGTTTCAGAATTCTCTCGCAGTTGAGTCTGCACAACATGTTAATGAGGTGACACTGTGTAAACTCCGCTGTGTTTTGGCAAAAGAAGCAAATTTTAACATAGCAACAAGAGAAATGTGTAGGTTTCACTCAAAATTGGCCACTTACGGCGATTCACTGAAAGCTATAAATGGTTAACAAGCCAAGAAAAAATAAATCACTGCATTTTCAGCTGATTTTTTTTTTAAAGATACTACCAATATGATGATAATTGTAAAATCAAATTTAATAAATGTATAAATCACTAATGCTGCCGCATAAGCAACCAGAGTGCCAGACAGACCTTCTCCACTGCACTCCACACTTCATCATCTGCATTCACAAGTGCCACAGCCGACGACTCTTACATATAGATCTCACTTCAGGACTTGGGTGACAGTGGAATCACATTTGCAGCACCGACAATCATTACCAGTCCAGACTGACTGTCTAATGCAATGTAGTGAAATGAGTGAACATTTTCTTACATCTTTTTGAATAATCATCGTGCACATGTGGGCATGGAGGGGCACCATTTAATTTACAAAAAAAAAAAAAAAAAAAGTGAGCATAGACTTCAGTTTAGAAGGGCACTTCCTCTCCAGTGCTCAGTGTTTCCCCTACAGCGCCTGCCCATAACCCCCAAAACTACCACTCTACCCACACATACCCTGCCAACTGCCAATCTGTTGGCCATGTTATTCTGTGCAGACTCTAATAAGACATCTCCAGAACCCGTGTCCACGATATGACACATGTGATGATTTCAGTGGTGACGTTTGGCATTCAAACTTTGCCACCCCTATGGGTTTATTTTATTGGTACATCTGTGTCTAAGAATCAACCTACCACTGGGAACAGCTCATACACCACTCTTAATTCTCCTCAAGATTTCTAAAATGTACATTCACATCTGTCTAATTTTTCTGACTTCAGATGGATCAGAAACCAAGTACAATGTCACTGCACACAAGAGGATCTAAACTTTATACCTGCAATCATATTCTGCAGTTTTCAGTCAGTTGTGTTAGACATATTTTATACAAAACGTAACGATTACTTCACCGAGTCTCCTCTTCTGATGGAATTGCCAGTCGTATATTTCTATTTCGTTAGGTGATGCCAGGTGCCAGAATTGTGACTGGCTCGTTGAATGGTTTTACACTCATTTGGAAATTACTGAAATAACAAAGTGAATTTCCCTTTATTTGCCTTTCAGGTCGAATTATGAGAGCAGAAACCACTGTAGTCTGTGAAGACATCGTTATTTGCGATAGATATATATTTATCTTGTTTTTTTCCCCTTTTTTCCATCTGTTCATATATCTTTGATGTTGTAGCTCATTTTTCGTTTGTCCTGTAATATAGAGATAAAAGTTGTTTTCTAGATGTAATATGTAACTGGAAATTATTTCTTCTTTGTAAGTAGATAAATATGTTTAGAGTTTATCGATTGTGGAAAGCTTTAATTTTTTTGTTTATTGTTTACTGTAATAAGTTTGGTAGAAAATAGCTGTGTAAAGATATATGTTGGGCGAGAGTACTGAGAGAGAGCAATATCGATAGTCGATCCAACAAAGCGGGAGGGGGGGGGGGGGGGGGGGCGTTGCGTAGCTAGAGAGGCGGACATATGTTTTACTGTGGGAGTCGTGACTTTTACGAGCTGATGAAGATTGAGTTTAGTGGCAAGCGATGTACGTTTTTAAAGACTGTTTTATACCAGGACGTGATATAGTGAGTGTAGAAACTGGGCGAAGTAAATACTGAGACTGTGCCGTGAGACGAAGTAACTATGACAGTGCAACCGAGAATGGACGGTGTTGTAGCTCTGTGTCTGTGAATTGAACTGCGCTTGTATTTTGACTGTGTTTTCGTACGCTCAAGTACTGTGAACGTACATATTTATTCGCGTTTCGATGAACTCCCGGACGCCTATAATCAGTAACAGTCGTTCTGAACTTATGCGAACTGTCTATTGTGTGTGAGTACATTACCGCCCAAGAAGGTTTTTCGCGATCGCGGCACTCATAATACGAATTGACTTTCTACAGAATTCGCGGTCGGCAAATTTTATAAACTGTGTGTGGCATAGGTTAACTTAAATTGTGTGCGCCAGAAAAATTAAAACTGTGCACATACGGACATCTGTAACAACAATTACATCGACCAACCTGTGGCCTGCGAAACGCCACTGTAATCAGATTTGCAGCTTAATGAATACCACCGCCCGCCCGATTACGAGGAAAAATCATCAGCTGCAATCACACGACCGTGGGAGCAGATTTCAGCGTTTCACCAGGACCAGCCAGCTGCCGTCGATATCGCGACCATCGTCACAACACACAAGATAAGATGTAAAAGCAGCGCTCTCATCTCAAAGACTCAAAATTATTGCAAACCATTTTAATTTGTAATTTCTTATCCTTTTGGCTGACATTCACATAACGTTTGTCTTCTTTAGAATAAAAGTGTTCTCCACGAAGTGGTGTGTTGTATGTAGACATTGCTGACTTTCATTAGCAGTAGCCATTTTTTACATTTTAAATCCGCTGCCGCTGCATGTATATTTTTTGTAACTTTTGGTGGGTATGTGTCTAAATTCGTGTGCCGTAACATTTAACAGAAGTATTGTAACGTTTTGCTACTTGGACAAGGGCACCCGCCATTAATTTCTTAAATGTCGACCAATGACAGTGAAGCTAGCTTGCTATTGGTGCTAACATTCTATAGTGGGTAATTCAAAGGTGGGTAGCCGTCAAACCACACAGTTTGTGATTACTTTGAGTGAGAGTCGTGTAAAATTGTGGGTTCATCACAAAACTTTGGTATTCTTTTGTTTATTGATGTTAGAAACAAGTTTTTTTTTGTTAATGTCATTAAATCTTATTTAATATGGTTATTCTATGCTAAACTGGGATAAATGCACGGGCAGATATTGTGTTGGGAAGTAAAATTTGGAGAAACGTCTATTTAGATACGACTTGATTTTGACTGCATTAGTTAACACGGTACTTTTCGGGTATTTTGGCGATACTTAGTGACAGGGTTGAATCGCAATCATCACAAGTCTCAAAAAATCCATCTAAGCAGTGTGCACTTGTCGACTCCACTAGAAACCTGTGAAAATGAGTCTGCTGCCAGGAAATAGTTGCTCATTATGTGTGAGCTTTCAAAAAACAGGAAAAATTAGAATGCAACAAAGACGAAATAGTTGCATGACTAAAAGTCCCCCGAGTGTGCCCACCCTTATATTTTGTGCTCTATCTGGGAACTGATATTATCTTCAATTCTTTTACTGTCCTGGTCATCAACCATTGATTGTTCACAAAATATCTCAATGACTAATATACACACCCACAAGTAACAGTTTTTTCGATTATAAAGGTAGTGACCACTTTAAAAATCTATTTCTTTAGCTTACAGCAGTGACAATAAGAGTCTCTTCTAGTTTACGCATTACTGTGGTTCTTTATCTTTTGTATGCATCTGTGTCACACATTCGTTTTCAAATTTCATTTTTATGTAGCAGTCGCTGTGCCTAAATTGGTACATCATAGTGAAACTATTCAGATATGAAATTGCTGAGCAGCGAACTAACATTCATATTCGTTGGGTAGCCTTCATGATCGTCTGTGTTCTCTGTGGAAGTTTGAGAAGATTCAATATGGATGCGCGAGGGGCTCGGCCATTATTTCCTCCCACGTAAATTGTTCGGTAGACTGCTTCTGCACATTTCGCGTCTTTATTTGGTTGAGAGAACATCGATTGTGGTGTGTGCTGTGTGCATCTGGGTGGTGAAGGACGGGTGGAAGACAGGTTTGCTGGTTCTCTAGATATGAGAAACGCCTTAGTTGACTCTGTAAAGCAGAAGGGTGATTTGGAATATGTTATATCACTGACATATGTATTCGTGAGTGGAACTACCAGTTTCCTTTATTTTTTCGAGTTTTCGCGAAAAGATCTTCGCAGACGAGGTAGGTTTCTCGTTATTCAGTGGTTTGCACCACGTTCCATCTCGCTGCATCTCGCTTAAGTTTCGTGTTTCTAGAAATATAATTTCCAGTCTTTACCTTCGGAATTATACTGTGCAAGAGATCAGTAGCATACTGCTAAGTGCTTGATATTGAGAACTATCACGTAAGTTGTATGACATTCTGGTGAACCAAGTGAAAATACATATGTTCTTGTAATTCCAGAGTCTTGAAATGGGTGAAGAAAGCAAGTAGGTCAGGGCCACAAACAGTAACGTCTTTGTGCCAGGGGGAACCGGCCCAGACGTTGTAAAAAAGTTCGGAGGGTGACCGCTGTCCGTGAAGGGCGCTCTGGTCGCAAGTCGGGCCAGCGGGTGTGCGGGGGCAATTGCCTTGTGGCTGTAGTGGATGACCACCTAACCTCATGGGAAATATACAGTGCTATGAGGACTATATACAGTGCATGTGCTTACGTTCTTTCTTGGGATCTCTCTGTCTTCGCAGTATATGCATGACAGTAGCAGAAGAGTGTAATTGAGAAAATGTCTTTCTGTATTTCATGGTCTGCAGATCACTTTTACAGAGTTTAACTGTCATTACAATATGGCGATCTGTACAAAATAGTTTTGCCACTGAAAGTCTCATCTGCATAAAATGGAGGACAGTGCTCCCACATGGGCAGCAGCAGCAGTTTTGCGGGTAAATTCAGTAAGAGCCGATCAGAATGCTCCATGCATTCACAAGACATCCTTTTGTGCGGAGCATAGGAGCCTCTACGTACTGGCTCGGACAAGACGGTGCAAGGTATCTACGGGAAGTTCTGAGAGTAACGTGAAGTCTTCTTTGTTCAAGTGTTCAAAGACAAGTTCAAGCAGACCACCTATCTCTGGTAGGATGCTGTCCCTCATCCCCCTTTGTGGCTTTAGGGCATCTTCAGACCATCAGCTGTACAATGCCGAAAATTCACCGAAAATTCCATCCATCTTTCTCATCTGTGGGACAGTGCTTCGTATTCTGTTTGTGTAACTGTTCTGATTTTCCCGCCTGTGTTTAGACAGTGCTTCGAGAAGTGAGGAAAAAAATAACATCCCTGACTCCAGCAGCAACAAATATAAACTAAGCCCACTCACCGTTTCAGAAAAGTGATGAATACCACAGTAGCTGTAGGAATCTGAGAGTTCTCTCTCTCTCTGGCAGTGCCTTCAAACAAGCAGCTGAAAGTCGAAAAGTGGTGAGCGTCCTGTTTTTACAGTTACAGAGATATTTATTTCGACTTACCAATATCGTCATTTTGATGTGTAAAATCAGATATAACCGCTGATATCGGTTTTGCGATCTGTTTCCCACAAAAGCGTGTGAAGTGTCCCAAGTAGTTTCACAAGTACACTGCGATCTTTTGAGAGTCCATATTCGAGTGTGGCGACATATGTACCAAAACTGAAGCAAACTACTGTGCATAGATCTTTTTGATAGTGCGTTTAGAGGCATATTCAGTTGGATTTAGTAATTCCTGAAGCAGTTCATACTCAAAGGCAGGTGTCTTCTCACAAAAGCGCACGAAGTGTCTCTAGGATGGTTTCACAACTGTGTCGCTATCTTTTTCTTTTAGAGTCCATGTTCGAGTGTGGCGGTGCCAGTATTCCTCGGAATAAAACGTGTAATTGTTTAAATATTCTCGCGCCATCTGCAAAGTGCTCTCTCTCTCTCTCTCTTTGTTCAGTGGTGCATTTAGTTCCTCTGATATCTTCAAGATACGTATGTGGCAATATTCCACAAAACAACATGTAATAACTTGTGAAGAATTTCATGTTCAATGACAAAGGGTATTCATGCAACAAGGATGGGAAAGGGGAAGGCTGCAGGTATTTCCAAAGTGACAGGAAGTGCTTAGCAGCTGCCGTGTGACCATGCCTTTAGCTGGAGCAGAGGCTTTGCGGCAGGCAGCCTGATGTGTTGCCTGCTCGAGTCCCTGGGCCCATTGGAAGAGGCCACGTGCTGGAGTGGGTGAACGTCTTGCCTCTTGTGCTTCTGCTGGACTTTTATCAAATAATGTACATTTACAGCACACGCATTTATCAGTTTGAGTTGCGAAGTGTAGCTTAGCCCATATTCGCCACCGCCAAATATCAATGCTATTGTCACAATCCTCAGATGTTAATATACTCCTCCTTCTCCAGCAAAGACATCTCATCAATTGATCACAGTAAAATTATGTCTGTTCTCCCAGTCCAGCAGTTAGACACAAACTGATTCCTTTTGCTGCCATTTTTCACCAGACCGCCATCTTGGATTATGTCACAGGACGGGAGAGGGGGAAGGACGACAGTGCTGTCTGGTGACAATACTGTGAACTTGGTTAGTTGGACTCTGGATCTCATGGTGAACACACTAGATGGAGTTACTGCATGTGACAACTTAAATTGTTTAAATAAAAAATGCATCCAAAAATAAATACTTGCATCCATCCTGTCCAGCAGCCCAGCACAAACTGACTCCATTTCCCGACAATTTCCAGATTGGCGATGGGAGGGGGCAATGCATACAAAGTAAAGACTTCTATCCATCCTATCCAGCAGCTCAGCATAGACAGTTGTTTGTCCTCCAATCTCCAGGTGTGGGAGAGGAAGGAGGGGTGAAGGGAGGGGAGGGGGAGGGGACAGAGTTAAGTTAATGAAGGTATTCCCAACTGACCTATTTTGCAGCCAAAATTTGAACTTCCCAGTATGATGTTATTGTGACATTGTCACATCTGCTGTCACCATCAGTTTGGCAACAATGCAAAGTGGGGCAAAACGAACTTTGTTCCACTACTCATGTGTTGTGCAGGCGACCTACCGAGAGCACAGTCGGGGATGCAGCCTTGTCGGAGCAAAACAGCCTGAGCGGCATGCCTAACGTTGGGAAATGGCTCTGAGCACTATGGGACTTAACATCTGAGGCCATCAGTCCCCTAGAACTTAGAACTACTTAAACCTAACTAACCTATGGACATCACACACATCCATGCCCGAGGCAGAACTCGAACCTGCAACTGTAGCAGTTGCGTGGTTCCAGACTGACGTGCCTAGAACCGCTCGGCCACTGAAGCCGGCCTAATGTTGGGAAAGTGTGGCCACCTAAGTTCTCCCCCTGATGGAAATGACCAGTGAAGGTGTTGTGGGGCTGGTTGCCAGTCTACAAAGCCCATCGTCTGCTGCTACAGATGGTGGCATGGAAAGGAATCGCCACAAAAGTTTTGTACCTTTAATTGTGAAATGATATCTGTTAACTTTTCTGAAATTGCCTCTGATATGTGTTTCCCCATATTCTTCATTGCTTCTCTCACGCTCTGAACATGTGTATTTTTATCTTCATTATAATATGAGGGTTGCCTAGAAAGTAATGCACACATTTTTTCTTCAACAATTCCTTATTTAACATAATGGGAATCACACAAACGAAAAAATGATGTTTTATCTACACACCCTATTTTTCCACGTAATCTCCATCCTGTTCTATGACCATCTTCCACCTTGAAACAAGAGCATGTGTTCCTTGTTGGTGCCAGCCCTTGACCTGGTGGTGTACACAGTGGTTTACTGCGTGAATCGCTCCTCTTCGTCCTCAAAATGTCTTCCATGAATGCCATCCTTTAATGGCCCAAAGAAGTGGAAGTCCGAGTCGGCTAGGTCAGGGCTGTTAGGCGTGACAGTGGTGGATGGTCTCCCCGACTGCTGCAAATCGTGGAGCTCCGCCGAACAGCCTTCTGATGACCTCACCCTCCACGTCCAGAGACTAATGGTATGTCTGTCGACAGCAGATGCGCCATAGGCTTTGCACAAGCGTTTGTGAATATTCCCCTCAGTTTCTTTCTCTGTAGTGGAAAATTCAATGATGGCACATTGCTTGAAACGTACTTCACCTACAGACGCCATTTTGAAACTGTCCTGCAGGTACGCTATCTGTCAGAAGTGATGTAAACTTGGCGCACTCACTCAGGAGACTTCAAATAATACATATGTAGGGTTTCGCATTCGTAGCATTGTTTTTGGCTGAGGAAAAAAATGCAGGGCATTACTTTCTGTGCAACCCTCGTATTTCTGATGGCACTGTCCCAGTTCAAAAAGAAGAAAATCTTTGCACTTTAACTACAGCTCAAAAATTTCAAGCAATATCACCGAAAACTACACACTTGATAGATACACAAAATACCCCAATTAATTACCAAGAGGCAGGGAGCTAGCCACTGAACAGTGCATATTTTTCACCTGTTACCATGTGCAGCTTTAGCTCTTCTGTGAGAAATATTTACTGTAAGTAGCACACCACCTTTTACTAGCATCTTACACTTATGCAGTTTATGATGTGTCTTCACACTCTGTAACATCTACCATTCGAAAATTTGCGAAATAAGAAATATATAAACCATTTCAAATTACAAACTTTAAAAAACTGCATCTGATACTATGGAAGCAACTCCCAGTGTTGGTCATCAAGCAATATATGTTTGACAGGCAAATGCACAATTAAAAGGAATTTTGAAAATATCATCATCTGTGGAAAGTTTAATTGGACGATTTGTCCGGATTTTTAGCAATGTTAATGAACCCAAAGTCCGTTTTAAATTACTCTTCATTTATTGCTTCGAATTTCACTGGACAAAGAATAGCGTCTTACATTTGTGGTACCAACTAACACAGATTACCGACTCAATGCAGACCAAAAAGAGACATAACAGAAACCAACTTGGCAGGAGCTGCCACTGCAGTACAAATAACATTTAGCAGTCAACATATTTCACAGCACTGTTTAGATGAATATACAATTACAAAATACGAAGTTGTACTTGTCTACAGTTTGAAAACGTGATACATTGCTAAAAAAATTTTGGTGTCAGGTTATTTGTAAGCAGAATATAGAAAACAAAACGTTTTTACATAAAAGATTATACACTTGATTTCGTAAACAATCAGTACACAAAAAAGTTAATTTACATTTTACTTACACACTTCTTTTTTTTCTGCTAACATTCTCCCTGACTCTTTGGCACAATTTTAGCAAATTTATACAGTCAAAAGTTTCGTAGAAATATTGTAAATGTTCTGAAACTAACTTTCCAAATTCAGTTTTTGTGTAAAACAATAATTTTTGACATCTGATGGCATAGTATTTAGTATAATTACATTTGCATCTTGTTAAAACATCCAAATTACGAATCTCATAAAGTTAACAGTAATTACAAATATCGTATTTTGCAAGACCTATGTATCAGATTTTATATTAGAGTTAGGGGATCAGATTGTCTACCAGTCTTACCATTGACAAGTTCCATTACAACCATCAAACAGTTTATATTAACAAATCAGTAAAAAAACTCGCCTTTAAAGACAGATCAAAAGTCTTTTTATATCTGTGGCATAAATTTTGCCAGATATTGCACATTTTGCAACAACTTAAGTCAAAACAATAACAATTCGTATTTCCCCAAACACAATATTACATTGGTAGCAGTTGTCTCTACAACGTCGACTGTTCTAAGGCCTATTATCTCACACTTAGACCACAGATGTGTAATTTACCTCTACTTGTATCTAGCCCCAGATGTGAATTACATCTCCAGGCATAGGAAGCGAGCTTAGCTTAGGTGAGAAACATGAACTCCAGTTATTTTTGTATGGTACACGATGCGATGTAATGTATACTGTGTGTGTGAAACCTTGCTTCGATGTAAAAGAGGGCCTGATGGCCTTAGTCAGATCAGGTTAAATAAATAAATAAAGTTAGCTGACACATATGCTGCGTTATCATTGAAAGAATTTGTAAACACACTGACATTAAACACATCTGCAAAAGGAAGGTGGTTTTTCATGCACCTATACTACATTCTCGTTCTTAGTTGGTGACAGGGGCGGATTCCAAAATCGTGATACACAAAGTTGCTTCTTCTTACATTTCAGTGGCATTCAGGGCACTCAAAACCATTTTACAGTTTTAGTTGTGAGAATAAGAGAAAATATGTTTTTTAAGAAACAGAAGAAACATAGTTTTGTACTACCAAGAGCACATCATAAATTCAAGCCCTTCAAAAGAAATAAGATGTCCCTCTTGCACTCTATTATACACTTTAGCTTCTCTTTACTGAGATTTAATTTTCATACATACATTTTTGCTCAAAACCTTAGGATTGTGCAATGAAAATACAATCTTTTCACTGGTTCTTCCAGCTATAAAAGACAAGACTTGTTACATGATTCACCTAAATCTGATATCCATAGCTGGTGGCCATATTTTAGCTACTTCAGTCCTCATTTTGTCAAAACATTGTAATAGTATTAGGGATGCAGACACCATTAATTGCCAGGGCGGTCGTCCCTAGCCCAGGATGGTGTCTGCAGGACAATGGATTGCATAGTACCAGCAACACAGCAGTTGTGGAGTTAGAAGAATTCAGTAGCAGATTCATTCTTCATTTAGTAGGACACTCATACTAGGTTGATGGCAGCACTCAACAGCTTGTGTTGACCTTTAAACAGCCTTGGTTACTTCAGCATAGCACAAGGCAGCATCTTTAGCAGCTGCTGCATATGTGAACTAAGGAGGAGTACTGCCTCAGGGAAGTGGCAGAGGCTAATGGTGGCCTTGTTGACATAAGCGTTACATGAGGTGTTGGCAGGCAACAGGTGAATCGGTGCTAGACAGTCAGTTGCTCCAGCAATCAGTCATGCATGTGCATGATGGTGAACAAGACCCATGACGTGGCCCCTTAAAGTTGGCTCTGGCTCGAGCCCTAGAATCATCAGATCTAGCAGCGGTTCACAGACCAGCAACTAGCAGACAAAGCAGCTAGATGTCGATGAAGCTGATTTGCCCACATGTGACTGTCAACTGGAGTGAGTGTATCTCACCATCAGTATTAGTCGAAGACAACATACTGCTAGGTTCTTAGCGGTGAGTATTTATAGTGGTTCAAATGGCTCTGACCACTATGGGACTTAACTTCTGAGGTCATCAGTTCCCTAGAACTTAGAACGACTTAAACCTAACTAACCTAAGGACATCACACACATCCATGCCCGAGGCAGGATTCGAACCTGCGACCGTAGCAGTCGCTCGGTTCCAGACTGTAGCGCCTAGAACCTCTCGGCCACCTCGGCTGGCACCTCCTGGGTCTTGCGCACCATCTTGCACATGCATGACTGACTGCTCCTAAATCTGTAACTCACTTAAATCAACATACTGCAACTTACTTTCATTTACAATCGTGTTTACTGACTTTTCTTCTTTATTCAGTCCACCGCAAGCTGTATGTAGAACGATACACTCATAACTATTAAAATATGATGGCTGACCCACTTGGTCGGTACGTAATGGACTTCTTCTCCTCCATAAAGAGACATAAACTGCAAAAACGAGGGTCAGGATTAAAATGGTACCCGAAGAATAAATTCCTGTTACCATAATCCTGTGCTGGTGTTTGCTGCGACACAGTGGAATATGTTGGAACTTCTGTACCACGATAATGCTGCCCTTCTGTGCGTCTATAAGCTCGTTCAGTGAACTGTAAGGCGAGCTTAAAGTATTATTCAGGAAGGTCAAATTCCTAGTTTGCAGTGCTTCTAACACATTATCGTGCATTAGTGTATATGTTAGGTTTAGATCTCTTCAACCTGCTCTTATACCTGGAAGCCGAAAAGTCGGCCCGAAGATGTCGCAGCCGGCCGAAGTGGCCGTGCAGTTCTAGGCGCTGCAGTCTGGAACTGCGAGACCGTTACGGTCGCAGGTTCGAATCCTGCCTCGGGCATGGATGTGTATGATGTCCTTGGGTTAGTTAGGTCTAACTAGTTCTAAGTTCTAGGGGACTAATAGCCTCAGAAGTTGAGTCCCATAGTGCTCAGAGCCTTTTTTTTTAAGATGTCGCACTTTGTAGTGTTTAGTAGTATCCCACTGTTCTGTACCTCTAAGCGTTTGTGTTTCCTTAGAAACCTCTACTCATAGGAAGTGGCGAAAACTACAACATGGTCGTTTGCAGAGTATACCCAGTGAGATCCTGCCTTCTGGGAATAAAGCTGTTGAAGGTATATCCTGTAGACATCCTTATGTGCCGCATCCTCGAAAAAAGGGTTGGGTTGGTTGGGGTTGTTTTGGGGGAAGAGACCAAATAGCGAGGTCATCAGTCTCATCGGATTAGGGATGGAAGTCGGCCGTGCCCTTTCAAAGGAACCATCCCAGCATTTGCCTGGAGCGATTTAGGGAAATCACAGAAAACCTAAATCAGGATGGCCGGACGCGGGATTGAACCGTCGTCCTCCCCAATGCGAGTCCAGTGTCCAAAAAAGACATGGAAGTATATATTAGATTTAACAGTAAAAAGCAAACCTGACCTCTTTGACACTGTCTACCATCGAAACTGGTATCAGTTGCTATGAGGCAGTTGTAGCGACAATAATTAGCAAAGTACAAAGAGCAACTAAAAGATGTAGAAATATGTATATGTTCAGTAAATTAGATAAAGAAGTGACACACCTCAATGAGGAAGCTGAAACTCTTAGCTCAGGACAGGAGTATGAACAGAAGCTTTGGCTCAAGTTTAAAAGAGTAGTTAACCATGCACCAGAGAGTAGTAGGGCATCAGCGGTGCAGCCCCAATCTCATTGTTGCAAAATTATTCAAGATGGCGGATAGAAGATGGCGACCATAGATGTGGTAATGTCGCAATGACATCATGGCAGGAAGTTCAAATTTTGGTGGGAAAATAGGTCAATTGGGCTACCTCCACTAGTCTAACCCCCTCCCCTCCCCCTTCTAGAAATTGGTGCGAAAGGGACATAGTCTGAAACTTTCTGTCAGATTAAAACTGTGTGCCAGACCGAGACTCGAACTCTGGATCTTTACCTTTCGCAGGCAAGTGCTCTACCGTCTGAGTTACCCAAGCACGACTTACGACCCATCCTCGCAGCATTACTTCCGCCAGCACCTCGTCTCCTATGTTCCAAACTTCACGGAAGCTCTCCTGAGAACCTTGCAGGGCTAGCACTTCTGCAAGAAAGGATGTTGTGGAGACATGTTTAAAGGATGAGCCAGACTGTAGGGGATTTTACTTTGTTATATGAGCTTTCAAACAGTAACTTCATTTTTCCATTACGGCCGAGCCGGCTGTGTTAGCTGCCTGTAAATTCTTTCGTCCCATGGTCTAGCAACAGGAAGTCAGCACCGAGGCCGGCCGGAGTGGCCGAGCGGTTCTAGGCGCTACAGTCTGGAACCGCACTGCTGCTACGGCCGCAAGTTCAAATCCTGCCTCGGGCATGGATGTGTGTGATGTCCTTAGGTTAGTTAGGTTTAAGTAGTTCTAAGTTCTAGGGGACTGATGACCTCAGAAGTTAAGTCCCATAGTGCTCCGAGCCATTTGTACCATTTTTCAGCACCGAGGAAGGGCGGCTTGACCATGCGCCACTCTCATGTACTCTTCCATGCTGCCCACGCGGTTTTCTCGATCCCGACCAATCAGCGTCGAGGAAGCCGCGTGGTGAGTCGAATATACTTGTCCGCCCGTCGCCGGACCCGCTCTCTTGTATTCTTGCTTTCTCACTCACTTGGACGTGCACTGTAGCAGTGAACATCTCGCGCTTCTCCGGGTGCTGCGGCGCCAGGGACTTAGTTTTTACAGCCGGCATGCCGCTCAGACTGGCCCTATTGGCAGACGCCAACTTTCGTTAGCTTCAGGAACTATGTTTCGCCAAACTCTACTCTCTGGCTCACCCTCGCCTCCCTAGGTCTGTCTATGTGACCCCTTTTTAACAGGCTTTCGCCAATAAATGGCCTTTATCTAAATTTTGTCCTGCTCATTCCATAACGCCCACCTCCTGGCTATCCGCCCATTCTGTACACATGGCTTAGCCACAGCCTAGGGGATGTTTCCAGAATTAAATTTTCATTCTGCAGCAGAGTGTGCACTGATATGAAACTTCCTGGCAGATTAAAACTGTGTGCCAGACCGAGACTCGAACTCAGGACCTTTGCTTTTCGCGGGCAAGTGCTCTACCATCTGAGCTACTCAAGCACAACTCACGACCCCTCCTCACAGATTTTCTTCTGCTAGCACCTCGTCTCCTACTTTCCAAACTTTCCTCTAGAAATGCTAGTCTTGCAAGGTTCGCAGAAGAGCTTCTGTGAAGTTTGGAAGGTAAGAGACAAGGCACTGGCGGAAGTAAAGCTGTGAGACAGGTCGTGAGTCATGCTTGGGTAGCTCAGATGTTAGAGCACTTACCCACAAAAGGCAAAGGTCCTGAGTTCGAGTCTCGGTCCAGCACAGTTTTAATCTGCCAGGAAGTTTCATATCAGCGCCTACTTCGCTGCAGAGTGAAAGTTTGATTCAGGAACAGTCTGTGCTGGAGTGTTGGACAGACTTTATTTTGAAACTTCCTGGCAAATTAAAACTGTGTGGCCGACCGAGACTCGAGCTCGGGACCTTTGCCTTTCGCGGGCAAGTGCTCTACTTGCCCGCGAAAGGCAAAGGTCCCGAGTTCGAGTCTCGGTCGGGCACACAGTTTTAATCTGCCAGGAAGTTTCATATCAGCGCACACTCCGCTGCAGAGTGAAAATCTCATTCTGGAAACCTTCCCCAGGCTGTGGCTAAGCCATGTCTCCGCAGTATCCTTTCTTTCAGGAGTGCTAGTTCTGCAAGGTTCGCAGGAGAGCTTCTGTAAAGTTTGGAAGGTAGGTGACGAGATACTGGCAGAAGTAAAGCTGTGAGTACCGGGCGTGAGTCGTGCTTTGGTAGCTCAGATGGTAGAGCACTTGCCCGCGAAAGGCAAAGGTCCCGAGTTCGAGTCTCGGTCGGACACACAGTTTTAATCTGCCAGGAAGTTTCATATCAGCGCACACTCCGCTGCAGAGTGAAAATCTCATTCTGGAGACTTTATTTTGTATGTACTGCTTCCCTCCCTTTCCCCTCCTCCATCTGGAAATTGTCGGGAAAAGGACTCAGTCTGTTCTGGGCTGCCAGATACGACAGATGTAAGTCTTTATTTTGCATGCATTGTTTTTTAAAAAAGTTGAGTTTCATACACAGTAGCTCCATCCAGTGTGTTCACTGTGAGATCTGGAGTCCAACTGACCTACTTCACAACACCGCCACCAGAGGGCTCTGTCTTCCCTCCCCCTCTCCCCCTTACCATTACATAATCCAAGATGACAGTCTGGGAAAAATGGTGGGAAAAGGACTCAGTCAGTGTCTAGCTACTGGACTGGGAGGATAGCTGTAATTGTGTGCTGTGTTCAGTCTGCCAAATGTCTGTGCTGGACAAGGAGTAGTATATTAGCATCAGACTACTAAGCCGATTGAATTGATATTTGGTGAAGATGAATACTCTTCATGAAGTAATGAATATGGAGCTAAGTCATGCTTCACAACTCATAGTGATAAATGTGTACTGTAACGGTAGATCATTTGATAAAAGTCCACTCAGTCAGTCTTCCAAAGTGCGAGAGGCAAGACGTTCACCCAATCCAGCGCAAGCATCCATGTGTTCATTTGAGGAAACGCTGGTGATGAACAGGGCTGAATTAAATACATGTACTACATGCAAGCACATAGCTGAGGACTGTATCCATAGCCTTCTACACAATGAGAGAAAGGAACAGATAATGGGCGAGCATCTGGTGAATACTTTTCGACAAATAATGGCAATGCAGCAGAATGGCATGAACATGCAATTCAGTTCTCGCACAGGTTCATGCTGGTGCTGGGATTGCCTACTTTTTTGGAAATGCCTAATACCGCTCTTCAACTTCACCCTATTCCACAATGAACCAAAGCTGTTCATCTTGAGGATTGGAAACCAACTGGCCTAGTTCACAACACTACCACCAGAGTGTGTTGTTGGCCCTCCACCACCCTTCCTGTAATGTAGTCCCATATGGCATTCCAGAAAAAAAGGGGTGGGAACCAATAGGAACCCCAAATCCGGTTTCGTATTAGGCTTCAGCCAATGGGATGGCAGTATCTGGTGATATCATCAGAGGGGTTATAGGGCAGGTTCAGCAGCTCTGTGACCTCAGTCTCAATCACTCAGCCAGCAGCAGCAGTAGAAGAAGAAGAAGAAGAATCATGAACCGTCAACAGCAGTACGATCCAGTACAGCCTTGCAGAAGAGGAAGAAAACGGAAAAGTAAATATCCTATATCACATCTTTGTCTGTAGTTAGCATCATCATCATCATCATCATCATTATTACTATTACTACTACTACTATTATTATTATTATTGGTTGTTTTCATGTCTTGACCTGTATGTGACACTTCCTCCTCCTCTTCGTTCAGCAGTTGTTTTTGACACATCCAAGCCTGCAGGGGCGAGCGCCAACATGGCGACCTCTGCCACATCTGTTTTTTTTTGGTCATCAGTCTACTGACTGGTTTGATGCGGCCCACCACGAATTCCTTTCCTGTGCTAACCTCTTCATCTCAGAGTAGCACTTGCAGCCTACGTCCTCAATTATTTGCTTGACGTATTCCAATCTCTGTCTTCCTCTACAGTTTTTGCCCTCTACTGCTCCCTCTAGTACCATGGAAGTCATTCCCTCATGTCTTAGCAGATGTCCTGTCATCCTATCCCTTCTCCTTATCAGTGTTTTCCACATATTCCTTTCCTCTCCGATTCTGCGTAGAACCTCGTCATTCCTTACCTTATCAGTCCACCTAATTTTCAACATTCGTCTATAGCACTACATCTCAAATGCTTCGATTCTCTTCTGTTCCGCTTTTCCCACAGTCCATGTTTCACTACCATACAATGCTGTACTCCAGACGTACATCCTCAGAAATTTCTTCCTCAAATTAAGGCCGGTATTTGATATTAGTAGACTTCTCTTGGCCAGAAATGCCTTTTTTGCAATAGCGAGTCTGCTTTTGATGTCCTCCTTGCTCCGTCCGTCATTGGTTATTTTACTGCCTAGGTAGCAGAATTCCTTAACTTCATTGACTTCTTGACCATCAATCCTGATGTTAAGTTTCTCGCTGTTCTAATTTCTACTACTTCTCATTACCTTCGTCTTTCTCCGATTTACTCTCAAACCATACTGTGTACTCATTAGACTGTTCATTCCGTTCAGCAGATCATTTAATTCTTCTTCACTTTCACTCAGGATAGCAATGTCATCAGCGAATCGTATCATTGATATCCTTTCACCTTGTATTTTAATTCCACTCCTGAACCTTTCTTTTATTTCCATCATTGCTTCCTCGATGTACAGATTGAAGAGTAGGGGCGAAAGGCTACAGCCTTGTCTTACACCCTTCTTAATACGAGCACTTCGTTCTTGATCGTCCACTCTTTTTATTCCCGCTTGATTGTTGTACATATTGTATATGACCCGTCTCTCCCTATAGCTTACCCCTACTTTTTTCAGAATCTCGAACATCTTGCACAATTTTATATTGTCGAACGCTTTTTTCAGGTTGACAAATCCTATGAAAGTGTCTTGATTTTTCTTTAGCCTTGCTTCCATTATTAGCCGTAACGTCAGAATTGCCTCTCTCGTCCCTTTACTTTTCCTAAAGCCAAACTGATCGTCACCTAGCGCATTCTCAATTTTCTTTTCCATTCTTCTGTATATTATTCTTGTAAGCAGCTTCGATGCATGAGCTGTTAAGCTGATTGTGCGATAATTCTCGCACTTGTCAGCTCTTGCCGTCTTCGGAATTGTGTGGATGCTGCTTTTCCGAAGGTCAGATGGTATATCGCCAGACTCATATATTCTACACACCAACGTGAATAGTCGTTTTGTTGGCACTTCCCCCAATGATTTTAGAAATTCTGATGGAATGTTATCTATCCCTTCTGCCTTATTTGACCGTAAGTCCTCCAAAGCTCTTTTAAATTCCGATTCTAATACTGGATCCCCTATCTCTTCTAAATCGACTCCTGTTTCTTCTTCTATCACATCAGACAAATCTTCACCCTCATAGAGACTTTCAATGTATTCTTTCCACCTATCTGCTCTCTCCTCTGCATTTAACAGTGGAATTCCCGTTGCACTCTTAATGTTACCACCGTTGCTTTTAATGTCACCAAAGGTTGTTTTGACTTTCCTGTATGCTGAGTCTGTCCTTCCGACAATCATATCTTTTTCGATGTCTTCACATTTTTCCTGCAGCCATTTCGTCTTAGATTCCCTGCACTTCCTATTTATTTCATTCCTCAGCGACTTGTATTTCTGTATTCCTGATTTTCCCGGAACATGTTTGTACATCCTCCTTTCATCAATCAACTGAAGTATTTCTTCTGTTACCCATGGTTTCTTCGCAGCTACCTTCTTTGTACCTATGTTTTCCTTCCCAACTTCTGTGATGGCCCTTTTTAGAGATGTCCATTCCTCTCCAACTGTACTGCCTACTGCGCTATTCCTTATTGCTGTATCTATAGCGTTAGAGAACCAAACGTATCTCGTCATTCCTTAGTACTTCCGTATCCCACTTCTTTGCGTATTGACTCTTCCTGACTAATGTCTTGAACTTCAGCCTACTCTTCATCACTACTGTATTGTGATCTGAGTCTATATCTGCTCCTGGGTATGCCTTACAATCCAGTATCTGATTTGGGAATCTCTGTCTGACCATGATGTAATGTAATTGAAATCTTCCCGTATCTCCCGGCCTTTTCCAAGTATACCTCCTCCTCTTGTGATTCTTGAGCAGGGTATTCGCTATTACTAGCTGAAACTTGTTACAGAACTCAATTAGTCTTTCTCCTCTTTCATTCCTTGTCCCAAGCCCATATTCTCCTGTAACCTTTTCTTCTACTCCTTCCCCTACAACTACATTCCAGTCGCCCATGACTATTAGAATTTCGTCCCCCTTTACATACTGCATTACCCTTTCAATATCCTCATACACTTTCTCTATCTGTTCATCTTCAGCTTGCGACGTCGGCATGTATACCTGAACTATCGTTGTCGGTGTTGGTCTGCTGTCGATTCTGATTAGAACAACCCGGTCACTGATCTGTTCACAGTCTACATCTACATCTACATCTATACTCCGCGAGCCACCTTACGGTGTGTGGCGGAGGGTACTTATTGTACCACTATCTGATCCCCCCTTCCCTGTTCCATTCACGAATTGTGCGTGGGAAGAACGACTGCTTGTAAGTCTCCGTATTTGCTCTAATTTCTCGGATCTTTTCGTTGTGATCATTACGCGAGATATATGTGGGCGGTAGTAATATGTTGCCCATCTCTTCCCGGAATGTGCTCTCTCGTAATTTCGATAATAAACCTCTCCGTATTGCGTAACGCCTTTCTTGAAGTGTCCGCCACTGGAGCTTGTTCAGCATCTCCGTAACGCTCTCGCGCTGACTAAATGTCCCCATGACGAATCGCGCTGCTTTTCGCTGGATCATGTCTATCTCTTCTATTAATCCAACCTGGTAAGGGTCCCATACTGATGAGCAATACTCAAGAATCGGACGAACAAGCGTTTTGTAAGCTACTTCTTTCGTCGATGAGTCACATTTTCTTAGAATTCTTCCTATGAATCTCAACCTGGCGCCTGCTTTTCCCACTATTTGTTTTATGTGATCATTCCACTTCAGATCGCTCCGGATAGTAACTCCTAAGTATTTTACGGTCGTTACCGCTTCCAATGATTTACCACCTATGGCATAATCGTACTGGAATGGATTTCTGCCCCTATGTATGCGCATTATATTACATTTATCTACGTTTAGGGAAAGCTGCCAGCTGTCGCACCATGCATTAATCCTCTGCAGGTCCTCCTGGAGTACGTACGAGTCTTCTGATGTTGCTACTTTCTTGTAGACAACCGTGTCATCTGCAAATAGCCTCACGGAGCTACCGATGTTGTCAACTAAGTCATTTATGTATATTGTAAACAATAAAGGTCCTATCACGCTTCCCTGCGGTACTCCCGAAATTACCTCTACATCTGCAGATTTTGAACCGTTAAGAATGACATGTTGTGTTCTTTCTTCTAGGAAATCCTGAATCCAATCACAAACCTGGTCCGATATTCCGTAAGCTCGTATTTTTTTCACTAAACGTAAGTGCGGAACCGTATCAAATGCCTTCCTGAAGTCCAGGAATACGGCATCAATCTGCTCGCCAGTGTCTACGGCACTGTGAATTTCTTGGGCAAATAGGGCGAGCTGAGTTTCACATGATCTCTGTTTGCGGAATCCATGTTGGTTATGATGAAGGAGATTTGTATTATCTAAGAACGTCATAATACGAGAACACAAAACATGTTCCATTATTCTACAACAGATTGACGTAAGCGAAATAGGCCTATAATTATTCGCATCTGATTTATGACCCTTCTTGAAAATGGGAACAACCTGCGCTTTCTTCCAGTCGCTAGGTACTTTACGTTCTTCCAGCGATCTACGATAAATTGCTGATAGAAAGGGGGCAAGTTCTTTAGCATAATCACTGTAGAATCTTAAGGGTATCTCGTCTGGTCCGGATGCTTTTCCGCTACTAAGTGATAGCAGTTGTTTTTCAATTCCGATATCGTTTATTTCAATATTTTCCATTTTGGCGTCCGTACGACGGCTGAAGTCAGGGACCGTGTTACGATTTTCCGCAATGAAACAGTTTCGGAACACTGAATTCAGTATTTCTGCCTTTCTTCGGTCGTCCTCTGTTTCGGTGCCATCGTGGTCAACGAGTGACTGAATAGGGGATTTAGATCCGCTTACCGATTTTACATATGACCAAAACTTTTTAGGGTTCTTGTTTAGATTGTTTGCCAATGTTTTATGTTCGAATTCGTTGAATGCTTCTCTCATTGCTCTCTTTACGCTCCTTTTCGCTTCGTTCAGTTTTTCCTTATCAGCTATGATTCGACTACTCTTAAACCTATGATGAAGCTTTCTTTGTTTCCGTAGTACCTTTCGTACATGATTGTTATACCACGGTGGATCTTTCCCCTCGCTTTGGACCTTAGTCGGTACGAACTTATCTAAGGCGTACTGGACGATGTTTCTGAATTTTTTCCATTTTTTTTCCACATCCTCTTCCTCAGAAATGAACGTTTGATGGTGGTCACTCAGATATTCTGCGATTTGTGTCCTATCACTCTTGTTAAGCAAATATATTTTCCTTCCTTTCTTGGCATTTCTTATTACACTTGTAGTCATTGATGCAACCACTGACTTATGATCACTGATACCCTCTTCTACATTCACGGAGTCGAAAAGTTCCGGTCTATTTGTTGCTATGAGGTCTAAAACGTTAGCTTCACGAGTTGGTTCTCTAACTATCTGCTCGAAGTAATTCTCGGACAAGGCAGTCAGGATAATGTCACAAGAGTCTCTGTCCCTGGCTCCAGTTCTGATTGTGTGACTATCCCATTCTATACCTGGTAGATTGAAGTCTCCCCCTATTACAATAGTATGATCGCGAAACTTCTTCACGACGTTCTGCAGGTTCTCTCTGAGGCGCTCAACTACTACGGTTGCTGATGCAGGTGGTCTATAGAAGCATCCGACTATCATATCTGACCCACCTTTGATACTTAACTTAACCCAGATTATTTCACATTCGCATTCGCTAATAACTTCACTGGATATTATTGAATTCTTTACTGCTATAAATACTCCTCCACCATTGGCGTTTATCCTATCCTTGCGGTATATATTCCATTCTGTGTCTAGGATTTCGTTACTGTTCACTTCCGGTTTTAACCAACTTTCCGTTCCTAATACTATATGCGCACTATTTCCTTCAATAAGAGATACTAATTCAGGAACCTTGCCCTGGATACTCCTGCAGTTTACCAATATTACGTTGACTTTTCCTGTTTTTGGTCTCTGAGGACGGACGTTCTTTATCAACGATGATAATGTCCTCTCTGGTAAGCCGTCAGGTATTTTATCGTTTCGCCCAAGGGGGGGTCCCTCTAACCTAAAAAACCCCCGTGTGCACGCCACACGTACTCTGCTACCCTAGTAGCTGCTTCCGGTGTGTAGTGCACGCCTGACCTGTCTAGGGGGGCCCTACAGTTCTCCACCCAATAACGGAGGTCGATGAATTTGCAACCATTATAGTCGCAGAGTCGTCTGAGCCTCTGGTTTAGACCCTCCACACGGCTCCAAACCAGAGGACCGCGATCGACTCTGGGCACTATGCTGCAGATATTAAGCTCAGCTTGCACTCCGCGTGCGATGCTGGTTGTCTTCACCAAATCAGCCAGCCGCCGGAAGGAACCAAGGATGGCCTCAGAACCCAAGCGGCAGGCGTCATTCGTTCCACACCCTCTGCCCTACCTTCCTATTCATAACGAATCCTACACCTGTTATACCATTTTCTGCTGCTGTTGATATTACCCGATACTCATCTGACCAGAAATCCTTGTCTTTCTTCCACTTCACTTCACTGACCCCTACTATATCTAGATTGAGCCTTCGCATTTCCCTTTTCAGATTTTCTAGTTTCCCTACCACGTTCAAGCTTCTGACATTCCACGCCCCGACTCGTAGAACGTTATCCTTTCGTTGATTATTCAATCTTTTTCTCATGGTAACCTCCCCCTTGGCAGTCCCCTCCTGGAGATCCGAATGGGGGACTATTCCGGAATCTTTTGCCAATGGAGAGATCGTCATGACACTTCTTCAATTGCAGGCCACATGTCCTGTGGATACACGTTACGTGTCTTTAATGCAGTGGTTTCCATTGCCTTCCGCATCCTCATGTCGTTGATCATTGCTGGTTCTTCCGCCTTTAGGGACAATTTCCCACACCTAGGACAAGAGAGTGCCCTGAACCTCTATCCGCTCCTCCGCCCTTTTAGACAAGGCCGTTGGCAGAATGAGGCTGACTTCTTATGCCGGAAGTCTACGGCCGCCAATGCTGATTATTTATCAAAATTTAGGCACCGGCGGGGATCGAACCCGGGACCGAAGACGTTTTGATTATGAATCAGAGACGCTACCCCCTTTTTTTTATTGTTGTGTTCGGTCGTTGCGGACGTCGCAAGACAGCCTGTTCAAGTTCGGTGGTTGATCGTTCCACTCAGTTTTTTATTACAGAGGCACCCCTAGACCACATCTGTACCTGCAGCAACTTTACATGAAGTCATACACGAAAGGGCTTCATCTATTCATAAATATAAAAAAAAATGACCATTAGCAGTCCTCGCAAATACTGATCTTCTTAAGTTTGTTAGAAAAAAATTCAACATTCCAAGTTTCCATGATGTGTTTTTGCGGGGTACATTACCGAAGAGTATGTGAAAAACTGTTGAATGTGGTACTGTAAATTTAGATGTTGCTCGAGGTCCTCGCACCCACTAGGTGTCATATGTTATGAAAAATACAGATACCATCTACTATTTCGACTCATTTGGTGACCTGCAACCACCAGAAGAACTACAACAATACTTCATTCGCAGAAGACATGTGTTCTACAATTTTCGGCGCTATCAGGACTTTAATACACACCTCTGCAGACATCTGTGCATCATGTTTCTCTTGATGTTTACAAAGAAGAAGAAGAATATATAAAGAGGGGCTTTAAATATTCCTTCATCAGTTGAGGTTCAGATGCCATGTCGTACACTTTGACTTTAAAAGAACTGTCATCTGTATTACGTGCAAGTTACTTCCTGTCAATTGATTTGAACATTGGTGAATGGGGTATTGCATTGACTGGACTGGAGATGTACGACAGCATCCCAAGTATCACTGAGACAAACAACAAACTGCATATGGATATTAATGGTGAAAAAGACATTGTGGAAATATAACCTGTTGCATCCGATGTTGATGATTTAAATGAAGTCTTGAAACAGTCTTGAAAAGGATTGAGCTACGTGTAAACATCAATACACTTAAATCTGAAATAAGGAATGTGAATGCAGTTATTGACTTTGACCAGAAAGGTTCAGTGGGGCGCCTACGGGTTTTCACTAAAGGGCAGGTTTTGAAGAAGAATCCTAGTAAATTTTACAAGTCAGATCTACGTCCAGGTACATTACGTAACTCGAATCAAGGGATGCGTTGAACCTGTCATCCATCCATATTCACTTTCGTGTGCCTGTAGACACATTGACAAAGTCCCCACAGATCACTCGCTCAAAGAAACGAAGCATGTCTGGATCGGTTAATAATTCAACACTGCACTTCGTTTTCTAGAACACTGCTTCCCAAAACAACCCAGGTGCCATGTAATAAAAGGCAGGATCCAAACTATATGTGGCCACACACAGACTCCGGAATTCCTCGAAAACTTCTGCAGCCAAGTGCACGTCTGTTCTTTGTAAAGCCATGTGTATTCTCCTAAAGTGGAGATGTTGAATTCCCTCCAGACATTCTCATTCTCTGCTCCGTTGTGGCATCGCCTGTATGGTTGCTGGAGAATGCAGTAAAGTCGGTTAGATCGTCAGCGAGAGCGCACCGCTAGTTCCTGCTACTAATAAGGCGAGTACACCCTTCGCTTGTTACATATTTTTACGAGCTTCAAACAGGATGACTTATTTTCAGTTATCTGTGTAGTTACTAGTTTATTTCTGTAATTTCTTGCTTGTTCGAGTGCTTACTAGGCACAACCTTTTATTTCAATAACAGTGTAATGTACACCACCGCCGTTGCTATCGACCGTTGTATCGACCCTCGTATCGTAAAGGCATTTGTTTGTTTGGTTAGAACAGCTCAGTGTCAGTTAGACTATAAGTGAGAGAGCAGTTCGACTTCCCGCTGCTAGTACACCGCTCGTTTGTTGCGTATTTTTACGAGCTTAACCCTCTGAGCACTGCAGACGTGATATGCCGCTGCGCTCCACCTTACCGCGGGGCCCGCGGACGTTGTTTGCCGCTGAAATGGGCTTTCCCGTGGGCCTTGCAGACGGCATTTGCAGCGTGGCCTAGCCGGTACCCAAGTCCTAATGACGGCTTTGTGGTGTCGTTCGAGACGAAGCCATCTACCGTTCCATTAGGATTTTTAGAGTTCTGTCACTTTTGAGTTCCACAGACAAATGGCACAACGGAGTCGTTGCACTGACGAAGAGATACTGGAGATACTGACAAGGAGTGACAGTGAGTGTGGCATCTTCAATGAATGTAGTGACAATGAAGATTCATCAGAAGAATCTCATAGTAATACACCTCCACGTACTTCACCTAGTAGAGCTCGCCAGGACAGTTCTTCTCCAGATTCTGAAAGTGAAGACGAATCGATCCGAAAAGGCCACTCCTTAGTGAGAATGAGAAATTTGATTGGCAAAAACGTGATTTCACTCCAACACTTCAGGACATAATTGCCAACTAGCGCCTGATTCAAGCGTTCTATCCTTTTTCATGCTATTTCTATCAGAAGATCTATTGAAATTTATAGCATTTGAAACGAACCGATTTTTCACTTTCACTATGGTAAATACGTCGGAATCAGTTCATTCTCGACTATCCACCTGGAAAGGTACAGGTTTTGAGGAAATGTATAGCTTCATTGGTCCTCAGGGAGTCACACCTAGTGATACGTGGCTGGCTAGCACGGGGCCCCGAGCTGAGTCCTGGCATTGCTTCCACTTACTTATGCCAGGCTCCTGACTTTTATCTTTCCTATCTGGCCACCCTCGGCCAGCTCTTGTTCTTTTCTGACCCTGACGTTATTAGGTTTCGAGGGCTAGGGGTCTTTCATTTTCCAACCTATACTTCTCATGCAGCGTCTGACCTGGAGCGGGCGGCTGCAAAAGGCGTCTGTATCCCATGTTAGGGGCGGCCTCCAGAACTGCGGAAGGCAACGGAATACCACCGCAGATTATCTTCCCTGCATAATGCAGTCTCCATTTTACGCAAAAAAAATGGCTTCCTCTCACGTTAAATCAGTGTCCGGAGGTAAAGTAGTCCCACATTCGTCGGATCTCCGGGGGGGGGGGGGGGACAACTTGAAAGGAGGCAAAAAATCAAAACGAGAATTGGTACCTGAAATGTCAGAACTCTGCTCCAAGCAGGAAAACTAGAAAACCTTAAAAGAGAGATGGAAAAGAATCATATGGAGCTCGTAGGAGTTGCAGGGGTAAGATGGAATGGACATGGAGAGTTGCAGTCAGATGAATATGTATTCTGCTACTCAGGAGGAGAAGTAAAAGGAATTAATGGAGTAGGAATGATTATGACAAAGGAATTGGCTAAATGTGTGGAATATGTAGACTATGCAAATGACCGGGTTATTGGTGTAAGGCTGAAAGGAGCACAAAAAGATTTACTGATTGTCCAGGTGTATATGCCAACTTCAGAACATGATGACCAAATTGTAGAGGAAACGTACAATGTAATAGAGAGAATAATGGACGAAAATAAAAAATGCTGCAAAATAGTAATTGGAGACTGGAACGCCATTGTGGGAGAAGGGAAAGAGGGAAACATAGTAGGCAGTCATGATCTTGGAAAGAGAAATGACAGAGGTGAATGGTTAATTGACTTCTGCAGGGAAAGGCACCTGATAGCGGCAAACACATGGTTCAAGAACCATAAGAGGAGGCTCTACACTTGGAAATCACCAGGGGATAAATATAGAAACCAAATCGATTTTATACTGGTAGAAGAAAGATACAGGAATGGAATCAAGATGGTGCACACATTACCAGGTGCAGATATTAATAGTGACCACAACTTACTTATGGCAGAAATAGAAATAAGAATGAAAAAGGTGACAATGGTGAAGAAGTGGGATCTAGAGAAGATAAGGTCCAACAAAGAACAAATTACAGAAATGCTGTCTCGGGACTTTCTAAACACATTACGAGACAAAGAAGCACCTGATAATGCCAACGAGTACTGGAATATGCTGAAAGAAGGAATCATTAAAGCAGGACAGCAAAATATAGGATATGTAAAAGGGAAAAGGTCAAAAAAACCATGGGTCACACAAGAAATGATTTCCAAGATGGAGGAGAGAAGAAAATTGAAAAACAAGAACACTGAAGACGCAAGAAAGATATACCGAAGGTTAAATAACGAACTGCGAAGAGAAACAGAGCAGGCTAGGAAAAAATGGCTAAAAGAGGAATGTGATGAAGTTGAAGAACTGGACAGGAAGGGATGATACGACTTACTATACAACAGAGTAAAGACTATGACATGGGAACAAAACAGAGCAGGAAGTGCTACTATGGAAATTTTGAGTAAAGACGAAGAGGTAGTGTACAAAGATCGTGACGATGTCCTCCAGAGATGGGAAGAATATATAAAAGAGCTATATGACACAAATAGCAAACCAGAAACTCTGGAACTTGAATCACACAACAGTGTAAGTGATGAAGAGAAAGGACCGACCATCATAATGGAAGAAGTAAAGTCTGCCATTGCTGCAATGAAAAATGGCAAAGCAGTAGGTGCAGATACAATACCGGGAGAAAAACTAAAATGCTTGAACCACAATGGAATAAGAGAAATATTGACGTTATGTAATAAAATATATGATAGTGGTGAATGACCTGAAGACTTTTTGACAACAGTAATGATTCCATTACCGAAAAAACAAGGAACCAAGAAATGCAGCGAGCACAGGACAATCAGCCTCATTTCACATGCAGCCAAAGTGATGCTAAGAAGAATTAATAAAAGACTGGAAAAAGTAATAGAGGAGAATCTCGGCGAGGAGCAGTTTGGCTTTAGACAGAATACGGGCACCAGAGATGCAATAGGGCTCCTACGAATCTTGGGAGAAAGGTTTATTGAAAAAGGAAGAGACCTACATACGTGCTTCATCGATTTAGAAAAGGCATTTGACAATGTGGTTTGGGTCAAGCTGGCGACTATTATGAGGGAAAAGAGAGTGGACTGGAATACCAGAAGACTTATAAACTCATTGTACCTTAATCAAAAAGTTTCAGTTAAAGTGAGAGGAGAAAGTACAAACTGGATCATACTAGGGAAAGGAGTAAGACAAGGATGCTGTTTATCACCTACTTTTTTCAACCTGTACTTGGAAAATATGATTGACCAATGCTCATTAGATGACAAAGGAGTAGAAATTGGAGGAAGAAGAGTAGGGTGCTTGAGATTTGCTGATGACATGGTCCTTCTAGCCACAGGGGCAAAAGAATTACAGGCTTTGGTGGACACCATTGCAACTAACGGAAAAAAATATGGAATGAAATTTAACACAAATAAAACAAAAGTATTGGCAATAGGAGGAAATAAGGAAATAAAAATTGTGCTGAATGGAGAAACACTAGAACAGGTGCAAAATTTTGAGTATCTTGGAAGCAGGATAGACACCAACTGAAAGTGCACCACAGAAATTAAAACAAGGATAGCAATGGCAAAAGAGGCGTTTTATAAGAAAAGGAGAATCTTCTGCAGCGGTCTGGACAGAGAACTCAGAAAGAGTCTCATAAAATGTCTTGCATGGAGTGTTCTTCTATATGGCGCTGAAACATGGACTATGAGGAAAAAAGACAGAGAAAGGCTGGAGGCTTTTGCGATCTGGACATGGCGGAAGATGGAAAGAATAAGTTGGATGGACAGAGTAAAAAATGAAGAAGTACTGAGAAGAGTGGGAGAGAAAAGGCAGTTACTAGATGTAATAAAGAGAAGAAAAAGAAATTGGATTGGGCATATAGTAAGAAAGAATGACGGACTGATAAGAACAGTTTTAGAAGGTTATGTAGAAGGGAAAAGGAAGCGAGGAAGGAAGAGATTCCAGATACTGGATGACATGATGGACGGTACAACATACAGCAGCCTTAAGAAGGAAGCAATGGATCGCAGAAAATGGAGAGGCAAAGGACCTGCTAATATAGCAGATAACTGATGATGATGATAGCTTCATTGGTCTTTGACTTCTCACAGCTCGTGTTAAAAATCTGAGAATAAAGGAATGTTGGTCCAGAGATGTACTTCTGAGTACTCCAATTATTGGTGAAGTCATGTCCCGTGACCGTTTTATGTTACTTTTGAGAATGTTGCATTTTAGTGACAACTCGGCCAATCGTGGAGATGACAGTTTGTATAAAATTAGGAAAATAATTGATACAGTTCGTGTGGCGTTCCGTAGTGCATTTAATCCATGTAGAAGTCTCTGTGTCGATGAAAGCCTATTATTGTTCAAAGGTCGCTTATCTTTTAAACAATACATTCCTTCGAAACGAAGAAGATTTGGAATCAAAACATTCGCGTTGTACGACTGTAAAACTGGATACGTCTTGGATTTCATTGTATACACAGGCACAACAACAGAAATTGAAGTCCATAATTTGGGGAAATCTGAGATATTGTGGCAACACTAATGAAGCCATACCTTGAACGTGGACATACCCCGTGTGTCGACAATTGGTATACAAGTCCAGTCTTGTTCTTCTAGCTTCACAACCAGAGAACAGCAGCATGTGGTACTTTACATAGGAACAGGCGCAACTTTCCGAAGCTTCAAAGGAAACTGAAACGAGGAGAAGTTGAGTTTATCTCAACTGACGCAATGCTTGCCATCAAATGCTACCTGCAACACTACAGAAATGCCTGACACGGGAAAGACAAACAGGATGACTGGCGAAAAAGTAATGAAGCCGCAGAGTGTTGTTGATTACAATGCAAATATGGGAGCAGTAGACCACTCCGATATGCTGTTAAGCTCTGTTGCATCTGTGCGTAAATCTGCTAAATGGTACAAAAAGTTTTTTTTTCATGTTGTGGACCTTTGTGTTTTGAATGCTCACACTCTTCACAGATCGGCGACAGGGATCAAAATATCATTCCCAGAAACGAAATATGATTGCAAAACACGCAATGTACCTTTGTGTGTTGACACATGTTTTGAAACGTACCACACAAAGAAGAAATTTTAGCCAAGTTGCTACAGCTGAAAGATGAAATGAGGCCCTTACTTCTGAAAAAATTACTTAAAATTAAAAAAATAAACATAATTACAAAAATTAAAAAAAGAATATTTTTAACTTCGCCATTGCCAGTCCAAAGCCCGGATCTGAAAGAAAAAAAAATAAATCACCGAATTATCTCAGCTTGAAGAGCCTCTCCATATGAATTACTTTGCTGACAAACACCTTATGTGTGAACATATGAAACATCCAGTCTATGCTGACAAACACAGACTGGATGCTTCAAATGTTCATACATAAGGTGCAAAAATAAAAACATAGTACAAATTTATGTATTCTTCCATAACTTCTTAGTAGAAGTTAAACCTTGAACTTAGTGCAAATATCATTAATTAAACAAAAAATTCTAGCATTATTATTACTACAAAATTGCAGCCTGGGTTGTGGTAAAAGATATTTATTTAAGCAGCGACTAGTTATGGGCGAAGCCCATTTTCAAACCACCATGTAAAACAAAGACTGTGGCAACCACATTACAGCTGTTAATAAAACCATAGCAGATGGATTGCTATCGGTATTTTATTGTTTTATTAACAGCTATAATGTGTTTGTTACATTCCTTTTTGACATGGTTGTTTGAAAATAGGCTTTGCCCGAAACTAGTCGCCACTTAAATAAATATCTTTTACCGCAACCCACACTAAAATTTTCTACTAATATTCAGTAATGGATTGCTGTCCTATCATTTCCAGGTCACTGGATTTGTGAAAAAATTCTAGGCCTGCACTTGGAAAGAACGTCTCGGCACATGTTGGTCAGTTGCACACACTCGCCCATTTCTGAAGCACAAGAGGTCATTAGGAATTAAAGGTGACACTTAGTTATGTAGTTTAGAAACTTGAGTATTTCCTTATCTAATTCTTGAACAAAAGTTATAAATCATTATTTATTTCTACTGTACAATAATAATTGCATCCCATATAAAAAGAATTCAGAAATTTTGAATTTTTGATTTTGAAGTTTCCTTGGGGATAATTTATTGGGTTAATACTATCGAAATATAGCGATTAGCTTCAAAAGTGTGTTTTGGCATCCAGACGGTTATTTGCGGGCGAATTATTGCGCTAATACAAAAGGACGTCAACGTTTGATCGTTACGGATTCTACTGATAATTAAGTATCAGCACGCTAAATAAAACACAGATGCATACTGAGACCTTATGAAGATTCTCAAGAACTAATTGCAAATGAAATAAAGCCTTTGATGAGGAGTTACATGTCAACAGCATAAGCAGTTTCAGTGTACATTGGGTGTATAGAGCAATTCATCTCCAGATTCAAAGCTATGGAATAAGTATCCAGATATCCCGCCCTGTGTAATGCCTGCACTGCCCCCCCCCCCGCCCCCATGGTCGAGTGGGAGATCATTCTAAAGTCTAGCAGGCAGCGAAGACCTTTCTGAGGGGCCAATCGTAGGGCCTCCCTGGTTCGTTTGACGAACAGCTTTCAGATGTTATCTGTTACTGACGATGTCCCTGAGCTGGATGCAATCGTCCAACCTGTTCCAGAGGAAGCTTCTCGGCCCGCAAGGTCTGGGCATTCACAGAAGGTGGGCTTGCTGGTATTTGGGAGCTCCAACATTAGGCACATAATGGGGCCTGTTAGGAACATGGCTGCCAAGCAGGGGAAGGAAGCCATTGTGCACACTGTGTGCATTCTGGGGGGGAGTCATTCCGGATGTGGAAAGGGGCTTCCAGATGCCATGAAGAGTACATGGTGCAGCCAACTGCAGGTGGTGGCTCATGTTGGTACCTATGACGAGTGTCGCTTTGCATCGGAGCAGATTCTGTCTGGTTTCGGGCGGCTAGCGGAAATGGTAAAGTCTGCCAGAATTGCTTCTGAGATCTTTTGAATAGGGTGGATAGCAATGTGTGGCTGTTTGCTGATGATGCTTTGGTGTATGGGAAGGTGACGTCGTTGAGTGACTGTAGGAGGATACAAGATGACTTGGACAGGATTTGTGATTGGTGAAAAAATGGCAGCTAACTCTAAATATAGATAAATGTAAATTAATGCAGATGAAGGAAAAAGAATCCTATAATGTTTGAATACTCCATTAGCAGTGTAGCGCTTGACACAGTCACATCGATTAAATATTTGGGCGTAAGACTGCAGAGCGATATGAAGTGGGACAAGCATGTAATGGCAGTTGTGGGGAAGGCGGATAGTTGTCTTTGGTTCATTGGTAGAACTCTGGGAAGATGTGATTCATCTGTAAAGGAGACCGCTTATAAAACACTAGTATGACCTATTCTTGAGTACTGCTCGAGCGTTTGGGATCCCTATCAGGTCGGATTGAGGGAGGACATAGAAGCAATTCAGAGGTGGGCTGCTAGGTTTGTTACTGGTAGGTTTGATCATCACGCGAGTGTTACGGAAATGCTTCAGGAACTCGGGTGGGCGTCTCTAGAGGAAAGGAGGCGTTCTTTTCGTGAATCGCTACTGAGGAAATTTAGAGAACCAGCATTTGAGGCTGACTGCAGTACAATTTTGCTGCCGCTGACTTACATTTCGCTGAAAGACCACAAAGATAAGACAAGAGAGATTAGAGCTCGTACAGAGGCATATAGGCAGTCAGTTTTCCCTCGTTCTGTTTGGGAGTGGAACAGGGAGAGAAGATGCTAGTTGTTGTACGAGGTACCCTCCGCCACACATCGTATGGTGGATTGCGGAGTATGTATGTAGAGATTAAGGCGGAACTCACCATCTGCAGCATCGTCGATAGAACCGACTGTGGTCCTTTGGTGCAGAACCGAATGGAAGGTCTGAATCAGAGGCTTAGGCGGTTCTGTGACTGTGTAGGCTGCAGCTTCCTTGACTTGCGCCATCGCGTGGTGGGTTTCTGGGTTCCGCTTAATAGGTCAGGAGGCGGCTACACGGGTAGCGGGGGCTGTGTGGAAGGCACTGGGCGGTTTTTAGGTTAGAGGGTCTCAGGGAACCACAGGAAGGGCGTCCGTCTAAAAGTGGGCAGGTAAAACACAGTAAGGTAGTTGTAGAAAAGATTGGTATTGCAGTTGTAAATTGTTGTAGCTGTGTTGGGAAAGAACGAGAGCTCCAAGCCCTAATAGAAAGCACTGAAGCTCAAATAGTTGTAGGTACAGAGATCTGGCTAAAGCCGGAAATAAATTCAGCCGAATTTTTTTCAATCTAACAGTGTTCAGAAAGGATAGATTAAATGCAGTTGGTGGTGGGGTATTTATTGCTGTCGGAGGTAGTTTGCCTTGTAGCGAAATTGAAGTAGATAGTTCGTGTGAAATAGTATGGGTAGAGGTTATACCTGACAATCAGACTAAACTATTAATTGGATCGTTTTACCGACCCCCCACCCCCCGACTCAGAAGATATAGTTGCTGAACAGTTCAAAGAAAACTTCAGTCTCATTTCAAATAAGTACCCCACTCATACAATTATAGTCGGTGGTGACTTCAATCTACCCTCGATATCTTGGAAAAATTATACATTTAAAGTCAACGGCAGGCATAAAACGTCATCCGAAATTGTACTTGTTAAAAGAAAAGAAATAATTCCTTGACTTCTATATATATGTGCTGCTCCATGACTCTGCTGTCAATATCTTTATTCTTGGCTTGTGTGTAACTTCTGTGTTTTTTTTTCTTTCAGTAAATGGTTTTCTTCTTTTTCGTGTCCAGGGTGTAATTACAAAGCTAATAAAATGTTTTCTTGCCTTTAAATAATATTTTTCATGAGGTTATGGGCCCAGTACATGTGTAAAGGCAAACAACATAGTTTAATTAAACTAATATTTGAAATGAGCCTATGTCTGTAAAGAAACATGACTGCTAGCGGCGATTATAAGGTCAGCATTGATAAGCTTGAAGGACCTGACGACTGGGCCAAATGGAAATGGCATATTTCTATGGTGCTGCGTTCATATGGACTAGAAGATATTATTAACGGTACACGTGAACGTGTAGAGTTGCCGCAAGATGCGACAAGTGCACAAAAAGAAGCGTATGTGGAATGGCACAAGGACGACGCAAAGGCAGCGAGTCTTATAGCAAGTGCGCTAAGTAAACCTGTTGCAGAACTCGTCTTAACCTGCAAGAATGCTAAAGAAATCTGGGACAAATTACGCGCCCGATTTGAACGTAGCAGTACTCAGCGTTTGAATATGTTGATTGAAACATTTTTCCGTATTAAACGTGATGAAACGGAAGATATTAGTGCTCATGTGGCCAAACTGCAAAAGTTATTTGTGGACCTGAACGATGAATTAGCAAAACACGAAGAAAGTACGCTATCTGAAAGAATCTTAAATGGTCGAATTTTTGTCTACACTGGGAAAAGACTACGACAATTTCAAGGATCTCTGGGATACGATACCGACAGAAAAGCAAAGTTTGAATTTATTGATTGAAAAACTCTGTACTATTGAACTGCGTGAACAAGACATTAATGGAAGTGCAGCTTTTGTCGTTTCTAAAACAAGAAAACGGCAAACAAGTAATCAGCAAGTAAAGATGACGAAGTCACAATGAAAACAGAAGTTTCCGTGTAATATATGCAAACAATTTGGTCACTGGGCAGCAGAGTGTCCACAGAACACTCGTGACAGCAATAAAAGAAAAGAGAAATGCGAGAAAGTGAACACGCCGCATTTACTTCAAACGCTATGGGTGTGTGTACCAGTAATCACAGTGACCCAAATAAATGGTATTGCGACAGTGGCGCTACAAATCATATCACTCCCAACAAACAGTATTTTGTTTCGTATAGTGAATTTGATGTTCCTCAAGTCATTTCATTGGGAAAACAAGATGTCAAAATGTGTGCGTACGGTCAAGGAACAGTTTACATCCAAATTCGACGAAACAATAAATGATACAATGCTAGAATGGACAATGTTTTGTACGTCCCTGATGCAAGTGCTAATCTGTTCTCTGTGAGAGCCATTGCCTGCAGAGGCTACAGTACTAATTTTAGTTATAATAATGTCTGTGTTCGAAAACAAGTCAGTGGCAATATTGTTATGACAGGTTATGTGAAAAATGGACTTTATGTGTTGAACATGCGTGTTGCTAGAAATGCAAAAATGAATCGTGTGAACTTGATGACTTCATGCGAAGCATTGCAAGTGTACCATGAAAGGTTTGGTCATCAAAACAAACAACATGTGAAGAATATTTTAAAAGGAATGAACATTAGTGTGGAAGATGCCAAGAGTGAATTTTGTGACGGCTGTGCGGTTGGAAAGATGCATAGGCTGCCATTCAAAACACGAACAATCCGCGCTACCAGTACTGGTGAATTAATCCACGCGGATGTCAATGGACCAATGGGAACGAAGTCTTTTGGAGGCAAGCATTATTACGTGTTTCAAAGACGATTTTAGTAAATTTCGTCGAATTTTCTTTTTAAGACACAAAAGTGGAGTGGGTACTGTGCTTAAGCAGTTTTTAAATGAAGCACGAACTAATGGACATGTTGTCAAACAATTTAGATGTGATGGTGGCAAAGAATTTAACAATAAGAATGTCAGTGAACTGCTTGCACACAGGGGTATAGAGCTACTGATTCCTCCTCCTTACACTCCTGAACAAAATGGTGTGGCTGAACGGGAAAATAGGACCATTGTTGAAGCTGCCCAGTCAATGCTAAATCCGAGTAAATTACCTAAAGGGTTGTGGGCAGAGGCATGTAACACAGCAGTCTACCTAATAAATCGTACTGGAAAATCTTTAGTTGAAAATAAAACCCCTTATGAACTATGGTTAGTCGACCAGTAGGACGACATGATCATCTCAGAATTTTTGGCACAGGCTGTTATGTTCACATTAACAAACAATTCCGTTCCAAGTTTGATGATAAGGCAGTTTTTGGACGAGTTGTTGGATATGTTAATGATAAAGATGGGTTTAGAGTTTGGATTCCATCTAAAAGAAAAGTGGTGTTGAGTCACGATGTGAAAATTTGCCAGAAATTGTTTGTGATTTACATAGTGATCATGTTGAAGATAGTGATCATGTTGAATTTGAAGTCCCTCAGGAAAGATTTAATGATCCGAATTCATCTGCAGATGACCAATGTAAATCTCCTAGGCTATATACTTCTGGAGGAAGCCAAACTCAAGAAAAAATTGGCACTCTCGATTCTAGAGAAAGTCAAGAGTCGAGTGTATCTGATGAAAATAAAGAATTAACAGAATTTCTAAAATCAGAAGCTGCTGAATCTTCTGATGAAGAGAAACAGAAGAATAAAAGACAACGAAGAGAACCGACCTGGATGGAAAGTGATGAATTTTGTATGGCAACAAAAGTTGATGCACTTGAACATAAAGATCCAAACTGTTTTTCAGAAATATTGCAGTCAAACGAGAAGGCAGAATGGATGCAAGCATTCAGTGAAGAACCTCAATCACTTAAGGAAAACAATACCTGGGTGCTGGTTCACCGTCCGAAGAATGCCGAAGTGTTGCAAAACCGAAGAAGAGTTATGCAGATTTCGCAGGTGATAACCAGATAAGGCACTCAACAACTGGAATTCTTGCAGAGTACTCAGGTGGTGCAGTGTCATGGACAAGTCAGTTGCAGAAAGTAGTGGCCACATCCACAACCCAGACGGAAATAATTGCAGCTAGTGAAGGAGCGAAAGAGTTAGTTTGGTTACGTCGTGTGCTATCAGAGTTAGTGGAAATGTCAGGGCAGCCTCCAGTTCTTTACATTGACAATGCTAGTGCATTGAAGTTGGCAAAAAATCCAGAATATCATCGATGTTCTAAACATATAGGGGTCCGACATTTCTATGTTTGTGAAAGATATCTGAACGGTGAGATTTTCTTTGAACACATTGATGGACACAATCAGTTGGCAGATATTTTGACGAAACCCCTTGAACAAGTTCGATTTAATTTTCTATGTTCAGAAATTGGCATGCAAGAGACAAAGCAATAATTTCATGATTTTCTCTTTTGGAGGAAGTGTTAAAAGAAAAGAAAAAATTCCTTGACGTCTATATTTATGTGCTGCTCCATGACTCTGCTGTCAATATCTTTATTCTTGGCTTGTGTGTAACTTCTATGTTTTTTTTTCTTTCAGTAAATGGTTTTTTTTCTTTTTCGTATCCAGGGTGTAGTTACAAAGCTAATAAAATGTTTTCTTGCCTTTAAGTAATATTTTTCATCAGTACTGAATGCTTTCTCAGAAAATTATTTTGAACACTTAGTTCATGAGCCCACTCGAAGCGTAAATGGTTGCGAAAGCATGCTTGACCTTTTAGCAACAAATAATCCTGGAAAAATAGTGAGTATTGTGACGAATACAGGGATTAACAACCCTAAGGCAGTTGCTGCTAGGCTGAATACCGTAACACCTACAACCATCAAAAAGAAACGCAAAGTATATCTATTTAAAAAAGCTGACAAAAATGCTCTTAACGCCTTTTTAAGAGACAGTCTTCACTCGTTCTGATCTGATCATGTAACTGTACAAAAGTTGTGGAATGTTTTCAGAGAGATAGTATCGACAGCAATTGAGAGATATATACCACATAAATTAATAAGTGATGGTACTGATCCCCCATGGTACACAAAACGGGTCAGATCGTTGTTGCAGAAGCAAAGAAAAAAGCATGCCAAATTTAAAAGAACGCAAAATCCTCAAGATTGGCAAAGTTTTACAGAAGTTAGAAATATAACGCGTACTTCAATGCGAGATGCTTTTAATAATTTCCACTACGAAAATCTGTCTCGAAATCTGGCAGAAAACCCAGAGAGATTCTGGTTATACATAAAGCACACCAGTGGCAAGACGCAGTCAATACCTTCACTGCGCGATAACAATGGTGAAGTCACTGAAGACAGTGCAACTAAAGCGGAGTTATGAAACACGGTTTTCCGAAACTCCTTCACCAAAGAAGACGAAGTAAATATTGCTGAATTCCTATCAAGAACAACTGCCAAGATGAGAAACTTAAAAGTAGATATCCTCGGAGTAACAAAGTAGCTTAAATCACTTAATAAAGGCAAGGCCTCCGGTGCAGACTGTATACCCGTCAGGTTCCTCTCAGAATATGCTGATAAAATAGCTCCATATTTAGCAATTATATACAACCACTCGCTCACAGAAAGATCCGTACCTAAGGACTGGAAAAATGCTCAAGTCACACCAATACCCAAAAAGGGAAGTAGGAGTAATCCGCTGAATTACAGGCCTATATCACTAACGCTCGATTTGCAGTAGGGTTTTGGAACATATACTGTATTCGAACATTATGAATTGCCTCGAAGATAACGATTTATTGACACACAGTCAGCACAGATTTAGAAAATATCGTTCTTGTGAAACACAACTAGCTCTTTATATTCATGAATTAATTAGTACTATCAACAGGAGATGTCAAATTGATTCCATATTTTTAGATATCCAGAAGGCATTCGGCACCATTCCTCACAAGCGTCATCTAACCAAACTGCGTGCCTACAGAGTATCGCCTCAGTTGTGCGACTGGATTCGTGATTTCCTGTCAGAAAGGTCACAGTTAGTAGTAATAGACGGAAAGTCATCGAGTAAAACAGAAGTAATATCCAGCATTCCCAAAGTAAGTATTATAGGCCCTCTATTGTTCCTGGTCTATATTAACGACATAGGAGACAATCTGAGTAGCCATCTTAGATTTTTTGCAGATGATGCTGTCTTTTACCGTCTTGTAAAGTCATCAGAGGATGAAAAGGACTTGCAAAATGATTTAGGAAAGATATCTGTATGGCGCGAAAAGTGACAGTTGACCCTGAATAAAGAAAAGTGTGAAGTTATTCACATGAGTACAAATTCAGCTTAATATTTGTTGTTGTTGTGGTCTTCAGTCCTGGGACTGGTTTGATGCAGCTCTCCATGCTACTCTATCCTGTGCAAGCTTCTTCATCTCGCAGTACTTACTGCAACCTACATCCTTCTGAATCTTCTTAGTGTATTCATCTCTTGGTCTCCCTCTATGATTTTTACCCTCCACACTGCCCTCCAATGCTAAATTTGTGATCCCTTGATGCCTCAGAACATGTCCTACTAACCGGTCCCTCCTTCTTGTCAAGTTGTGCCACAAACTCCTCTTCTCCCCAATTCTATTCAATACCTCCTCATTAGTTATGTGATCTACCCATCTAATCTTCAGCATTCTTCTGTAGAACCACATTTCGAAAGCTTCTATTCTCTTCTTGTCCAAACTATTTATCGTCCATGTTTCACTTCCATACATGGCTACACTCCATACAAATACTTTGAAACGACTTCCTGACACTTAAATCTATACTCGATGTTAACAAATTTCTCTTCTTCAGAAACGTTATCCTTGCCATTGCCAGTCTACATATTATACCCTCTCTACTTCGACCATCATCAGTTATTTTGCTCCCCAAATAGCAAAACTCCTTTACTACTTTAAGTGTCTCATTTCCTAATCTAATTCCCTCAGCATCACCCGACTTAATTCGACTACATTCCATTATCCTCGTTTTGCTTTTGTTGATGTTCATCTTATATCCTCCTTTCAAGACATTGTCCATTCCGTTCAACTGCTCTTCCAAGTCCTTTGCTGTCTCTGACAGAATTACAATGTCATCGGCGAACCTCAAAGTTTTTATTTCTTCTCCCTGGATTTTAACACCTACTCCAAATTTTTCTTTTGTTTCCTTTATTGCTTGCTCAATATACAGATTGAATAACATCGGAGAGAGGCTACAACCCTGTCTCACTCCCTTCCCAACCGCTGCTTCCCTTTCATGTCCCTCGACTCTTATAACTGCCATTTGGTTTCTGTACAAATTGTAAATAGCCTTTCGCTCCCTGTATTTTACCCCTGCCACCTTTAGAATTTGAAAGAGAGTATTCCAGTCAACATTGTCAAAAGCTTTCTCTAAGTCTACAAATGCTAGAAACGTAGGTTTGCCTTTCCTTAATCTTTCTTCTAAGATAGGTCGTAAGGTCAGTATTGCCTCACGTGTTCCAATATTTCTAAGGAATCCAAACTGATCTTCCCCGAGGTTAGCTTCTACTAGTTTTTCCATTCGTCTGTAAAGAATTCGCGTTAGTAGTTTGCAGCTGTTGCTTATTAAACTGATTGTTCGTTAATTCTCACATCTGTCAACACCCGCTTTCTTTGGGATTGGAATTATTATATTCTTCTTGATGTCTGAGGGTATTTCGCCTGTCTCATACATCTTGCTCACCAGATGGTAGAGTTTTGTCAGGACTGGCTCTCCCACGGCCGTCAGTAGTTCTAATGGAATGTTGTCTACTCCCAGGGCCTTGTTTCGACTCAGGTCTTTCAGTGCTCTGTCAAACTCTTCACGCAGTATCGTATCTCCCATTTCGTCTTCATCTACATTGTCTTCTATTTCCAGAATATTGTCCTCAAGTACGTCGCCCTTGTATAGACCCTCTACATACTCCTTCCACCTTTCTGCTTTCCCTTCTTTGCTTAGAACTGGGTTTCCATCTGTGCTCTTGATATTCATACAAGTGATTCTCTTTTCTCCAAAGGTCTCATTAATTTTCCTGTAGGCAGTATCTATCTTACCCCTAGTGAGATAAGCCTCTACATCCTTACATTTATCCTCTAGCCATCCCTGCTTGGCCGTTTTGCACTTCCTGTCGATCTCATTTTTGAGACGTTTGCATTCCTTCTTGCCTGCTTCATTTACTGCATTTTTATATTTTCTCCTTTCATCAATTAAATTCAATATTTCTTCTGTTACCCAAGGATTTCTACTAGCCCTCGTCTTTTTACCTACTTGATCCTCTGCTGCCTTCACTACTTCATCCCTCAGAGCTACCCATTCTTCTTCTACTGTATTTCTTTCCCCCATTCCAGTCAATTGTTCCCTTATGCTCTCCCTGAGACTCTGTACATCCTCTGGTTTAATTAGTTTGTCCAGATCCCATCTCCTTAAACTCCCACCTTTTTGCAGTTTCTTCAGTTTTAATCTACAGCTCATAACCAATAGATTGTGGTCAGAGTCCACATCTGCCCCTGGAAATGTCTTACAATTTAATACCTGGTTCCTAAATCTCTGTCTTACCATTATATAATATATCTGATACCTTCTAGTATTTACAGGATTCTTCCATGTGTACAACCTTCTTTTATGATTCTTGAACCAAGTGTTAGCTATGATTAAGTTATGCTCTGTTTCCACGCTGCGATCCATAGAATGCCAGTTTTCTTTCTCCTGATAACAATGTCCTCTTGAGTAGTCCCCGCCTGGAGATCTGAATGGGGAACTATTTTACCTCCGGAATATTTTACCCAAGAAGATGCCATCATTTAACCATACAGTAAAGCTGCATGCCCTCGGGAAAAATTACGGCTGTAGTTTCCCCTTGCTTTCAGCTGTTTGCAGTACCAGCACAGCAAGGCCATTTTGGTTAGTGTTACAAGGCCAGATCAGTCAATCATCCAGACTGTTGCCCCTGCAACTTCTGAAAGGGCTGCTGCCCCTCTTCAGGAACCACACGTTTGTCTGGCCTCTCAAGAGATACCCCTCGTTGTGGTTGCACCTACAGTACGGCCATCTGTATCGCTGAGGCACGTAAGCCTCCCCACCAACGGCAATGTCACACAAGCCTCCCCACCAACGGCAAGGTCCATGGTTCATGGGGGGGGGGAGCTAAATATTTAGTGATTGCAATTACAAATAACTTAACTAGAACGATCACATAGATAATATTGTTGGTAGAGCAAACCAAAGACTGCAATTCATAGGCAGAGGAGGTGCACAGTGTAACGGAATGTATTAAAGGATTTACTTTACCGAAGTATGCGATACCCTCCAAATTTAACCAGTTCAACGAGTATTTATGATTATAGAAAAGTTATTGTATATGTTAACAATGATTGCATAACATGTCTCCATAAACAGTCAACCCATTAAATTATACTGAATAACTGACCCACACAAAAGTTAATATCACTTGATCACTGATACAGCAAATGTCATCATGTAAGAACACTAAGTTCATCTTAAATAATTAATATGAAGTACGAAAAATAGTGGCCAACTTACGTATTTTGGATCTCCTTAAATAAAAATCACCCAGTGAAACCTATTTGTTCACTAGGACTGTTTTCACTCAGTATTCACGAAAACACTCCTATTTTAGACGAAAACCAATGTAATTCTTAATAATTCATGTTATTTACTTATTTATGCAAATTAGAGAAGTCAATTGACAAACTTGTAAAAAACGGCCTTTTTGTAATAAAGAATTATTCTGTCTAGTCAACAAATCTGTCTGTCATTATAATAACCTGTTAAATTATGTCACTCGATATAAATTAATAAATTTTCTGCACAAATTATGATGACAGATGTACATGTGACTTATAAACTATATCTCTTTTCAGTAGTTCTTTGACGAGGTTATAAATACAAGCAGCAAAAAGGGTCGGGAGCGGAGTCTGAATGTCACATTGGTAAAGTGTATGTGTGGTATTCATGGAGGTAGAATAAGGGGAGGTGGTGCTACAGACTCACGCTGTACGTTGTTTTGAAGCCAGTGGGCGGGGCCTGCCGCCATCTTGGATCCCCCAAAACATTAGTAGACGAGTGTTTACAATTGCTTCTTGTTCGTTATTTCTGTCGTGTGCACGCGGTATTTGTTTTATATAGTAAATGTTACACTGTTTTAGTGAAAAATACAGCATAAGGAACGCAACTTAAACGATTTTCTGGTCTTAAATGCTTATTCGATATGGTAATACGACACGTAAATATGACGCTTCTTGCCTCAGCACTCTAATTCCTTTTTGTTTATACACTTCGAATAATCTAGAAGAGAAGTATGTGCTATGAAAAGCGTGCTTTTGTAATCCATTTCTATTCACTTTCCTTGTATTTGTGTCAGTAATTGATAAAGCCAGAATTCCAAAAGCAATAATTGATAGTGTAGAGGCACCGATTTGTATTCGTTTATTTCCAAGTCAAATGCAAATTTTAAATGTTCAAGTTTGCAAGAAACTTACCTCATTTCCTTTGGTGTCCCATAGATGTATTCAGGGAGGATATAAACAAGCCAGCTACCATGTCAAGAAAGTGAAAGATTCGTTAAATTACGAAGGAAAAGAACTGAATTTAAGATTGTCAGGCCCATTGTAGTTTACACATCTGCTTTGTTTTTAAATTGTACCTACCAAGTGACATTAAGTGTGGCAAATAACAGCTATTTACAAGGTAACACGACAACACAGTGATTAATGTAATGATCGAAGAACCTTGGTGTAGATAGAGAACTTTGCCTTAACAAATATGAAACCCTTTAAGTACTTATAATTTAACCATTCTAACCTGTGTTCCAAGCATTTTACTGAAAATTTAATTAACTACATGTAGTTATATTACTTTTATATTGCATTATTGCATTTTAAAACATTAGTCCCCATTTCCAGGATATTTCTAGCCAGGACTTTTCAGTTACTTTGGAATAACCAAACAATGAAAACCAAGTGTATTGCTCACCTCCAGAGAGCTCTTCGCGTTGGATTAATAGGAAATCTAACGTCAAATCACAGAAATAAAACCATAGTGTAAATCCTTATAGTGCATCAGAATGTCAAGTATATATAAGAAAATAGCGCTTAAATAAGTCCACTTACGAATGAAATATGATTTGTTTAAACTTTATAGACTATAATCAGCATCTGTAAGCGACGCAAGCCGGCATTTTTTTATCAAAACGCTTCATGACTACACGGAATCAACCACCGGAAACGAATGTTTTAGGGTAGCTAACATGGTGGATCTTCTCTTGGGTAGGCTTCAAGTTTGTGACGTCATGACAACTCTTATTTTTACCTCCATGGTGTTATTGTTCGAGATGGATAAACATTGCAAAGAACATGTAAAAGAAGTGCTACTTTTGGTTGTATCATTGTCTTTGGTGGACAGTGGAATTAAGATGGCCACCAGAGTAATAATTATTTGAAGTTTAAATATTTGTTGGTTTCGCTCATTTTTTATCATCAAAAGCACATGAAAAACACGGGACCTCATCTTTATACCCCTAGACAACCAGATTTAGAACCAGCATTAACATCGAGACACAGCAGCGACCCAGCAGGCAGCAGCGATTACCACAACGCATTTTAATGTCGCCAACCTAACATCAAGTGCTAACAAGCTCCGTAAATGGGAGTTAAAGAGTGCGATTATAGCAATATCTACGACTAGGCGACTATTATAACGGGTCTACTAAAGAGACTGCTTACACCACGCTTGTCCGCCCTATTCTGGAGATATTGCTGTGCAGTGTGGGATCCGCATCAGGTGGGACTGACGTATGACATCAAAAAAGTACCAACAAGGGCAGTTCGTTTTGTATTATCGCGAAATAGGGGAGATAGTGTCACAAACATGATACGTGAATTGGAGTGGCAATCATTAAAACAAAGGCACTTTTCGTTGCGACGGGATCTTCTCATGAAATTTCAATCACCAGTTTTCTCCACCGATTGCGAAAACATTCCGTTGCCACCCACCTACATAGGGAGAAATGATCATCACGATAAAAGAAGAGAAATCAGGACTCGCACAGAAAAATTTAATTGCTCGTTTTTCCCCCGTGCCATTCGAGAGTGGGACTGTAGAGAGACATCTTGAAGGTGGTTCATTGAACCCTCTGCCAGGCACTTTATTGTAAATAGCAGAGTAATGACGTAGATGTAGATGTAGATCCTGTTTTCATTGAATTTCGCCATACTATCCACATACTTGTATGGAAAAAACTCTTTCCTAGTCACATGCTGAAAATTTTCCTCGTCGGGAAATGCACCTCGATAGATATGCTATCTTCCCGAGGTAGAGTTTCAACGAGTTTCTGTAGTGGTGCCTACATAAAACGTAACGTATAAAGGAAGCGGAGCGTGATTCTTGGCGTCAATCGTTTGGAGAATGAAATGTATTTCTCGATGCTCTCAGACGGGACCACTGACCTGATTTTTTTCTCAACCAAAGACAGCCAAGTGCTCAACTAGAAAGTAAGCGCAATACCCGCATAAATTATGGAAGAAAACGGTTATGTGACTTGGTAGCTGGTACTTCAAATTGCACTTATTGTGAGCTGCGCTGCGGAATTTCCCCGTATGCTGACAGTGGTCGCTATGAGGAGTTTCCGCTTTTCTACATAACGGCAGCCCACAAATATGACAGTCAACCGCGTTATTATACAAATCTTCATTCTCCTTCGATTTGTTCATGGGAGCGTTGTCACTGTAAAGCTTATCAATCTCCCATGAAAGTTTTTCGAGTTCAGTGACTAGTCAAACTGCAGGAGTATCCCCAACATAAGATTTGTAGTGGATAAGACTGGAATCGTAGGACGATACAATTTGGTACGCTGCCGTATATGGTACGTGTTTTTCTGTAAAGGTGATTTGTGAGGTCGTGGGGTCACCTTCACAGCGCGTCACAGAAACGAGGAGGCGTTCAAAGTCGGCATACTCTACAAACGAGCATCGCTCCTGATCGTGAGCATTTTTCAACTTTATGAATTTGTTTTCCTCATTAGGCATAATAACACATACTGGGTCCTGAGAAGCGCAACCTACCAGATTTGCCTCTAATCACTTGTCTGAGGAGAAATAATTCAGGCACCTAAGCAAATATAGCTTTTATGTCTGAGAGAATAAATTGGGTACATGTCTTAGATCCAAACATAGTGTTAATTATCACATTCAGGGAAGAGCAGCATGTTTACATGCAACACAAACTTACAAGCAAATTTTGAGAAATGGAGGGGTTCGCCGACAGTATGCTTGCCATGCTCATCTGACTTTCTTTTCTTCTCCAGGCCATAAACAGGAACCGATATTCCGGTATTCTGGGCCTCAAATTTAGGTATGTCCTGGATCTTGATGGGAAACTCGATACCATCAAAGTTATAATGCCCACGAATATTATCACCTACATGGTATGTACCACGACGCTCAGGATTATCTCTGCAATTGTAATTTCTCTCGCAAGCCGAGGTTGACCATGTAAAACGAGCCTGATCCTTTCCATTTTCGACATTAATACATGCCTGCTTATTAGCTATATCTTTAGGTAGCTTGATACAGCTAGACCCTCCATTTACCGGATTGTGGACATGTGTATCTATGTCCAGGTGTAGTATTCGGCTGAGTGCTGTAGCTGACCCTCCACTTTCATCTCGGAAAACAGGGCCAATATAGCATTCGAGATGTATTTATGAAACCTCTTGGCGACTGACGTGCTCCGCATTATCACGTTATCCCCCCCCCCCTCCCAAAGATAATGAAGACTTGTCTCTTGAACATCAGAATCAACTTTGAGGTGAGTGCGACAGTTCGACGCAGAGCACCACACTGCACTTAATGGCGGGATAGCACGGATTATTAACTACTTTGAGGAGCTCCTTTTCCTTGATAGGCAGACACGCCCTTAGAAAACCAACCAGATCATGGTACCCTCCTGCCAGTTTTTCGATCCTTGTGAACGAGATTTTCTCCTCAAAGGCATCTGCAATCACTGAGTTTTTTAACTACGGTATGGTGTCACTGACCTGTTGTCCTTCACTAAAAGGACAGGAGAGAGAACTGCTGCTGGCCACAGGTTCAAATGGTTCAAATGGCTCTGAGCACTATGCGATTTATCTTCTGAGGTCATCAGTCGCCTAGAACTTAGAACTAATTAAACCTAACTAACCTAAGGACATCACACACATCCATGCCCGAGGCAGTATTCGAACCTGCGACCGTAGCGGTCACGCGGTTCCAGACTGAAGCGCCTTTAACCGCACGGCCACACCGGCCGGCGCTGGCCACAGGATTTTCTCTATTACTAATACTACAAGATGAAGATGATGTCCATCCTGTCGACGACGGATGAGAGCCAAGGCACATATACCTTCCATTACTGACGACGGCGATCAGTCAAAGCCATAGTTGGATGAGGTGGCGGCAGCAAGGTCCAGCGTGAATATCCTGCTTACGGCGATGGTGTACAACGATGCTGCTGCATGCTGGGATCTTCACATTCGCCAGCCTCGAGGGTACGAGATCGTTGGTGTTGTCCTTTTTCTTCCGACTGAACCACCCCTGGACGCCAGGGAGTACGCGAAGGTGCACTGGCAGGCACTGCAGTGACCGCAGCTGATGCTGCTGCCTCTAGTGCAGCCGCCAGCGCCAATTTACACGGCACTGCATGCCGCTCAGGCGCATGTTTCAATCCTGCCCCCCCCCCACCACCACCAACACTATAGGCACTCGAGCCACAGCCAGCTGTTGTGATGCTGGTGGCGACTGTGATGTCTCTGTAAAATATAACGAAAAAAAATTAAGCACAATGCTCAAGATTTTTAAAAATATGTATGCTGTAAAGAAATAACAACAACATTTCAGAATAATAATCATTATATGCTGTAACGACAATGCCTGCATTATAATCACCTTTTCCACTCTAGGTCCGAGGACTGAGCAGTTCAGTTGGCTTTTTCAGTAGCTTTCGCACCCAACCCAGAATCTCATCATCCTCTCTCGAATAGGCAAGATGATGCTCCCTTTCAGCTTCCTCTGCAGCAGCCAGAATATCATGTACCCACTTCCATGTTTCGCCCTCGCCTTGGGGGTGTTCATCATGCTCACTGACACTACCTATAACAACATAATTGAAAGCAATTATTTCTTGTTTGTACTAAAAATCATTTTCGTTAACTCACTGAAATATCAACAAATACAAATACAATTTTTTTTATTTCACCATTGAGCATAATTACATGCAGTTGGTGTCGTCAGTGGTTACATAATAATAATATAAACTTCGACATGTCAAATGTTATTAACTACAATATAACAATCCAGGACGGATACGATACATATTTGTGCAAATGTCAATAACAACAAGAAGTTTCCTAATAGATCAATTACAAGATAAATGAACTACATAGTTCAATGAATGACAAATAAATAGTCAAACAAATAATTAACTATAAGTACATGATACAGTAATAAAATAGTTGCACAGTGTGGCATATGTATAATTTGCAGTTAATTTATAGTTCATTCTCATAAGGAAAGTGGGTCATTTGTCACATACTCAAGGAACTCTTGAGCAGAGTAAATTACTTTACTTTTGATTCACCTTGAAATACTAGTTTTAAATTTATTTACTGGCTCTGTGTGGGCATTTGCAGGTAATTTGTTGGAGTAGACAGGACCACAATATTTGTAGCTGTTATGTGTCTTTGCAAGCCTAGCATATGGCATATTAATTGTATGTGCACTTCTTATGTTATGGTCATGAGCTGTTCTCCTTAAGTCAAATTTTCTCAGATTCTCTTTAATGAAGACAAGGCAGTTGTAAGTTTACAGGCCAGGCACTGTCATTATATTTAGTTTCTTAAAGTAATCTTGACATGATTCATATGGGCTACATTCTGCTATGGACCTTATGGCTTTCTTTTGCCATTTGAACACTAATTTTGAGCCTACAGAAATGCCCCACAATAATATTCCATAACTCAGGTGCCAATGGAAGAATGCAAAATATGCATACGACAGGAGTTCTTCACTGACACTGCACCTCAGCTGGTACAGCAGATAAATGGCACGTGCCAATTTGCCACATATCTTCCCTGTGTGGTTATCCCAGCTGAGCTTTTGATCTATGTGAAATCCCAATAATGTTACTGTTTTGTTATCATCACTGGGAGCATTCAGATTGAATACAATAGCTTCAGTTTTACTACCATTCCTCTGCAGTACATTTGCCTCAAACCAAGTAGTGCACCTCTCCATTGCCACTGCCATGCTGTGTTGCACATTTTCAAGATTGGTATCACATGTGACGTGTCTTGTGTCATCAGCATATAGTACTGCATCACATGATACAACTGCAGGTAAATAATTTATATAAATAATGAAAAGCAAAGGTCCAAGGACAGATCCTTGAGGTACACCCCTTACAACTGGGAGACATTCTGACATTTGATTATTTACCTTAACTAACTGTTTTCTATTGTCCGAGTATGACTTCATTAGGTATAGAGCATTCTCTCTCACACTGTAGTAGTAGAGTTTTTTGTGAGAATATTGTGGGATACTGTGTAAAAGCTTTCCTGAGGTCCAACAGTGTTGCACAGATAATACCTTTTTTTACAAAACAATTGTATATTTTTGCTACCATACTCTCAACTGCTTTGACTATAGAAAGGCTAGATCTGAAACCATACTGTGAGGAGGTGAGTACATCATTATGTTCAAAATATTGACTCATCTGTTTGTGCACGCAGTATTCTATTATTTTTAATATTATGGGTATAAGTGATATTGGTCGATAGTTATCTGGTGATACTATAAGGATTCTTATGTACTGGTTTAACTGCAGATATTTTTAAACATTCTCGATAATAACCTTAATTTAAAATTTGTTGATTATTTTAGTCAGTGGTGTTACAACAAAAAATCGTATTTGTTAATTCACTGAAGTTACGTATATACAAAACACACTGAATTTGAAAATCGTACTCTGCTACTCACAAAACTGGGCCTAAGCCTCGACACATACCCCTCTGTCTCCCCCCTCATCCATAGAAACATCTGGAGAAGCAAAGAATATGTCTCACACAAATGAATGCATCATGTTACGAAATCTAAATGTAAATACATTCTGTAGCCCTCATCATTAGAACAAATAATATTTTCTCTGACAGCCACAAGTTAAAAATAAAAAAATAAATGCCCTTAATTTCTTGTGTGCAGACTCTGTTAATATAGCTGGAGGCTAATGCTGCAGTAGTCTCTCAGACTACTGCAGCTGTCCATAAGGATCAGCAAGCATCTCAGGGATGAGGACTATAAGACAAAAAAAAGGACTGTAATACCAGCTACACAATAAAAATACGTCACTCACTAAAATTACAGCAACGAGCCTTTCAATAGCTCGATAGTATGGAGGTTTGCATCTACCGACGACGACCTAAGCAAGTGCTATGATACGTACTAAAATTACAAGGCATACATAGGAACATTGAACGATTAGGACAATTAACTTATGTGGTAGACTGTACTGGCGAAGGCGTTTGCTGCTGCCACTGATGCTGTCACTGGCAGAATGTTCCATCTTGTAATGTAAATGAGTACCAGACAAGCGACCAAAGGAAAACTAGGAATGCTGATAAGCACACGATCAAGCACATGGGTAAAATGGTAAAGGCAGTATGAAAGCGAGTGCACAACGACGAGGGTTTATATAACCTCTAACCTTCCACCCACCATTTTACCCAAGCAGCCAATAGGAGTGCGACTTGTAACCCACCTACAGAAGAATGCTGTTCAGAGGATGCAAGACAAGTTGGTGTCGGCCATCGTTTTCGCGCGCTCGTGGATCCATCCAGAAAACCCCAGCTTCCAGTCTGTACAACACTCTGTGGTGAAATGCAGCTGCCCACGGATACACAGCCACATTGCGAGTCCCCCAGTTACGACAGTGCTTGTGTAGGAAACTACTGTGATAGTGTATTTAACAATATTTGCAGGATCGTCTTCAGGGTTTCGACACAGTGTATTTGTACTCATTTATTTTAGCGATGTATTTTTTCGAGTGTATTTTGCCATAATGTATTTCCGTTCCACATGCACCTGGTGTAGGGAAGCAGCCTACTCACGCCTTATAAAATTCACATCACTCTTTCCATTGTGTGCCAGCCAGTCTTGCGGTTCGATCCAGATAAAAATATCCACCCGCTAGATTTCTGGAACGATTTTGAAGATGTGATTCCATCAACTTGGTCTGAACGAGAGAAAATTTCATTTATTAGAAGCCATTTAGCGGGTGACGCCTTGCGTTGCTCAGCTGATGTTATGTTGAAGTGTAAAACATTAGCGGAATTTAAAACAGCTTTCATTAATGAGTATTGGTCTAGCAATAAGCAAAATGAAGTGTTGACAGAATTTTGGAGTGGAAAACGCTTCAATGCAGGCAAGGAATCTATTAAAGAGTTTGCCAGGTCATGGATCTCACGTTTGTCACATTTGGCCGAAAAGCTAAAACCTGAAATGATAATACTAGGTCTTGAAGCCAAACTGCCATGGTATTGGCAAACTAGAATTATATCTGCCCCTAGAGACAATCTGGATCGTTTCATTGAATATTTGGAACGTGTAGAGTGTGTGGCTGCCAATGAGGAGCAAGCACGTAATAACAGAAATGCTAATAACACTTACTAATTTTAAGAACGAGCAGAATGGCAATGTAAACATCAGAACAGTAGGTGTTCGCCATCCTAAGAAAGGTAGGAATTGGAGAAATAATTACCAGAACCAACAATGGCATCCAAATAATAGTAATTTTGTTCCTAACAAAAATGTGCAAGTAAACAACAATGTTGAAAGCAATGCTGTGCCAGTTAACCATAATGCAAATAAAGGTAACAGTAGTAGGCAGAGGCTGGAAAACTAGTTCCCGTCTATGAGGATACTGGCGCTCACGAGGCGATTGCTTTTCCTAAGCCAGTAATTACAGTAATTAGTATGACAGATCAGAATACTCAAACTGAGGATTCGGATGATGGGTCGGTAGCATCCAATGATCCTGCAGAAATATTAAACCACTCACAGTGTTTGATAGATTGCGTGTTAGAGGCGCTTTCTAAGTGGGAAGAGAAAGAGAAGGCGCAGCAGTGTAACGGTAGGGAAGAGCTACAAAATACTGAATTGTCAGGTGAAGAAGCAGAAGAAATTCATGCTTATATTTACGATGAGGATGATGTGCTCTTATCTAAAGTGCCTGTGCAGGATGTTGATACTGTACTAATAGATTTAGGACAGGAGGTAAGTGAGAATGTAGAGGATAGCCTGTTGGGGGTCGATGAACCCAGTAGCTGTGACCAGTTGTCACTGGACAAGGAACCAGACGATAATAGTGAAAGTGGTTTAGTTGTAACTAGTGTTATGCCCAGTCTGGAGGCGAAGAATCGCTCAGACTACAGTAATCTGGGTCGTGTTCAGCAAACTAAATGTAATGAAGTCGTGCAGTGTTTCGATTTGAAATTAATATGCCGACTGGAAAAGGCAGCTGAAAATGTAGTTCAGGAAACCCCTACACACTTTGACCTAAATGTAATGAAGACAGATGTCGATCACTTTAGTTGGAGACAAATCCAAAAGGAACTATTGGATGAGTTTGAGGAACCACCTGTACAACCTAGAATAAGCCTCCCTTTAATAATAGTGAATATGTTGGGTATCAATGTACGTTGTCTCTTAAACAGTGGAAGTGAAGTGAATGCGATATCTTAGTCCTTCTTTGATGCATTACCTGGTAAAGACAAGCTTACAGTAATGAGGGTATCAGGACTAAGAATAATTGGTGCTACTGGCAAGGTGTCAAAAACAGTAAAGCAAGAAGCTTTACTGCCCTTTGATATTAATGGTAATTTAATTGATCATCCATGCTTAATTGTAAACAATCTCAGTATTGAGGTTTTAATTGGCATAGATTTCTTGTCGAAATATCAGCGTGTTGTTGACTTTGAAAGAAGCCAGTTAAAATTGGTCTTGCCAATAACCGGAGTAATTACGGTACCTTTTATTGATAAACATGTAGTAACTAATGATGAAATTTGGGAGCTGCCTATACGAAATAGGAGATATTGGGACGAAGGTGTTAATCTTAGTAAAAGTAAGCTAAACACAGAAGAAGAAGAAGAAGCCGGTTAGTTAGTCCTTGTCAAAACCAAGGAAAAATCAAAGAAAATACATGCAGAAACAAAGAAATTCATGTTCGTATACCAAGGACCTTTCAGGATCATAGGAAAACCACATGCCAATGCATATAGGCTAGAGTACCCTAAGAGTAAGAAGCTATTCGGTCTCAGGAACGTGATCGACCTAAAGAAGTTCATAGGTAGTGAATGAATGCTGTAGGGAGGAGGTTGTTCTGTAACCTCTACACAGTGTGGCAGCTGTGCAGTCCCAGCTGTGTGAGATCTTCTTTCCTATTTCAGATTTCACTCTCTCTTCATCTTTTCTATCCACCTAAAATTTCGACCTCTTCTTTCCAACACATTACATTTTCTGTTATGGTTATCAAGCCAGCATTAAGCTAATGAATTCTGTAGGGAGGAGGTTGTTCTGTAACCTCTACACAGTGTGGCAGCTGTGCAGTCCCAGCTGTGTGAGATCTTTCCTTTTCCGGTCTCACTCATTCTTCATCTCTCCTATCCACCAAAATTTCGGCTCTTACTCTCAAATACTAAAATCTTCCGGTATGACTATCCAGCCAGCATTAAGCTAATGAATTCTGTAGGGAGGAGGCTGTTCTGTAACCTCTACACAGTGTGGCAGCTGTGCAGTCCCAGCTGTGTGAGATCTTCTTTCCCATTTCAGATCTCACTCTCTCTTCAGCTTTCCTATCCACCTAAAATTTTGACCCCTTCTTCCCAATACGAAAATTTTCTGAAACCAATGAATTCTCTTGGGAGGAGGTTGTTCTGTAACCTCTGCACAGTGTGGCAGCTGTGCAGTCCCAGCTATGTGAGATCTTCTTTCCCATTTCGGATCTCACTCTATCTTCATCTTTCCTATCTGCCAAAGTTTCGACTCCTTCTTTGCAATACTAAAATTTTCTGTCATGGCTGTCAAGCCATGAGTTCTGTAACCATTCTATCCACCGATTAGTGAAGAAAATACATAATGTAACAAACCTAACAGTGACATAAACAACAGAGAAGTATGATGTAATTAAGATACAAAGATATTTGAGTAACAAGTATGTATAGAACCCTGGTAATATTATAAGTACAAAGTTGTTGTTTTATTGGAAATGGTCCCACAATAATATTTAAAAAAGATATACAAGTTCGTTTATAAGCTGGATCTGAAGTGGAAATGAGACCTAATGTATGCATTAGAGCTAACCAATAAATAGTAAGAGAGAGTGCTTAGTGTTATGAAAAATAGACAGATAAGTTGTAAAAATGAACTCACCTTGTGTAGCAAGCAATGGCAGTGTAATAGAATTGAACAGTGTTTGTGGTTGAGACGTGAAGGACACGTCCTTGAAATATTTATAAGGTTGGAGCTGGCTGTTATTTGGTTTAGTGTGTGACAGGACACACCTACATGTATTGAGGTTATGAGCTGGAGGCGTGAATGCGACCATAGGTACCCTTATGTTAGATAAGACAGAGCAGTTCATGGTGTCCTATAGGTTTAAGGAATTTAGCATTACGCTCGGCCATAATTACTACTTTAGTAGTGGGTCGAGAGAGACTACTTGTGGTTTCAGCATCCAATCAAGTGGAAATGTATTGCCACGTGAGCAAACTGATCAGCTGCAATACACTATAGATATGAAATAAATGTGCTATCCTATGCTTTAAATTTTAATGGAGTGAGTATTACTTAAGTTCATACACTAGCAAAGTAAGTAAGTACATAATTGCAGATGTGGAACTGACACAGCAGCAGAAGACCAATAAGTGGATTTAGTAGTGAACTAAACGTAGTGTGTTTTGAACACTCAGAACTGTACTATTACCACAAGTTTCATGTACAAAGAAGCTGAGAAGACAACTACTAATCAAATATACTCATACTATCACTAAGAATAAGGTAATCGAAGATGAGTCAGTTAAGTAATTAAAATACAGATTTGTCAGGAATGTACCGAGCATTGGTTCAGTGTTCCGGCCCAGAAATAATAAACTGAGATTAAATAGGATTTATGATTGTATGCCTTGAGCACAATTTTCTGTAGTACGTGACTAACGGCGTTTTGAGCCATTTGTTTACCGATTTTATGACAGTTAAGTAACCGTGAGATAAAATTGAAAAAGTTCTGTTAACTTTGTTCCAGCAACATACTGAAAGATAAAATGTATATGTATCCCCATTTCATTGTAACCCACCCTTAGATTTTATATGAACAGAGTCTGAGGCATTCTTTCTGTTTGTTCTACAGGACAAACCAGATAATGGCACCCTTGTAGTTGCGTGAAAGCGTGGAGTGACTTGGACACCAATCATAGTGACCTGTCTTCTTTCCCCATGTAAGTTAGAGTGGATGTGAAGGACGCACACCATAGCAACTTACCCCTCTACCCGTGTGAATGGAAGTGTAGAACGCCAGCCAAAGTGGCTACAACCACGTGTGCAAAAATGAAATTGTATGATTTGTGGAATTTCCTTTTAGGTTTAGAAAAGACTGCTAAGATATAATTATCTGTTTATATAGCTTGAATAACTGTGTTATTTTCTTTGAATTTATGTATGTAAAAAAATATATTTACAGACAATTTAATGAATTAAAGATTTTCATAATTTTACATATTTTTATGTGTTTGTCTGTCTAAGGCAATATGTATGCCAAAGTGTTTCATTGATTTTTGCTTATATTTTGAGTGATAATGTTGCTTAAGAGGCAGTGAACATCCCAGTAATTTAAATAATCATAGTAGGTAATAAGTTTTCTTTTAATATTTCTATATGTGTACATTTCAATTTTAATTTTTCATCGGTAGTTAAGCTGTACCCTTGCTTCCCTTTTTTAATTAATTTTTTTTTTCATTTACATTCAAAAAAATTAAGTAGAGGGTGATGTAGGGAAGCAGCCTACTCACGCCTTATAAAATTCACGTCAGTCTTACCATTGTGTGCCAGCCAGTCCGCTGTAACTAGCTCTGACGTCATAAATGTTGCGCAATACTTTAAAAATCAAGTAAATAACTTGAAACGTTTCTACCAAGTCAGGAGTAATACTAAATCAATATGTGTTGAATATCAGTTCAATAACTTTAACCATTTTCGAAATTTGGAAGTTTTTCTGTAAAAATCATTGGTGCAACAGAAAAGAGCTAGAAACTTGAAAGTTATATTTAGATTCCTTCTGCGTAATAATTTAGTAGAAACAGTATTCTGGATCTCACAAATTAAAATTTTAGTTGAAATTCATGATTTTCTGGTTTTTATCGTAAAAATTAAGGAAGCAAGATAGATTAAGTAGGCGAATAAATAAAACTAGGATGTTTAAATTTAAGTAGAAGGGAGATCCGCTATAATCATAAAGATGTGAGAAGTTTCACCTGAATAACTATAAAACTACAGCGATAGCGTATCTCCAAAGGGCAAGTTCCGAGCTCGTCTACTGCGTGTACTGTAATTAAATTAATTATCTCGCCCAAAATATTTGACGTAGCCACGTCAGACTTTTATTATGATTACTTACCTGTGTGCTGATTGCACATTTAAATTGAGAGCTTCATTGGCCATCAGCAAAGGAAGCAATGATTTATTCCATAACTAAAGTGCTGCATTACTAGCCCAGCGGCTAGTCGGAAGAGCAGATTTGATCAGGCGTTCCCTTAGCCGTCTACACCGCGACTATGTATGTAAGAACACTGCGCGAGAGAAATTAGGCCCCAGTTCTCTCCAGACGTTGATTAGCGCACCACCTGTGCCGGCAGTTGTGTAGCATTGGTATCATTGCTATAAACAGCCTCGGATGCCGTAATAAGTTACTCGGGATACGCGTAACCATGAAATCGTTTTCGAGTGAAGTGTTAATTCTGGGATGACTTTAATGATCTATCTTCATTTTGCATATGTCATATTTTCACGTGCCGCCGGAGGACAAGCATTCTACCATTATTTAGCATGGCGTTTGATGAACATTATCATCAAATTATGGTGAGCATTCACTTAAACATTTAATTTGAACAGTTACAGTTGCATCAGCGCATTAGACTCTGAACTGCTCTGGTAGTTGGATTGTGTGGATTCTTTTTGGTCTGTGACTTTCAGAATATAGGAAACATTTTAGAGAGAATGGTTTTTGATTATGAATCCCAGACAATCTCCTAATTCCTCAGAGCTATAAACTGTAGCTATAAATGTATTTCTCAGATGAAGTTGGCACTAGGAATTCTAATTACAGGCTTCACGTTTTGCTAATCACTTTCTGGTTGCCAATATTGTAGTTAGAGAGCCAGTGTTGAGAACGGCAAACAACAGCATAAATACAAAACATTTATTCTATTATTCCACCCACCGCCCCACACTGGGAAGACAATGCAGTGTTTTGTGTGCAAGTGTATTTCAAACAACATCTGCAAAATTGCAAATGTATTGGGATGTTAAACACTTTACCTACTTTGTTTATGCATGCAAATATTTCGGAGTAGTGGAGGAAGACTGAGAAATTTTACAAGTGTGCCGCAATATTTTTTTACAGTCCATGTTCAAGTGTGGTGGTATACAGTGCAAAACAGGAAAACTACTGTGCAGCGATCTCTTTTTGAATATGTATTTACCAACGTATTCTGTTGGATTTATTTACTCCTGAAGCAGCACGTGCTCAAAGACAAGTGTATTTCCCACAAAAGGGAGCAAAGTGTTTCAGGGACAGTTTCACAAGTGAGTCACGAACTTTTTAGAGTCTGTGTTGAAGTGTGGCGGTGGCGGTGTTCCTTGGAATAAAACGTGTAGTTGTTTAAATATTCTCACAGCATTTGCAAGGCTGTCTCTCTCTCTTTCTTTGTGCAGTAGTACATTTAGTTCCCGTGATCTTCATGATATGTATATGACAATATTCCACACCACCAGATGTAATAACTCACGAAGCAGTTCGTGTTCAAAGGCAAAGGGTATCTGCGTGTTCAAAGGCAAAGGGTATCCGTGTGTAAGGGATGGGAAGGAAGAAGGCCGCAGGTGTTTCCAATGCAACAGGAACTGCTTAGAAGTACCACGTGACCATGCCATGCCATGCCATGCCCTGGCTGTGCTGTAACCAGCTTGTTCCTTCTATTAACGCTGGTGTGGAAACTCTGGGGTGAATATCTTGCCTCTTTGGCTTCAGAAGATTGACTGACTGGGCGTTTATAGAATGATCTACAGTTACAGCACATGCATTTATCAGTATGATTTGTAAAGCATAACTTAGCCCCATATTCATTATTTCATGAAGCATATTTTTCTTCACCAAAAATCAATGCTATCGACACAGTCCTCAGATGCTAATATACTCCTCCATCTCTGGCACAGACATCTCGCCCATTGAACACAGTACACAATTAATGTCTGTCCTCCAAGTCCAGTAGCTAGACACAGACTGAGTCCTTTTCCCACCATTTTCCTCAGATCGCCATCTTGGATTACATCACAAGAGGGGGAGGGACGATAGCTCCCTCTGATGGCGGTGTGTGAATTAGGTCAATTGGACACGGACCTCATGGTAAACACACTGGATGGATCTACCACCTATGATAACTCAAATTGTTTAAATAGACAATGCATGCAAAACAAAGACTTACGTCTGTCATATCCAGTAGCCCAGAACAGAGTGAGTCCTTTTCCCACCAATTTCCCGATGGGGCAAGAAGGGAGATGATGGGAACAATCTATAGAAAATAAAAACTTACATCCATGCTTTCCAACAGCCTGGCACAAACTGTGTACTTTTCCTGCCAATTTCCAAATGGTGTGGACAGGGGGGGGGGGGGGGGAGGTGAGGGACTAGGTTAGTGGAGATAGCGAAATTGACGTATATTCCCCCCAAAATTTGATCTTCTTGCATGACATCACTGTGACGTTGCCACATATATGGACACCATTATCGATCCGCCATCTCGAACAAATCTGGCAACAATGAAGAGTGGGGTTGCACCGCTGTTGCCCTACTACTCTAGAGAGATGTGCGCTCAGTAACATAGTTCATGATGTCAAGGACTCTCTGTGGTATACAAACATTGTAAAGGAACTTCTAAAAAAAAAAAAAAAGACTTTGCATAATAGTAGTAAAACAATGCTCAGGGTTGTACATAGGAGATGCTAAATGAAATGTGTTTATCTGTCAAGAAAGGAATGTGTAAAGACTTCAATGACTACCATAGCAGACTACTGTCAAAAGATTGTTCAAAAACTCATATAAAATCTGGTCATAAGTAATGGCAATTAGTGCCACCAAACGATGCACCACGGACTGAAATTGTGAGTAGCAAAGCAAAAGCAGAAGTACTTAACTCCATTTTCATATGTTCCTTTACAAAGGAAAACCCATTAGTATAGCCCCAATTTAATTCTAGTACCATTGAAAAGATGTGTGAAACAGATTTAACTGTCAGTGGCATTGAGAAATAGCTGAAATTGTTAAAACTGAACAAAGCTCCAGGTCCCATTGGCATCCCTGTCACATTCTCTTTTGAATTTGTGCATGAGTTAGCACCCCTTTTAAATACAGCCGACCGTACGTCTCTCCAACAAAAACTTTGTCCAGTATTTAGAAGAAAGCTCAGGTTAGACACATCTACAAGAAGACTACCAGAATTGGGTCAAAAAACTACCATCCAATGTCCTTGACATCCATTTTCTGTAGTCTTAGAACAAATTCAGAGCTGAAATATAGTGAGGTATCTCGAACAGATTTATTACCTCCTTCATGCAAACCAGCATGGATTCTGAAAGCATCGATCACATGAAACCCAAATCGCACTTTTCTCATGTGATGTACCAAAAACCATGCATCAAGGTCGTCAGGCAGATGCAGTATTTCTTGAGTTCCGAAAGGCATCTGGCTCAGTACCACATCTATGTCTATTGTCAAACTTACAGTCATATGGGATATCAGGCAAAATTTGTAACTGGACTGAGGATTTTCTGGCAGAGAGGATGCAGCACGTTATCTTGAATGGAGTTGTCGACAACTGTCCTTTGTCAGTTCATGCAAATTGCATGGCACAACAGTTTGGAGGAATGTTAACTAGAATGATCACATAGGCTCAGTCATAGGTAAAACAAATGGCGGACTGTGGTTTACTGCTAGAATACTACGGAAATGCCATCAGTCTAGAAAGGAGACTCCATTCAAAATGGTTGTTCAATCAGTCCTACATTATTGCTCATGTGTGTGGGATGGGGACCAAATGGAACTGTCTGGGGTCGCTGAACACATACAAAAAAGGGCAGCACAAATGGTCACAGCTTTTTTTGCTCCATGGGAGAGTGTCTCGAAGATGCTAAAAGAACTAAAAACATTTAATGACAGCACCTGAAGACAGATACAAACTGTCCCATAAAAATCCACTTGCAAAGCTTTTAGAACAAAATTTAATGTTGAATCTGGAAATATAATACATCCCTCTACATACTGCTCCCATTAGGTTAGATTAGACTAGCTACAGTGTGATATTACCAAATAGTTTTCTGCTGCTGAGTAGTTGTTCTCTAACCAGCAGTCCATAAGAGCAAACCAGCTGCAACTTTACCTGATGCTGCTTGCACCCTAGGTAATCAGATTATACACTGCTCTGTTTAAAATGAATAACTCGATGTAGTCATAGATCGAGCCACACATGCCTGCTTTCATGCTCAACAGCTCATTCGTTGCAATAATAGTCTGTAGCTGTGGTTCTGCAGTCAAATAGTCTTTGCATTGGATAGAACTGCGAATTAATAAATACACAGAAATACAAAGTAAAATATAAAAGAATAATAAATGGGTTCAATTCTAGCTTCTGTAACTGATGTAGATGACAGAGAATTATGTTAAACAATTTGTATTCATGGAAGAATATCTCAGCTAAATGGTAAGTGGTCCTATGATACCCATTTAAAATGCGGACAGGAAGTAATCTTATCAAATCATGTGAAAATGCTTTGAGACCGTTATGAGAATGGTAGCAGAACACCGAAGCTAAATAGTTATCCAAGATTCGCGAAAACTAAGTCCATTTCATGATCACACTACATGAAATAATCACCAACTGAAAAATTTCAGAGTTCAACGTGGATGATTCACGAACTAACACACATGTGAGATAACCAGTAGAAACTCATACTAGGTCTATTGTCAGTTCTATAATGCAACTGGTAGAAGTTAAAGTATCGTAGCGGCCGTTCACCATCTAAATCAATTACCTACAGGACCGCATGATTCACCTCATCTCAGGCAGGTCTGCCTCCTTCAAGAACCCAACATAAAGTGCCTTCGAAAGCCAAAGTATTGTAGCAGCTGTTCACCACCAAGAAACTATCATCCACTAAGCCAAAAACGAACTATATCACCGGCAGGTCTGCCATCTTCAAGAACCGATGTAAAAAAAGTCTTCTTCGAGATCTAATTGAAAAGTGTCCATAACCGCTCCCTTGAGTGCATCATTCGAAAAAGTGTCCATACACACTTAACTACAGTAGTGCTCTGTCATTGCATGCCGTTCCAATGGCCAAATGCCATCTCTACCAAAAATACATCGCTCCCGTGTTTTATAAACATGATTTGACTCAAGTTGACCACTTTCTGGACTGAACTAATGGATTACAAACAGCATTTTAAAAAAAGAAATGTTATAAAAATTCGGTCACACTCAGACCATGCACAATACTTATAAAGGTTTGTTCATTAATAAATAAGCCATTGCTCTTGCACAAGTGTACTCACAGTAAATGACAACAGATCGTTGTTAAATATTGTTTAAACAATTGTTATGTCTGCTTGACAGAAGGGCCTTTTGGCCTTATTTTCAAATGTGGTGCAACCTAAAACATGTGATTGACCACTTCTTAAATTATAACGATTTTATATTAGCAGTTGTAATCAACAGTTTGTAGATATCGAGAAAAATTAGTAAAGTATTCATTAAATAACTACACAAGTTCTGAAATATCTGTGCTGCATTAATTTTCTGTGTTATTGTGCAACGTACCAATATTCTGACAAACATTTCGATGGTGAAAAGATATAAAAAACGCAATAAATCAAGAAGTACAGTAGATACAGATACTCGACTTTCAGGGAGAATAGCTATAGTGCAATGCTATTATCAGAGATATCATTTGTTAAAATCGTTTGAAGCATTTAAAAATGTTATTAATTCAGAGGTTCATTCTGAAAATATTTAGTCACTGCAAAATATTAACTTCTGTAGTTTTAAAGATATTGACAACATTGTTGTGTCACTGGATGCGCCTTATTTTTCTGAGATCACAGATGTATTCAGATATGCTTTATAAGTTAACTTGTGATTTCTTGTCGAATTTCATAGCCTTTGAAGAAGCTTTCTTTCACCTTGTCTGACACTCTGCCATTACTGGTGCATCATCTTTTCTTCTAATTGACCGACCTCTGTTTAAATTCCCCAGACTGGGATTTACCCATTTCCTGCCAAGCTTGTCTGCCTGCACATGGGTTCGCCAGCAGCAGTCACTGCTGCTGGGCCAGCCATAGTGCTTGGAATGAACCAACCATGCTGTGCTGTGAGCCCTGGGCCCACTAGCGTTCGGCCTTGCAAACCAATTCACCTCATATCAGTTGAGGTGGCTGATTAGCTAACATACATACTGTAATGTCGTACACCTCCAGTTAATGTGGCCACAGACGCCGACTCCATGGGGCCCGAGGGGGCCCAAGCCCCCTCAAAAATTTGTTAATTGTATTAATTGTTAGTTATATTATGCTTTGTAAAACCACAAAATTATGTTGGAATTTTTTATTCTCCTCGTTTGACGATAGGTACCTTTTAAAATACATTCAATAACGAGTTAAAACAAATAATTATTATGGTAGTAATCAGGTTAACTCAAAACGAGTGGTGTGAGTTATGATAATGGTGTGGTGCTGCAGGCACACTTAGTATTTAACCTGGTGTGCGAACCTTCAGGTGAAGTCTGGCCCCGGTGGGCCAGCGCTGCTGCTGTGGCGACATCAAAAGGACTGGAGCAGAAGCGCCTGGAACCCTCCGCCTCACATCGTCTTGACACTTCGAGACGTTACGATGCCGCGGCTATATAAAGCCCAACCTGCAGTCGCACTCATTCAGTGTGGATAGTTTCGTTCAGTGCATGCTGCAGACGTTTTAGTGTTCCGACTTTAGTCTCTTGTGGACTATTTTATGACTATATTTTATTCGTTTACTTTAGTCTCTTAGTGTATTGTGAATTAAGTTTGCAATGGATAAATTTGTTACCAAAAAGGCGCTCTTGGAAGTCGTTGATACTGCAAGTCAACCTCCAACAATTATTGGGTCAGTCAATTGCTTCGCCATCTTCTGGCAAAAACCGTTCACAGCCGAAACCTGGACAATCCAATAAGGGAAGATAATTTCAGAAGTCTTAGTTGATCAAATATACATGGCTAGAATATGAAGTATCTACCGAGAAAGTTTTTAGCAAAACCTACAAAGAGACAGATGCTAAAAATATATTAAAATTTTCTTCAAAAAAAGATATTTTTACTTTCGTAAGGTTTTCCAACTGGAAAAAGGTTTTGGAAAAATTCCGTCTGCATGAAAATACGTTTACGCATAAAGAAGGTGTTCTGAAACCAAATTCTATCACTAACCGAAGTGTAGCCTCCCAGTTGAATGAACAGTTAGATAGTGATATGGAGAAAGGCCGTTTAGCTCTTGAGACGATTTTTACTACTGTGCAGTTTCTGTGCCAACAAAGACTAGCAATTAGAGGGGATGAAGATGTAAATTCAACTTTTTTCCATTGTTGGAACTCCAAAATAATGACATACTTGAGTTTAAAGACTAATTAGGGCGTTCGGGGTATAAGTAGACGTTCCACAATATTCAAAACGAGATCATTGATCCACTAGGAAAGTCTGTGTTGAGAAAGGCATTGGCTTCAATCAAGAATACCAAACATTTTTCTGTTATGGCTGACGAAACAAGTGATTCTTCGATTCACGAATAAGTGTCATTTTGTATTTGTACTGTTGATGATTACTTAATCATCAATGAAGACTTTATTGGCTTATACGAGACCCCCAACACTGAATCATAAACTCTGTTTAGTACTTTAACCCTCTAACGGTAAGGTTGGGGTTGGGTCCGACCCCAGCGAGTCTGTTTTGTTTACAACTGCCCACTCCCTTTTCTGAGAGCGCTGTGGTTCCAGCTACCCTACCAGCCAGTCGTCCTGAGAACGCTGAGGAGGCCACGTCAGTCTGGTGAGTGACCTGCTGATACCCTCTCTATCAGAAACCTACATTACCCACACTCGGGTTGGATCCGACCCCACCTTACTGTTTACGTCACATTTATTAGTTTCTTTTGTGGGGAGGATTCAACCCCATATTGATGTTTATATTACATCTAAGTTTTGTTTTCTCTTCTAGTATCTTACTAAAATGGCACCTCAACTCCTTATAACTCCTGAGGAGATATACGACGAGTTTCTCTGACAGAAGGCTGAGTCAGAGGATGACGACAATATCGATGCAGAAAACTGTTCAGAAACCGAGGATGATGTATTATCTAATACTGATGACGAGGATGATGTATTTCATTGTGCAGCAGGAACAGTCAAGTTTGATAATTCTCGGTCGGATGTAGATGATGAGAGAAATTTTGAGCTAGGTAAAGACTTACAGATGATATGAACCAACTATCCCATCCATAAAAAATTTTCTAGGACACCAGCGTCAAATATTATTACTCATCTCCCTGTTCCACGTGGGGAAGCAAGGGGGGTCACTAGTGAATTGGAGGTAATTTTATTATTTATAAAGGTCGAAAATTATAGAAAAAATTGTTTTTTACACAACTCTTGAAATCAGGAAATCTAGGCAAAAGTACTATACGGTCCAGGGGTTTCATTCACTAACAGAGAGCGTTGAAATAAAAGGGTTGATGGGCCCTCTCTTCATGAGTGGTGTCCTAAAAAATTCTATGCTCTGTGTAGATGAAATGTTCTCAGCAACCTATGGACCTCCAGTGTTCCGTTGCACTATGTGCGAGAAAAGGTTTGCATTTCTTCTAGAAAACCTCCGCTTCGATGATAAAGCCACCAGAGAGGCCAGAAAAATCAACGACAAATTTGCGGCTTTCAGAGAAGTGTGGGTCATGTTTGAATCTAACAGTGAAAAAAATTATAGTCCATCTGTTTATGTCGCAGTAGATGAGACTCTACTGAGTTTTCAGGGTGCCTGTCCATTCAAAACGTACATGGTTATTACAAATGATTGAAGCGATTTCACAGCTCTACAATAACTTTATTATTTGAGATATTTTCACAAAGCTTTGCACACACATACAAAAACTCAAAAAGTTTTCTTAGGCATTCACAAATGTTCGATATGTGCCCCTTTAGTGATTCAGCAGACTACAAGCCGATAATCAAGTACCTCCCACACTCGACGCAGCATGTCCCCATCAATGAGTTCGAAAGCATCGTTGATGCGAGCTCGCAGTTCTGGCACGTTTCTTGGTAGAGGAGGTTTAAACACAGAATCTTTCACATAACCCCACAGAAAGAAATCGCATGGGGTTAAGTCGGGAGAGCATGGAGGCCATGACATGAATTGCTGATCATGATCTCCACCACGACCGATCTGTCGGTTTTCCAATCTCCTGTTTGAAAAATGCCGAACATCTTGATGGAAGTGCGATGGAGCACCATCCTGTTGAAAGATGAAGTCGGCGCTGTCGGTCTCCAGTTGTGGCATGAGCCAATTTTCCAGCATGTCCAGATACACGTGTCCTGTAACGTTTTTTTCGCAGAAGAAAAAGGGGCCGTAAACTTTAAACCGTGAGATTGCACAAAACACGTTAACTTTTGGTGAATTGCGAATTTTCTGCACGAATGCGTGAGGATTCTCTACCGCCCAGATCCGCACATAGTGTCTGTTCACTTCACCATTAAGAAAAAAATGTTGCTTCATCACTGAAAACAAGTTTCGCACTGAACGCATCCTCTTCCACGAGCTGTTGCAACCGCGCCGAAAATTCAAAGCGTTTGACTTTGTCATCGGGTGTCAGGGCTTGTAGCAATTGTAAACGGTAAGGCTTCTGCTTTAGCCTTTTCTGGAAGATTTTCCAAATCGTCGGCTGTGGTACGTTTAGCTCCCTGCTTGCTTTATTCGTCGACTTCCGCGGGCTACGCGTGAAACTTGCCCGCACGCGTTCAACCGTTTCTTCGCTCACTGCAGCCCGACCCGTTGATTTCCCCTTACAGAGGCATCCAGAAGCTTTAAACTGCGCATACTATCGCCGAATGGAGTTAGCAGTTGGTGGATCTTTGTTGAACTGACTGATGTGAGTGCATTTCAAGCACGACATAAGCTTTCTCGGCTCCTGTCGCCATTTTGTCTCACTGCGCTCTTGAGCGCTCTGGCGGCAGAAACCTGAAGTGCGGCTTCAGCTGAACAAAACTTTATGAGTTTTTCTACGTATCTGTAGTGTGTCGTGACCATATGTCAATGAATGGAGCTACAGTGAATATATGAAATCGCTTCAATCATTTGTAATAGCCCTGTATATCCCCTTGAAACCCAACAAATATGGGTTGAAAATATTGTCACTATGTGACGCAAAGACATTCAATTTTTTGCGTGGCATTCCATACACCGGCAAGGACAACAGAGTAAAGAGGAGATCTAGAGATTTGCCTTTACCTGCCCAGTATGTTTTGCGCCTGACGGAATCTATCAGGGTTTCTAATAGAAACATTAGAGCAGACAATTGGTTCTCCTCACTGGAGGTGACTGACGCCCTCCTCCAAAAGAAACTCACATTTGTAGGTACATTGAGGACGAACAAACCGAAAATACCACCATCAATGCTGCTTTCCGCTCCAGTAGGCTCTTCAACATTTATGTATCACGACGGCAAAACTTTGGTGTCATTTACTCCAAAGAAAAATAAAAAAGTTTTACTGATATCGTCTATGCACTTCTCTGGAGAGATAAATGAAAAATCAAATAAGCCTGAAATTGTGGAGTTCTACAATCTAACTAAAGGAGGGGTCGATGTATTAGATATGCTTTGCCACAGCAGGACCACAAAAAGAAAATCGATAAGATGGCCCATGCAGTACTTTTTCGCTATTTTAGACATCGCTGCTATAAATAGTTTTATCATTTACAAAAGCAATAGCAAAATGGACAGCTTTTCAAATGGCATGAGAATATCATTTCTCAAAAATATTACTCTCTCTTTGACAAAACCTCTTATGGAAAAGAGGTTGAATAACACACATCTTCCCCGTGAGCTCCATTCGCCTATTGGAAAACTTTTGGAAAAAGAACCAATCGAATTAGGCAAGCTTACCCAAGCACAGCCACTAAAGAAAAGAAGATGTGATTTTTGTGACAGATCAAAAGATAGGAAGGGGAATGCTTTTTCTAGTAAGTGTAATGTCCTATATGTGGAGAGCATAAAGTTATTATATGCCCTGGCTGTAAAGAAACTGAGATGTGATAAATTGTGCAAAATTTGTATTTTCAGGGCTGTGTGTGATCCTTTCCGGGATAATATTATACATTTATTAGTTGTTCCTATTACATTATGTGTACAAAGACATTTATTATTAAGAACTTTATACACTCCTGGAAATGGAAAAAAGAACACATTGACACCGGTGTGTCAGACCCACCATACTTGCTCCGGACACTGCGAGAGGGCTGTACAAGCAATGATCACACGCACGGCACAGCGGACACACCAGGAACCGTGGTGTTGGCCGTCGAATGGCGCTAGCTGCGCAGCATTTGTGCACCGCCGCCGTCAGTGTCAGCCAGTTTGCCGTGGCATACGGAGCTCCATCGCAGTCTTTAACACTGGTAGCATGCCGCGACAGCGTGGACGTGAACCGTATGTGCAGTTGACGCACTTTGAGCGAGGGCGTATAGTGGGCATGCGGGAGGTCGGGTGGACGTACCGCCGAATTGCTCAACACTTGGGGCGTGAGGTCTCCACAGTACATCGATGTTGTCGCCAGTGGTCGGCGGAAGGTGCACGTGCCCGTCGACCTGGGACCGGACCACAGCGACGCACGAATGCACGCCAAGACCGTAGGATCCTACGCAGTGCCGTAGGGGACCGCACCGCCACTTCTCAGCAAATTAGGGACACTGTTGCTCCTGGGGTATCGGCGAGGACCATTCGCAACCGTCTCCATGAAGCTGGGCTACGGTCCCGCACACCGTTAGGCCGTATTCCGCTCACGCCCCAACATTGTGCAGCCTGCCTCCAGTGGTGTCGCGACAGGCGTGAATGGAGGGACGAATGGAGACGTGTCGTCTTCAGCGATGGGAGTCGCTTCTGCCTTGGTGCTAATGATGGTCGTATGCGTGTTTGGCGCCGTGCAGGTGAGCGCCACAATCAGGACTGCATACGACCGAGGCACACAGGGCCAACACCCGCCACCATGGTGTGGGGAGCGATCTCCTACACTGGCCGTACACCACTGGTGATCGTCGAGGGGACACTGAATAGTGCACGGTACATCCAAACCGTCATCGAACCCATCGTTCTACCATTCCTAGACCGGCAAGGGAACTTGCTGTTCCAACAGGACAATGCACGTCTGTATGTATCCCGTGCCACCCAACGTGCTCTAGAAGGTGTAAGTCAACTACCCTAGCCAGCAAGATCTCCGGATCTGTCCCCCATTGAGCATGTTTGGGACTGGATGAAGCGTCGTCTCACGCGGTCTGCACGTCCAGCACGAACGCTGGTCCAACTGAGGCGCCAGGTGGAAATGGCATGGCAAGCCGTTCCACAGGACTACATCCAGCATCTCTACGATCGTCTCCATGGGAGAAAGCAGCCTGCATTGCTGCGAAAGGTGGATGTACACTGTACTAGTGCTGACATTGTGCATGCTCTGTTGCCTGTGTCTATGTGCCTGTGGTTCTGTCAATGTGATCATGTGATGTATCTGACCCCAGGAATATGTCAATAAAGTTTCCCCTTCCTGGGACAATGAATTCACGGTGTTCTTATTTCAATTTCCAGGAGTGTATTTCGAAACTGCTGACACTATAATTATTTTCTACAATTAGTAAGAGATGTTTCTCATTTAGTTCCTATCTTTAGAATTTCTAAACACTCAAGTTCCTAGTTGATGACTGAATCTATTGATTTTTGCTATGTTTTCAGTAATTTTATAGAGAATATTTCTATTAAGGTATTTTTGTAATCAAGTTCCTATTTTTTTTCGAAAGTAATTTATATTCTTACTTATTGACCATAAAAATAAAAAACTTGTTGTTATAACAAATATGTGTTTAATTGATAATAAAACTTTTTCCCATTATCCATTTTTTATTTTACTCCGAAAAATCGATATTTGGAGGGTGGGGTCTGATCCAACCCCACCTTACTGTTTATGTCAGGAAACTTCACCTTACCGTTAGAGGGTTAAAAGATGTTTTTGCTCGTCTTGATTTGTCAATGGGTGGATAACTTAAGAGGACAGTGCTATGATGGTGCCTCAAATACGAGAGGTAAGTTCAAAGGACTAAAAAAGTTAGTTCTGGATATTTAACCAAAAGCATGTTATGTGCACTGCACTGCTCACAGTTTAGACTTGGCAGTTGTAGACAGTAAGGGAATCCAACAAAAAGATGGGACTTTTCAGAAGCATATGCTGTGATAGCACCAACAACCAAGCTGGTCTATGACCCCTTTGCCCGACTCGATGGTCTATGTGAGCTTCTAGTATTTTGAGAACATTGAAAAAGATAGAAGAGCTTCTAGAGTTGTTTGAAACATTTTCTGAAGTGGAAAAAACAGAAGCAGGTAACAAATGTGCAGGCTACCTTGAGTTAATGTCACAATTCGAGATGTATTTCTTTTTACGTCTTTATTGCCATGCAATGAACCCAGTAGAGGATGTCAATGAAAAAATTCAATGTCCTCATCTAAGTGTTGCTGATCTGGAAAAAATATATGAGGGCTTGATTTGTATATTAAATGGAAGGCGTGATAGTTTTGAACACATTTGGGAATTGTGTTTAAAAGAAAAACCTTCACAAGTTGATAATCCTTCGCTTCCTTGGAAGAAGTATGAAAACAATGAAGCCAGCTCGCTGCACACTTTCAACACTCCAAAGGAATACAACAAAGCTATTTACATTGAAGTTTGTGAAACGGTGCAATCTTGCAGCACTGAGCGGTTTGCTTCAACTGGCCCCACACAGGTCATTGCAGTTGAATAAGAGTGTAAACAGAGGTGAAACAAATTTGGAAAAACCAACTGATTTTTTAAAAATGACCTAGATATTGAGAGACAGCGCTTATAATTGGATATGTTAGCCAATATCGCTAATGAAAAACATCTGGTCTTAAAAAACACGTATCATGTAAGAAAGTACATTACACAAGAGCCTGCAGTTGGATAAATGTTGAAGTAGTGAAGTGCATTAGCTTCTCCAAGTAGTTCTAATCATGATAGCAACAACAGAATGGTTATTTGGCGCCCTTAGACGTCTGAAGTGATGTCTTTGATCAACAATGGGACAGAAGCTATTGAACAACTTGGCTGTTCTTCATGCCCACCGAGATGTTTTGGATGAACTGAATATCCGACCAGTCATCAACGACTTCATATTCAATAGAAGCAATAATGGCATTCAGATCAATATTAAAAATCTTTATAAAATAGAGAATTAAATTCACAAATAATGTTAAATTTTCAGTTTAGAAATATTAGTACTACTTTAGTATTGTATTACTATAGTACTGTATTAGTTATTTTCAAATATTTAAATATTTTTAAGGTGTAAGACCCAATTGAAACCCGCTATTTATATACTTTTTGACTGAAAGTATTAGGCATACTGTATTAACTTTATTAACTGTATTAAGGCATTAACTTTGAGATATTGTTTTTATTTAATGAACCCTGAGCCATATTCAAAGCAAGCGTAAATTGCCTATTTCACTTATTAATCAAAGTGCTATTACTTTGTGACAGCAATATTTTATATTTTATACTTTTAATGATAGTTTAGGATTTATTTAAACATAATTTCAGTCTTTTCAGAGCTATATATTCACTGATCATATGATTCTAAAATGCTTAAAAAACTTTAAAATTCACTATTTTTCATTCAAAATTTAGAAAATTTCCTGGGGCAAGACCCCCAGTATGCCCCCCCACCCCGAATATTTTTTGTAAGTCAGTGCCTCTGAATGTGGCATATTAGGCCGTTAACTTGGCACATCAGGCTGCTCCAAATTTGATGTACTTAAATAACGTAATAAGTGAATACATGACATAACAAATAGAACATGGGCTTGCATGTCACAACAATAGTGTAAGTACCTATGTGGTGCTGTATGAAACAGCATGTACCTCCTATGATGTGTCATAACATATTATCAACATTAATTTTCTCCAGCTGTCACAAATTATAGAAATTATAGCATATTAGTTAAATGCATTAATAAACATAAATCAAATAAATTTAAGGAAACTTATGGGACAACTCAACTGTTCTCATTTCAAATTACGTTTTGCTTTGGGCATTTCTTCACAGTGCTTCACTATTACAAAGGCAGCACAAGATAGGTGTTCTGGCGTCAAAGCTTAAATTATTCACAGTCCAGCCACTTCTGCCAAAATTCATGACCCCCTTGGCCATGTACTGCACCAAAACACGTATCAGTCCACAGCCACCATGAATGCTGAAGTATGATAGCTGTCAAACTACAACTGTGGTGTTACCAGTAATTATATCACTTTCCAAATCCCCATAGATTGGGCACTGAACGCCCTCGCCTGTGGAGTCAATACATTGTCAGACAAGATATCAAAGTTAAAACTTATTTATAGCATTGCTGAAGACAGATTTCATTCAGAGCAACATTTCATATACTCTGTCCATGTCCTACTAGAAAACATATCTTTTGTGTTAGGAGATTTGTTCAATGCCATAAGTCAATAAGCATTTTATCATTTCTCAGTATTTTATTGCATCTAATCGACACTTTAAAAAACTGAATGGTCCCAGTTAACTCTCCTTTCCTCAGTTGATAATCAGTACAATAAAGTCATCAGTGTCCTATTCATATAATAAAACAGTTATCCCTAGAATTATTCTTATGATCTGTATATGAAGTTATGTTCAACATTTACTTATACAAACATTTCCAAAACAATATACATTATAGAACTGACCCATGTAATATACCTCCAAAACCTTAACTTATGCTTTGCACACAAACACCCCTTCTCTAATGAAAAGTAGTTTGAAATTTTAATGTGGCCTGGTGACCTCAACATACCTAATTTTGTAAGAATAGTAATTACCACTAGACTATATATACCACAAAATAAACCCATCCAACATACTACAAATAACACATTGAAAATCATATGTACGAAGGATTCATATTCTGTCTTACATAAATCACTAGATCAGGGGTTCCAAACAAGATTTTCTCGAGGGCCCTCCATCGAGCATGATTGGTGCCTTGTCATATCACTGTATCAAGTACCTAAAAAAGCCAAATTAAGAGTCTTTTTATATGTTTTCTATTTTTGGTACTTAGAAAAAACATTGACATATTCATTATTGAAAAAATATTGAGCAGCCAAAACAAAAAGTCTGTTATCATACGAAATGTATTTAATATATTTTTTTATTCTAATAGCATCTTGCGGACCTCTCTGGCATAGCTTGCAGACCCCTAGGGGCCCGCATACCACCTGTTAGGAACCACTGCACTACATTAATTATGTTCTGCCGACCTTAACTTATGCTTTTCACACAAATACCCCTTCTCTCCCGACCAGTAGTTTGAAATTTTAATGTTGCTTGGTGACCTCAATGTATCTAATTTTGTAAGAATAGTAATTACCACTAGACTAAATATACCACATAAGAAACTCATCCAACAAACTACAAATAACATATTTAAATCTTATGCACAAAGGATTCATGTTCTCTCTTACATAAATCACTAGATTAATTATGTTCTGCCGACCTCCTCACATCTAAACTTGTGTGGTCAATATATATTCCCTTCTTGCATTAAATCGTGTCTTCATAATTGATCACATTCTTTCACACTCATCATTACTATACCCAAAACAGAAATAGCCCCCAAAATTCTTAAAACTACGAACAAAATACACTCACTTACACACTTATATTGATACATACAACATTCTTCATTCGTAAGGTGAAACACTGCTACCATTGCCTCTTATAACATTTATTTCGCCAGTGTGAGTGTCTTTTCAATAACACTTTTTGAGTTTTCTGAACTGATCAAACTAGAGCCCTCTTTCTTCATTCACCAACGGACCCTTGCTTTTATAGATAAAATTTGTGACTGTCTCTGGAACACCATTTTTAGTTTCAAGAGACACACGCATTCTGTCTTCATGAGTGTCGATCATTTTACTTATAAGCTGCACGTTTTTAATTTCACCCCTCTCTAAACATTGCTCCTTCAAAAGATCATTTCAGTGTCCCTTTGTTTCTCCTCCATATTTATGGTATACATTATAATTTCAGACCAACCCTCAATCTCATCATCAAACAATTCATTAAACACTTCCATAGCCTGATTTCGTCTTTTCTTCCTTCAAAACTTCTTGCTACTTACTCCTGTGCCCACCAGTGGGGTAGTAAAGATTTCAATATTTTCCCGTACCATTTCTGATCATTAATAGAGTAGTCACTTTCTTTCTTGCCGTACCATTCAGTACTAACATTGCCTTCTAAGTAAATATTTTCCTCTTTAACCATGTCTGCATTCTCCAATCTATCTCTAAATCATCTGTAGGATTTAAATAACCCTCAAAATCTTGTGTTTCATCGCCATCATAAACATCAAACACACTATTCCCTTCCTGTGATGTAGCAATATAGATAGCTGCAACGTTCCCACAATTACCCACACAACTCAAAATTTCATCTCCCTTACACAAAACTTCACATATTTCCGTCGGATCACTACAAACCTTATCACAATTAACTCCATTAACATCCACCGATAATTCATAATATTTGTTACTTAAAACATCCACTACATCCATCAATACATTATAGAAATCACCACCAATAACTCTGTCAGCTACTGCTGATACACCACATAAATTGCCGCTACTACATTGTTCCACATTACAATTAGCAGTACACACAAATTCCGCCAAACTCGGATCTATCTCTGTCTGTGTTACAGCTTCTCTACTCTCAGAACTCTTCAGCATTCTGATCCACGACCTGTTACTTTCACATTCATCCTTCCACATCCACTCACAATTCAATCTTCATGCTTCCATCAAAAGGAATATACAAGTATGCAAAAATACCTTCCTCTAAGGTATCTAAATCAGTAGCTTCAACCTTCCCAAAATCAATACCTATAACATCACCTTGACTTCCCTTTAGCAATAAATCATGCACTTCTCAGATATATAATAAAATTTATCATCATCTGACGGGACTATTGCTATGCCACCTTCACAAATACCTTCACATACACCACAAAATTCATTTCCAGCTGATGAGACTACAGCTAGAACACCTTCACTGATAGCTTCACCTCCTTTCTCGAACACAAAATCATCTTCACTACTTTAACCTACATTACTACAATTGTTGATACACACTAGTGCCTCATTGGAATCCGTCATAGATTCCACCTCCACCAAATTCAGATCCACCTCATCCTCTCTTCTGATCACAATATTTTCCACTAAACATACAATCATCCCATCATCCACTTCCCTTTCACAAAATAAATTCTTCAGCACCATATCACTATTATCAAATCTTTCAACACATTTTACAATATCTCTTACGCCCTCTTTATGGTTGTGCCACTTAAAATTATTCCCCATATTATTTTTATTTCTTATAAACTCCATCTCCAACATTTGTGGCTCCTTTGCCAAATCTTCACAACCACGGAATTTTAAAAAACTACTTGTCCTTTTCAGTGCCAGTTTGTTTCGTCACCTATGGACTTGAGATGTCACAATCTCTAGTTTCCCAACCACGTATTTGGTATTGCATTTTGTGATGTGCCTGCCCTCAAATCTTTCATTCCATGTTTTGATTTCCATTGTGACAGTTCCCATTTCCATTTCCTCTTTGAAAATTATTATTATAGTGTTAACTATTTGTTATGATCACTATAATTATTTAGTGTTCCGTAAAGCAATACATTGAAACCTTCAGACACTGCGAGTTGTTGGTTTCAATATGTATTTGTGCCAAGCCTATTTATTGATTGCCATAATGCAAATAGCTTGTACGTAATATCATTATGTATCATCCTCTCAAATACCTCACGAAATAAGCGCCAAACGAAAAAACTACAAAGAACGAATCTTGTCTAGCTTGAAGGAGGAAACCAGATGGCGCTATGGTTGGCCCGCTAGATGGCGCTGCCATAGGTCAAACTGATCTCAACTGCTTTTTTTAAATAGGAACCCCCATTTTTTTATTACTTACGCATGTAGTACATAAAGAAATATGAATGTTTTAGTTGGACCACTTTTTTCGCTTTTTGATAGACGGTGCTGTAATAGTCACAAACATATGGCTCACAATTTGGTAACAGGTAGGTTTTTTAAATTAAAATACAGAACATAGGCACGTTTGATCATTTTATTTCGGTTGTTCCAATGTGATACATGTACCTTTGTGAACTTATCATTTCTGAGAACGCATGCTGTTACAGTGTGATTACCTGTAAATACCACATTAATGCAATAAATGCTCAAAATGATGCCCGTCAATCTCAATGCATTTGGCAATACGTGTAACGACATTCCTCTCAACATCGAGTAGTTCGGTTTCTGTTATGTTCGCACATGCTTTGACAATGTGCAGACACATGTTGTCAGGCATTGTCGGTGGATCACGATAGCAAATATCCTTCAACTTTCCCCACAGAAAGAAATCCGGGGACGTCAGATCCGGTGAATGTGCGGGCCATGGTATGGTGTTTCGACGACCAATCCACTTGTCATGAAGTATGCTATTCAATACCACTTCAACTGCACGCGAGCTATGTACTGGACATCCATCATGTTGGAAGTACATCGCCATTCTGTCACGCAGTGAAACATCTTGTACTAACATCAGTAGAACATTACGTAGGAAATCAGCATACATTTAGATTGCCATCGATAAAATGGGGGCCAATTATCCTTCCTCCCATAATGCCACACCATACATTAACCCACCAAGGTCGCTGATGTTCCACTTGTCGCAGTCATCGTGGATTTTCCGTTGCCCAATAGTGCATATTATGCCGGTTTACGTTACCGCTGTTGGTGAATGACGCTTCGTCGCTAAATAGAACGCGTGCAAAAAATCTGTCATCGTCCCGTAATTTCTCTTGTGTCCAGTGGCAGAACTGTACACGACGTTCAAAGTCGTCGCCATGCAATTCCTGGTGCAAAGAAATATGGTACGGGTACAATCGATGTTGATGTAGCATTCTCAACACCGACGTTTTTGAGATTCCCGATTATCGCGCAATTTATGCGCTACTGATGTGTGGTTAGCTGTGACAACAGCTAAAACACCTACTTGGGCATCATCATTTGTTGCAGATCATGGTTGACGTTTCACATATGGCTGAACACTTCCTGTTTCCTTAAATAACGTAACTATCCGGCGAACGGTCTGGACACTTGGATGATGTCGTCAAGGATACCGAGCAGCATACATAGCACATGCCCATTGGTCATTTTGATCACAATAGCCATACATCAATACGATATCGACGTTTTCCGCAATTGGTAAATGGTCCATTTTAACATGGGTAATGTATCACGAAGCAAATACCGTCTGCACTGGCGGAATGTTACGTGATACCACGTACTTATACGTTTGTGATTATTACAGCGCCATCTACCACAAAGCGAAAAAAAGTAATTCAACTATAACATTCATATTTCTTTACGCACTACACGAATATATAATAAAAAATGGGGATTCCTATTTAAAAAACGCAGTTGATTTCTGTTTGACCTATGGCATCGCCATCTAGCGGGTCAACCATAGCGCCATCTGGTTTCCCCCTTCAAGCTAGACGAGTTTCGTTCTTTGTAGTTTTTTCGTTTGGTGCTTATTTCATGAGATATTTGGCCCGGTCACTATCAATGGACCACCCTGTATGTATTATATAGCCTGTACATAATATCATAATGTATCATCTTCTCTCTCTCTCTCTCTCTCTCTCTCTATATATATATATATATATATATATATATATATATATATATATACTGGAATAGAGATCAACATAAGCATCACTTCCGCCCTTTTTATTGCTCATGAAAAACACACATTGCATGTTGTACCATGGTACAGCGAGACCTTCAGAGGTGGTGGTCCAGATTGCTGTACGCACCGGTACCTCTAATACGCAGCAGAACGTCCTCTTGCATTGATATATGCCTGTATTTGTCGTGGCATTCTATCCACAAGTTCCTCAAGCCACTGTTGGTCCATATTGTCCCACTCCTCAATGGCGATTCACTGTAGATCCCTCAGAGTGGTTGGTGGCTCACGTTGTCCACAAACAGAACTTTTCAATCGATCCTAGGCATGTTTGATAAGGTTCATGTCTGGAGAACACGCTGGCCACTCTAGTCGAGCGATGTGGTTATCCTGAAGGAAGTCATTCACAAGGTGTGCACGATGGGCGCGCGAATTGTCGTCCATGAAGACGAATACCTCGCCAATATACTGCCAATATCGTTGCATTATCGTTCGGAGGATGGCATTCACGTATCATACAGCCATTATGGTGCCTTCGATTACCACCAGTGGCGCACGTCAGCCCCACATAATGCCACCCCAAAACAGCAGGGAACCTCCACCTTGCTGCACTCACTGGACAGTGTACCTTAGGCGTTCAGCCTGACCGGGTTGCCTCCAAACATGTCTCCAACGATTCTCTGGTTGGAGGCATATGCGACACTCATCGGTGAAGAGAGCGTGATGCCAATCCTGAGCGGTCCATTCTGCATGTTGTTGGAATCATCTGTGTCGCGTTGCGTGGTGTCGTGGTCCATACGGCTGTACAAAATGTTGTGACTTGGCAAGACAGCCAAGCCACTATGAGATAGCTGAAAGGCACGCGTTTAAGCTCACGCAGGCTGGCGTGAGGTCTGGAACAGTTGAAGGAGTTGAGTCTAGTAAAAAAAAGTACGTAGCTTCTGGAATACTTAACTTTAATCCATAATTGGTGAACATTGGTCTGACGGTACAGGCATCACAAGATAAATAGCAAATGATAATGGCGCCTTGCTAGGTCGTAGAAAATGACGTAGCTGAAGGCTATGCTAACTATCGTCTCGGCAAATGAGAGCATAATTTGTCAGTGAACCATCGCTAGCAAAGTCGGCTGTACAACTGGGGCGAGTGCTAGGACGTCTCTCTAGACCTGCCGTGTGGCGGCGCTCGGTCTGCAATCACTGATAGTGGCGACACGTGGGTCCGACGTATACTACCGGACCGCGGCCGATTTAAAGGCTACCACCTAGCAAGTGTGGTGTCTGGCGGTGACACCACATTCCTCCCCCGCAAATCGGCGAACGGTTGTGTTATAAGGCTTCCGCCCGCCGTGGGGAGGATCCCATGTTGACGTATGCGACGAGGTGGGGAGCCTAACAACAGGCGAGACTGTGCCACCCGCACCCTGCCATTCGGTCCGAGGGGAGCTAGGAAACGCCTGAAAACCTAGTCCAGGGTGCACGCCAACATGCGGTGTATGCGCCCGTAAAGAGACAGGAGGGGCCGAAGGGTCGACCTCCATCGGGTCGGGGCACGCGATGGGCGAAGACGCCATGTGGCCCGGAGCGGGCAAGAGGTCCATGGCGGAGGACAACTGGTCACGTGAAGAGTCGGCGACTCGTGACCCAGTGAGGCGCTCGGCGGTTGCAGCGACGCGTCCACTGCGGGCGTCGCCGGCGGGAGAACAGGCGGCGGCGCGTCGCCATGGGGCAAAATGGAAGGCAGCGTCGGTAACACCTGGGGATGAGGCGAGCCAGTAGATGGGTCCCCAGGACGCTGACCGGACGGCACCGTCGCTGAAAGCAGACGGGGAGCGGCAGAACCCGTGCGACGACAGAGGCGCATCTGATTGAGATGCCGACGCACCTCACCAGAGGCCCCCAAAACCAGATACATAGCGCGGCCGAGGCAGCGAAGAATGTGCCCGTTGAGCCAACGCCGTGAATCTCGATAGGTACGATAGTAGACAACGTCGCCCGGAGCAAAAGCAGGTGTCTGCCGTTGCACAGGAACCTGATGCGGCGGATGTAGCAAAGACATCAAGGTGCGATGAGGGCGACCGTGGAGTAACTCAGCCGGCGAGCGACCATCTCGGGGCTGAGAGCGATACGATGACAAAAAGAGCAATAACGCGTCCTCCCGAGAATTCGACTCTTTTAACTTCAACATCTGGGACATGAAAGTCCTGACCAATCGTTCAGCGGCACCGTTTGACTGCGGCGAAAACGGCGCGGATGGCAGATGTTGAATACCATTGGACTTGCAGAATGACTGAAATTCTGCGGACATGAATTGTGGGTCATTGTCGGAAACTATAGTCTGTGGAAGACCTTCAATGCAAAAGATAGCAGATAACGCTTGGATGGTGGCAGAAGACGTCGTGGAAGACATCCGGACAACAAAAGGAAAATTACTGAATGAATCTACCACAACCAACCATCGAGCATTCCAGAATGGACCAGCAAAATCGATGCGTAAGAGTTGCCAAGGGGTAATGGCTTTCAGCCATGCAAAGAATTTCCGCGATGGTGCGGATTGTTGTTCGGCACACGACATGCAAGAAGAGCACATATTCGAATCGCAGCATCGATTCCGAACCAAGTACAGTGCTGACGAGCAAGTTGTTTCGTTCTCACTATACCCCAATGTCCTAGGTGGAGAAGCCATAAGACAGAGGACTGTAACGAACGAGGGACCACGACCTTGGACTGATCATTATCAGAACGCAATAGCAAAACACCACGTCATACAAAAAGTCTCTCCTTGTGAGCAAAAAATCGGCTAACCAATGGATCCTCGATCCGTGACTTTGACAAGGGCCATTGCGTAGCAACAAAACGCAAAACGGTAGCAAGGACAGGGTCAGCAGCTGTGGCTGTAGCTACACGACGAAAATCAATCGGAAACGATTCGACCACGTCATCGGTTTCCGCATCAATGAACATGCAAGCAAGTTCGGAAGAATCGAATGCTCTGTCCTCAGCTACAGGCAAACGGGACAACACATCGGCGTTTCCGTGCTTAGCAGTGGACCGATACAAGATATCGTAGCGGTACTGCGAGAGGAAAATAGACCAGCGAATGAATTTCTGCGCTGTACGTGGAGGTACAGGCTTGTTCGGATGAAAAAGCGATGTCAAAGGTTTGTGGTCTATGATGATGGTAAAGTGACGACCATACAAGAAATCATGAAACTTAGTAACACCAAATACGAGAGCCAAAGCTTCCTTCTCGATCTGTGAATAATTTCTTTGTGCAGACGAGAGCAATTTGGACGCAAAGGCAATAGGGCGATCGTGTGATCCATCTTTGTGCGCAAGCACGGCACCGATCCCGAAATCCGATGCATCCACCATCAACAAAAGGGGCTTCCGGGGATCGAATGGCGTAAGGCAAGCATTGGAAAGCAACGCCGATTTCAACTGGCGAAAGGCGCGTTCGCATTCCGTCGTCCAGACGAACGGAACACCTTTACGGCGTAAGCGATGAAGCGGAGCTGAAATGGAAGAGGCGTAGCGCACATAGCGATGATAATAATTTATTTTTCCCAGCACACTCTGTAGCTGCTTCAAATTCTGCGGCGAAGGCAAGTCTTCTATGGCATGGAGGTGCTCTAGACTCGGATATATGCCTTGGGCATTGAGTACATGTCCCAAATAGGGTAAGTCACGAGCAAAAAACACACATTTGTCCTTCCACAAGCGAAGACCATTTTGTCGCAAGACCTGAAATAATGTTCTGAGATTGGCTAAATGTTCTTCTTCCGTCTTTCCGGATATCACAATATCGTCCAGATAGTTTGCTGCAGTAGGGACCGATGCACAAACAGTTTGTAGATATTGCTGAAACAATGCAGGGGCGGATGTACAGCCGAATGGCAGTCGTTTGAATCGGTACAAACCAAGATGCGTGTTAACCACCAAAACGCGCCGGGATTCTTCGTCCACCGGTATTTGCAAGTACGCATCTGCTAGGTCCAACTTCGAAAAATATTCACCCGGGCACAGTTTGTCAAAAAGATCTTCCGGGTGGGGTAAAGGAAAAGTTGCAATCACTAGTTGTAGATTCACTGTTGCCTTGAAGTCCACACAAAGTCTCAATTTTCCGGAAGGCTTTTGCAAAATTACTAAGGGTGATGCCCAGAGAGAAGCCTGCACACGTTCAATTACACCTTGTGATTCCAAATCGTGTAATGTTCTTGCGACCTCATCACGCAGTGCGTGGGGAACATTGCACGCTCTGAAAAATTTCGGTTGCGCGTTTACTTTCAGTTCCAAATGTGCTTTATAGTTCTTAGCGCAACCGAGGCCTGGTGCAAAAATGTCTGCAAACTCTTCACATAGACGAGAAACACTGTCTGAAGGCACAGTCTGGTTCACTGATAGCACCTGATTGACTATAGACAAGTTAAATGACTGAAATAAATCTGAACCAAACAAGTTCACTGCAGAAGAAGAACGAAGGGTGTACAATGACACAAGTTTTGTTTGTCCTTTGTATGTTGCAAGAAGGTTGCACTGTCCTAACACAGGGACTGCTTGTCCTGAATAACTACTTAACATTTGCGGCACGCAATGGATGGGTGCCCAGCTGTTTGTACATGTCTTGATTGGTCAAGGAAACTGCAGCTCCGGTATCGAGCTGGAATGATATCATGTTGCCATTATTGTCCAAGTCTACAAAAAGTTTATTGTCCTGCTGACGACAAGAGCGACTGCCTCGTGCAACGTGAACTGACACTGGTACAGAATCACTTGCGACGTGACGGGATTTCCGTCGACGTCGACGCACACTATTTGTGGGATGAACACAGTCACCGTTAGAGAGAGTGGCGCTGGGCAGAGTGGAATGAACTACATGAATTTCCATGGGCAAAGGTTCGCGAGCCAGAGTATCCTTGGTTCGATTCCGATTCCGGCGCCAAGCAAAGGGCCTGGAATGGTTGTGAGTGTCCGATCTGAGCTTTTTCTGGCAAACACTTTGAACATGTCCTCTTTTATTACAGAAAAAGCAAATAGCTTGGCGTGACGGGAAATTCTCACGCGAATGTCTAGTAGCACAATGCGGGCATGATTTTATCACCGCATTTGCTCGCTTGCGCGGCACACGTGGCGGAGAGCTTGGCGGCAGCTGTGCCGACGGGCGCGAGGGCTGTTTACTGTTCCGTACAGCGCGCCCGGTGGGCCAGTTAATGTGACACACGGCCGGTGAAGTTTCAAATGATTCCTGAGCAAAGTCAAGTGTGTCCTGCCGAGCCATTATGTCCATCACTTGTTGAAGGGAGGGATTGACTAGTTTCAAAATCTGTTCCCGTAAACGAACATCAGAAACGTTCTGTGCAATTGCATCACGTACCATAGTATCTGAATAAGGGAGTCCACATTGACACTCAAAATCACAATCCCTAGTAAGGCCTTGCAAGGTTGCAACCCACTCCCTATTAGTCTGACCGGCCGTACGTTTTGTACGAAAGAACGGATACCGTTTGGCAACTACATTGAATGATTCTTTGAAATATGCATCTAATGCAGACAAAATTTCGTCGTAGGACAGAGTTGCTACGTCGCGTCGGGGAAACAATTTCACTATCACATGGTACATGGACACGCCGACGCACGATAATAAGAAAGGCTGCCGCTCGTTACCTTGAATTCTGTAGGTGGCGAGATGGAATCCAAATTGGTGTGACCGCTCCGTCCAGCTTTCCAGTGCAGCATCAAAAGGACGAAAAGGTGGTGCAACTGCGTTTTGTGGCTGCAGTAGCAGTGAAGCGGCGGCTGCCGCATCGTTTTGCATTGCACGTTGACCCTGGACGAGCTGTCCAAGGACATCCAGTAAGGCCTGCGTCTGCTGATTCTGTAAGCGATAAAATTCGGACAGTACATCTGGAGATTGTGGCGAAGCCATTACACAAGTAAATCAGTCTGTAGAGATACGAACGCGATTTAGCTCGTCGCCAATCCTCGGCGCCAAACTGCTGTGACTTGGCAAGACAGCCAAGCCACTATGAGATAGCCGAAAGGCACGCGTTTAAGCTCACGCAGGCTGGCGTGAGGTCTGGAACAGTTAAAGGAGTTGAGTCTAGTAAAAAAAGTACGTAGCTTCTGGAATACTTAACTTTAATCCATAATTGGTGAACATCGGTCTAACGGTACAGGCATCACAAGATAAATAGCAAATGATAATGGCGCCTTGTTAGGTCATAGCAAACGACGTAGCTGAAGGCTATGCTAGCTATCGTCTCGGCAAATGAGAGCGTAATTTGTCAGTGAACCATCGCTAGCAAAGTCGGCTGTACAACTGGGGCGAGTGCTAGGACGTCTCTCTAGACCTGCCGTGTGGCGGCGCTCGGTCTGCAATCACTGATAGTGGCGACACGCGGGTCCGACGTATGCTACCGGACCGCGGCCGATTTAAAGGCTACCACCTAGCAAGTGTGGTGTCTGGCGGTGACACCACACAAAACGCATTATTCAATATGGTGGCGTTGCTGTCAGGATTTCTCCGAGCCATAATCTGTAGGTAGCGGTCAACCATTGCAGTAGTGGCCCTTGGCCGGCCTGAGCGAGGCATGTTATCGACAGTTCCTGTCTCTCTCTGTAACCCCTCCATGTCCGAACAACATCACTTTGGTTTACTCTGAGACGCCTGGACACTTCCCTTGTTGAGAGCCGTTCCTGGCGCAGAGTAACGTTGCAGACGCGATCGAACTGCGGTATTGACCGTCTAGGCACAGTTAAACTACGGACAACAGGAGCCATGTACATTCTCCCTGGTGGTATGACTGTGTCTGTGATACAATATCCACAGTCAACGTCTGTATAGGAGTTCTGGGAACTGGGGTGATGCAAAACTTTTTTTGATGTGTATATTCCCTAGCTTACTTCTTCCTGATTTCGTAATTTTAGTTTAGTTCTGTAGTGTAGACGTTTTACTTCCTTACTAGTCAACTTATATTGTAAAGTTTATCTAAGTGTAGATTGCCTGGCATTTCTTTGCCAAGGTACGATTGTCGTCTGGCAGTGATCTGTTGGCTTACCCTGTTCTGTGCGCATGTGCAGAGATTGCCAATCTTAAAGCTAGCTACAGTGCATACTTAGTTCTGGCCCCCCTCTACAGCTACATCATACTCCGCAAGCCACCTAATGGTGTGTGGCGGAGGGTACTTTCGGTATCCCTTTTACTTCTCTTGAATCTGAAATGAAGTCTTCTTTGTTTATTTAGTGCTTTTCTAACACGGTTATTAAACCGTGGTGGATCTTTCCCATCCCTTAAATTCTTACAAGGAACATATTTGTCTAGGGCATATTGAATGATGCCTTTGAATTTTTTCCATTTGTCCTCCACATCTTCGTCCTCATCACCGAATATTTCATGCTGACTGCTGAGATATTCTGAAATTTGTATCCTGTCACCCCTGCTGAGCAAATACACTCCTGGAAATTGAAATAAGAACACCGTGAATTCATTGTCCCAGGAAGGGGAAACTTTATTGACACATTCCTGGGGTCAGATACATCACATGATCACACTGACAGAACCACAGGCACATAGACACAGGCAACAGAGCATGCACAATGTCGGCACTAGTACAGTGTATATCCACCTTTCGCAGCAATGCAGGCTGCTATTCTCCCATGGAGACGATCGTAGAGATGCTGGATGTAGTCCTGTGGAACGGCTTGCCATGCCATTTCCACCTGGCGCCTCAGTTGGACCAGCGTTCGTGCTGGACGTGCAGACCGCGTGAGACGACGCTTCATCCAGTCCCAAACATGCTCAATGGGGGACAGATCCGGAGATCTTGCTGGCCAGGGTAGTTGACTTACACCTTCTAGAGCACGTTGGGTGGCACGGGATACATGCGGACGTGCATTGTCCTGTTGGAACAGCAAGTTCCCTTGCCGGTCTAGGAATGGTAGAACGATGGGTTCGATGACGGTTTGGATGTACCGTGCACTATTCAGTGTCCGCTCGACGATCACCAGTGGTGTACGGCCAGTGTAGGAGATCGCTCCCCACACCATGATGCCGGGTGTTGGCCCTGTGTGCCTCGGTCGTATGCAGTCCTGATTGTGGCGCTCACCTGCACGGCGCCAAACACGCATACGACCATCATTGGCACCAAGGCAGAAGCGACTCTTATCGCTGAAGACGAAACGTCTCCATTCGTCCCTCCATTCACGCCTGTCGCGACACCACTGGAGGCGGGCTGCACGATGTTGGGGCGTGAGCGGAAGACGGCCTAACGGTGTGCGGGACCGTAGCCCAGCTTCATGGAGACGGTTGCGAATGGTCCTCGCCGATACCCCAGGAGCAACAGTGTCCCTAATTTGCTGGGAAGTGGCGGTACGGGCCCCTACGGCACTGCGTAGGATCCTACGGTCTTGGCGTGCATCCATGCGTCGCTGCGGTCCGGTCCCAGGTCGACGGGCACGTGCACCTTCCGCCGACCACTGGCGACAACATCGATGTACTGTGGAGACCTCACGCCCCACGTGTTGAGCAATTCGGCGGTACGTCCACCCGGCCGCCCGCATGCCCACTATACGCCCTCGCTCAAAGTCCGTCAACTGCACATACGGTTCACGTCCACGCTGTCGCGGCATGCTACCAGTGTTAAAGACTGCGATGGAGCTCCGTATGCCACGGCAAACTGGCTGACACTGACGGCGGCGGTGCACAAATGCTGCGCAGCTAGCGCCATTCGACGGCCAACACCGTGGTTCCTGGTGTGTCCGCTGTGCCGTGCGTGTGATCATTGCTTGTACAGCTCTCTCGCAGTGTCCGGAGCAAGTATGGTGGGTCTGACACACCGGTGTCAATGTGTTCTTTTTTCCATTTCCAGGAGTGTATATCTTCCTACCTCTCTTAACACTCTTGGTAGGGTCCATCGACAAAAATGCTGTCACAGCCTTATGATCACTGATACTTTGCTCTACGTTAGCTGATTCGGTAAGTTCAGGTCTATTTGTTGCCAGGAGGTCTAAGATGTTACCTTCACAAGTTGGTTCTCTATCTGCTCAAGGTAATTTTCGGACGAGACATCCAGAACAATACCATATGATTCCTTGCCTCTGGCACCAGTTTTGGTGGCATAACACTCCCAATATATACCTGGCGAGTTGAAGTAACCCCCTCTATAACGGCATGGTCAGGAAAATTACTAATGATATTCTGCAAGTTCTGTCTGAAGCGCTCTACAACTACAGATCCTGACCCAGGTGGTCTACAAAAGCATCCAATCACCGTTTTTGACTGTTCTTTGATATTCAGTTTCACCCAGATTAATTCACATTTGGAATCCTTGATAACCTCGCTAGATTTTATCGATTTTTTTTACAGTAATAAACTTGCCGCCACCATTGGCGACTAACCTGTCCTTATGAAAAACATTCCAATCTGATGTGACTTCTGAAAATTTCCCAGCGTATTTCTTCTTCCAACAATTTTCGGGTCTGCAGCCGGATCCCATCAACATTCTGCCACGATATTTCGGTCCAGAGACGTCCGGCCATCCTCAGGTGAGTAGACGAACTACTGAAGAGACGTGATGCAGTCATGGTATTTACAGCGAATTCCGCGCATGCGAATCATACTGGTGGTTTACGGCGTATGCATTAGGAGGTGACATGCGCGAGGCAGCCAAGTTGTGGAAATGTGTCTTGCTGATAATTTAATTAATCGTGACAATGGCTTTAAGCTTGATAAAAATTGGAATTCTACTATTAAAATGATGAAGTCACAACGTAATCGACATGCTCAGTCGATACTTAGTGATTAGTTTGTTCTTACTTCACCACAGAGGGCAGCACACACGACTCAGCTGCCTCGCACACGTCACCTTCTAACGCATGCGCCATAAACCACCAGTACAATTCGCATGTACGGAATTCGCTATAAATATCATGACTTCATCAGGTCTCTTCAGTACTTCGTCTACTCACCTGAGGATGGCCGGATGTCTCTGGGGCGAAATATTGTGGCAGAATGTTCATGGGATCCGGTTGCAGACCCGAAAATTACTGGAAGATTCCAATCTCAACTTAGGATTTCGTTGTCATTGACATTTGGCTTCAATCAGATTTCTGTTTCCAATACTATCTGTGCATTATAACCTTCAGTAAGCGACATTAAGTCTGAGACCTTTACTTGGATACTCCTGTAGTTTATTAAACTCATTAATCTTTAACAGGCAAATCGCGTTTGCACCCAAGGGAGGGGTCCTCTAACCTAAAAAAATAACCCTATGTGCAGGCCACATGTACTCCGCTACCCTAGTAGCCGTTTCCTGCATGTAGTGCATGCCTGACCTATTAACGCGAACCCTACTATTCTGCATCTGACAGCGGAGATCGAGAAATTCGCATCCGATACCGTCGCAGAGCAGTCTGAACCTCTGGTTTAGACCTTCCACTCTGCTCCAAACCAGAGGACTGCGATGAAGCCTGGGTACAATGCTACAAATAAACAGCTTGGCCTTCACCAAATCAGCCAGCCACTGAAAGGAGCGAAGGGTGGCCTCAGTGCCCAAACAGCAGGCGTCATACATGCCGATATGTGCCACTACATGCAACCAGTTGCACCCAGTGCACTCGATAGCTGCCGGCAGGGCCTCCTCCACATCACAGATGAGACCTCCCAGCAAACATACCGTATGCACACTGGAATTCTTTCCTGCCTTGCCTGCTATCTCCCTGAGGGACTACCGATCGAGGTGGCGCAGTGGTTAGCACACTGGACTCGCATTCGAGAGGACGACGGTTCAATCCCACATCCGGCCATCTTGATTTAGGTTTTCCGTGATTTCCCTAAATTGCTCCAGGCAAATGCCGGGATGGTTATTTTGAAAGGGCATGGCTGACTTCCTTCCCTAATCCGATGAGACCGATGACCTCACAGTTTGGTCTCTTCCCCTAAACAACCCAACCCCTGAGGGACTCCATCACCAGCCTAACATTGGAGCTCCCAATGACTAGCAAACCCACCCTCTGTACTTGTCCAGACTGGGCAGGAAAATCGACCAGTGGCCCAACAGGAGAGGCATCGCATGTTGGCTCAGAGTTATCATCATCACTGGGAAGCATCTCGTACCTATTGCTAAGACGTAGAGAGCCAACTGCACGGCCTGCTCCCCCTTTCATCTTCCTTCCAGTGACACGTGGACCCACCACTGTCTGCCACCCACTCTGGAGTGAGGACGGACCGGTCAGATGTTGTGTATCGGAAGCCACAGTGACGTCTGGGTCACCAGAGAATTACAGTGGCACAAAAGGTATCGCAGGTCTCACTGGCGCCCCAACGTCACCGCAACCTCGAGCATTAGCTAGAAGCTTGTCGACGCTAGCTAACGCAGCTTCCAGCTGTTTAATGACAGCAGCCAACTCTCATTTTGTCCGCTCACAACAAGCATAGTCCCTAGCCATATCGTACTGTGTATAAAATAGATATAAGGTCTCAAATAGTGCTACTGGGTTTGAAAATGTACCAAAGGAGAATAAAGTAACACTAAAACTTGGTGTTCAGATTTCTCACTGTAGTCTGAGACCGCAAGCTATTAAACAGAAATAAATTCCTCTACACAGAAAATTTACACTAGAAAGCCGCGCTACGCAAGGATATTCACAAGACTTATGCAACAACAAAAACTACGATTAATTTTCTAACCACTAGTCTACACAGTAAAATAGGCATGTACAGTTCACTTCTTTGCAGAAGCATGTGAACAAAAAAGAAATACTAAATTAATTTACTGTTTATCACACAAGTGCTGCTGCTGCTACTGCGCGTCCTCTCGTCTCGGCGGCTGCCGCTGCACCGCGTCTCAATAGCACTGCGTCCGCCCCCGGCAACTGAGCGGTCAGCGCGACAGAATGTCAATCCTAAGGGCCCGGGTTCGATTCCCGGCTGAGTCGGAGATTTTCTCCGCTCAGGGGCTGGGTGTTGTGTTGTCCTAATCATCGTCATTTCGTCCCCATCGACGCGCAAGTCGCTGAAGTGGCGTCAAATCGAAAAACTTGGTCTACCCGACAGGAGGGCCTAGTCACGACGAATCGCACTGCGTCTCAGTTGCACGTCTACTACGTGTTTAAATAGTTCAGTGTCAAATTAAATAATTTCCCGCGCTAGGTGAGGGTGTTTTCTGAGCTTCTCTGTCCTATAAACATGCAATAAAAAATCTTCCATAACTAAAACTTACATGCTATAAAGGCTGCGCGCATTTCTGGGTAGACGATTTTTGGTTCTGCCAAACGATAATTACCTCAGGTCTGGACAATTCACATTATCACTCACCCCAACAACCATATCAATTGTTATTTTCGCGGGAATTGCGATCTTCGAAAGATGATTTTCAACTTTTTACTTGCTAAGTGCACACACACAACGTGAGAGCTTATATGCGTGGATGCTGGAGTCCCTATTTATATTAAAATGGCGTTTATTGGACTTAAATGGATTCCAGCTTGCCGGGATAGCTTGTATGCTAGAGAAGGAAGACAGAAGTGTAAAACAACACAAAGAAAGTGCTTCTATCCGAAAAAATGTCATTACTTGGTACAGAAGAAGACTATCACGCATCATACAAGGAGTCTGAGGAAGAAGAATCTGCATTTTATTTTTTGGAACGTGGAAGCATCAGTTTTGTCATGTGTTGCATAAAATTGCACCCAGAAATACTAAAAGGAACACAGCATTATGAGCTACCATCACATCCCATGAATATTTGATTTGTTCAAGGTTAACTTTAGTACCCAGTGCAAATTTTTGTGCAATAGTCATATCTTCCTCCACGCCTTTCCCATTAAGATATATAGGTTTCCTTTACATGTTGTTAAATTTTGCTTTTAATAGTTCAAGTGCCTTATTTGTACTGGGTTAGCTAACGAAACCATATAAATATTGACCAGTGATACTTTATAAGCTGTTTCAGAGGCAACTCAGAGAGCTACTTAACAATAGAGAGGGCTGCCCTAAGTACATATTGAAACAAACAATTTACAGTGTCTGAAAGTTTCAGGGTATTTCTTTATGAAACACTAAAATGCCTGACAAAATACAAATAAATTCCATCTGCTAATCAATCTGACTCTACCCACAGTACTTTTCCACTTCAGTTTGCAGCCATATTGCAATCAATTTCATTGTAAAACATTAAATAAGGTATGGAATCTACAACGATAAACTTCAAAAATGTAATCAAGCGCAAGTAATTTCAAACGCTCATGTTGTTCAGTTCAGACTGATGTCTCACTGCTTCAATTAATTTGTCGTCATTTATTATAAATTTTAACAAAAGAAATAATGAAGCAAAAAATTTGTAACAAATAACGAACAACAAACAACTGTTAACATTGCAAGATGGCGGCTAGTGTTGATATGCATAGTGTTCATGCGGGAAAAAGTGAAAATTACACCGATAAAAACAGCGTGTGCACGAATTGTAGTGATGAAATCAGAAAGTTAAATGATCGTTTAAGTAGTCTGCAATTAACCATTAATACTCTGATGAGTGAACTAAAAAAACTTACGACCAGAAAGTGTGAACCTACATCAAACTTGCCTCACAGTAACCACGAAATTCCAGGCAAAGTGAAAAACAAAGTGCCTTATTCTCAACAAAGGTTATTGTATGACCCTAATACCGCATTTACAAGCAGGTTCAGTGTGCAATCAACCGTGCAAGGTAAGAAACATTGTGCATGTGATAAAACTAACTTCCGAGCTGAATATGAAACTAAAAATACACGGAGTGATACATCCAAAAGAATGCCTAACAACTCAACTACTGCTATGAAAGGAAATGAAACTGAAAGACCTGAACACTTACGTGACCCAAATATGAAGTATATGTCCAGCGCTGATACTAAATTGTTTGGCCATAACGACGGTGGACCTTCTAAACAGGCAGAGAAACCTAAACGAAGAAAAGTAGTTTTGATGGCAGACAGTCATGGTCGTGGATTTGCTCGCCTTCTGAACGGTCAGTCCAGTTTACAAACAATCGCTTACATAAAGCCTGGTGCTTCTATGTCGGAAGTTTGCAATCATGTACGATCCACAGACGTTGCTGACTTATCCTCTGAAGACTTTGTTGTGCTAATTAGTGGGTCAAATGACGCATATAAAAACGAAACCCACAAAGCAAAACAAGAACTAAAAAGGTGCTTAGGACAATTGACACACACAAATGTTTTAGTGCTGAACATTCCACATCGGCATGACTTACCGTCTTGGTCATGCGTAAATAAAGAAATAATCAATGCCAACCAACAAATTTCATTACTTTGCAAACATTTCAGAAATGTAGAACACGTAAATGTTAATAATATTGGGCGCAGATTCCACACATTACATGGATTGCACGTTAACAACATGGGGAAAAAACTGCTCGTCGGAAAAATTGAAGAAATTATCACCAAGAGGCATCAAACACTCAAAAGTAAATTCATCCTGGATTGGCCCCCCAAATATTCGAAGGAAACAACGCCAGCAAGACCTCACTCACCAACATCAACAACAAAAGAAGGAACTAGGTGCCTCCAATATTCAGGCACAATGAATGCAGTAACAGCTCTACCAATTGCAGACCCAGCTCAAACACCAGCAGCAATATTATCAACAGCAGGTGCAGCAGCTGAACAACTACCAGGGGAACCAGACACAGAAGAAAATGCTGCTGCAGATGATAATAGAAGAATAGGTGCAGTCGGGAAAAGAAAAGCAGTACTTCCAGCACACCTGAATGATTTTTTATTGACAGGCTGAAGGTAAGTGATCAATTAAATATGCCAAAGTCTAACAATATGCCAAAGCCTAACAAACCCTTTAATTTCATGCTGATTCATCAAAATGTCCAATCATTGCTAAACAAATTAAGTGAAGTTGAAATTTTATGTACTGATGAGCTAAAAAACGTTTCTGTAGTGTGTATAACCGAACACTGGCTGCCTAAAGATGCAATGACAGTCACAAAACTTGCAGACTTCAATCTTTCTTCATCATTTTCTAGAATTACATCCAGTCATGGAGGGTCATGTATATTTGTTAAAAGTGGCATTGATTATTGTAACATAAAATGCATTGAACTGTTAGCTGAAGAGAAAATTTTTGAAGTATCCGCAGTTGAACTCTCTGCATTAAAATTAATAATCATCTGTGTATATAGGAGCCCTGATGGGAACTTAAATGATTTCTGTCACCAACTAGAAGCAGCTTTAAATACTATAAAAAACTTCAACAAAACAGTGATCATATGTGGAGATTTTAATATTGATTTTCAAGAAATCTCAAAAGACCAGCAAAGCTTGATGACCCTACTGGAAACATATAACATAAAAGCCACCATAGACTCTCCTACAAGAGTTGCACCAACAACTAGCTCAACAATTGATCAGATATTAATAAACACAAATGTAAATCACAATTTATGTGCCGGAAATCTTAATACTGGCTTTAGTGATCACTATGCACAGTTTATTGCTTTGCACACCCGAAGTGAAACAACTGAGAAAGAGGAACTTGTAAAAGAAGCAAGGAAATTCACTAACAAACAAATAAACCTTTTTGTACAGAGACTAAGTGAAGAAACTTGGTATGAAGTTTATACCTGTGAAAATACTAACAAAAAGTTTGAAAAATTCATGGAAATCTTCATGTCATACTTTGAAGCTGCATTTCCATTAAAAAAGCAAAAATGTCAACCTAACTTCAAGAAGAACAAATGGATTACAATAGGTATTAGAATATCTTGTGCAGAGAAAAGAAGATTACACGATATAGCAAAGACACAGAACATGCCTCATGAATTTCATTTGTACCTGAAGAATTACAAGAGGTTCCTCAAAAATGTTGTAAGGAAAGCTAAAACAATGGCAAATGACAAATACATTGAAAACTCAAAAAACAAGTCTAAAGCTATATGGGAAGTTATAAAAAATCAAACAAGTGAAACTAAACAATATAAAAATGTGAACTTATGTTATGAAGGACAAATGATTTCTTGCACAACAGAAATTGCAGGGACTTTCAACAAATATTTTGCAAATGTAAGTGAAAAGTTGGTGAGTGGACTGGAAGAACACAACAAAATATCACCTCCAACATGCAATAGTGTGAGAAATGTGTCTACATCTTTGTTCCTTTCACCCACAAATTCTGAAGAAATTTTATCAGTTATAAAAACCTTGAAAACAGGCTACTCATGTGGAATTGATGGAATACCAGATGCAATTATTAAAAAATGCTGTCTTGCCTTAGCTGAACCCTTGACACATTTGTGCAACAGCTCACTGGCATCAGGAACCTTCCCTTCATGCTTAAAAACAGCAAAGCTGAAACCACTGTTCAAAAAAGGAAATCCAGAATGTGTTTCAAATTATAGACCAATAGCCCTACTGCCTGTATTTTCTAAAATTTTAGAAAAAGTTTTTTATAAGAGATTGTCTGATTTCCTAAATAAAAATAAGATTCTCTCTCCTTCACAGCATGGCTTCAGGAAAGGCTATTCAACTGAAAGTGCAATATTTGAATTTCTTAATGAAATCTATACTAAACTGGATGCAGGTGAGTTTGTGACAGGCATATGTCTTGATTTATCTAAAGCTTTTGACGTCATTGACCATAGTGCCCTACTGCAGAAGCTTGACCAGTTAGGAATTAGAGGTATATCCAATGAGTGGCTCAAGACATACCTATGTGGTCGCAAACAGGTGGTTGAAGTGCAATATACTGACCATAACAAAATCAGCTACTACTATTCAGGATATGAAAATGTGAAATATGGTGTCCCTCAAGGATCAGTATTAGGACCCATTCTGTTTCTCCTCTATGTCAATGATCTTATGTACAACAAGTATTGCCAAACTACCCTCCAATTTGCAGATGATACAAGCTTCCTTATTAGTGGTAAAACAGAAGAAAAACTTAAAGACTCCGCTATCCAAACAATGAACAGTGTAGAACAGTGGTTCAGCTACAACAAGCTAATTATAAACAAAGAAAAGACAGTAGGACTGAATTTCTATAATGTAAAAGGAAGACACCACCCAAACATAGAAATAGAACTTAGGGAGAGAGTTCTTGAAAGTGTTGACAGCACTAAATTTCTGGGACTCTGGCTCCAGAACAACACAAAATGGGCGGTACATATCGAATATTTGCAAAGAAAACTAAGCAAAACCTATTACATGATACGGATCTTAAAAACTTGTTGCAGCAAAGCCAGCCTGTTAAATGTATACTACTCCTATGTGCATTCTGTAATTAAATATGGCATAATCTTCTGGGGCAATACAACAACAAATATTAAACTTTTCAGGGTGCAAAAGAGAATACTAAGAATTATTGAAGGGGTAAACAATACGAAATCGTGCAGACCCATATTCAAAAAACTGTCAGTTCTTCCTCTTCCTTGCATTTTTATCTATGAAACATCAGTTTTCATCAAACAATATATCAATAGACACCCAGATATCTTATTAAAAAATGAAGATATACATGCACACAATACAAGGCAAAAATCTGACCTTCATGTGAAACGGGTGAGAATATCATTGTGCCAAAAAGGCACACTACATACTGGGATAAAGATTTTCAATAATCTACCTAAACATATTAAATCAATAGGTAAACTCTGTGGTTTTAAGGCTGAAGTAAAGGCATATTTAATTGATCATTGCTTTTACAGTCTGACAGAATATATAAAAGCCAAACAACAAAAATAAAGATGCATTATTAATATTCTAATTTGTATGTTGCCTGTAATGTTTGTTGTATTTATGAATCTGTGCTAAATTACTTCAATATCTAGTCCTTAGGATTGCAATACAAACTGTATTTTATCTTGTAAATACCTAACCATGTCCAATATCCTTGTATATATTCTATACATATAGGATTTGAAGGACTAATAAACAAAATAAACAAACAACGAAGCTTGTGGGTCACCGTGACCCACAAGCCGGCGGTCACGTGACCAACAGCCGACGAATAACGTCAGCCATCAAAACTTTCCTCCAGAGAAGAATTAAGACCAATTCACACTGGGCTTCATGTCACTTCCCTTCAAAACATTCTGCCATGCATTTCAAATGGCGGCCTCCACACTGGCCGTCATGTCACCTCATGTCACGTCACGCCATGGCACCATCAAGGTTTCTATGGAGGAAAGTTTTGATTGCTGACGTCACCCATCGGTTGCTAATCAAATGACCCACAAGCCCATTTCCTCCCTATAGAGTATACTACACGCGCAAAGTTAACACTCAGCGCGGTTGCTGACGGGAATGACCGTAAAGTCATTTCTTATTTACTGCAGCTCCCATCAGCCACCGCGCCGAGTGTCAACTTTGCGCGAACAATACACGGCCATGGGCAGGTTTCCATATTTCGTTTTGTCGTGGTGTTCGCGGCTAATATCAGTTGTTCGTTATGTGCTATTAAAAGCCAAATTTAACAACACGAGAAGAAAATCTATATAACATGAATGGGAACGTATGGAGGGAGACATTACTATTGTGCAAAAATTTGCATTGGGTTAGTAACTGATGTTAACTTCAAATAAACCAAATATTCACGGGATGTGATGGCAAGTCATAGCACTGTGTTCTTTTAGTAATTCTGGGCGCAATTTGATATGACAAATGAAAAAAGTGATGCTTCCACGTTCCAGAATATAAAATGGAGATCCATCCCACTCACGTTCTTTGTGTAATTTGTGAAATTCCCTTTCTATACAAGGTAATGACATATTTTCGGGTCCACGCAATTTCATTTTCGCACAAATGTGGATTCTAGAATTCACGTATATAAGCTACCGCGTTGTGTATGTGCACTTCGCGCATAAAAACAGTTGAAAATCATCATACGAAGATCGCAATTCCCGCTAAAAGAATACTTGAGAACAGCAATGCCAGTTGAGATCAAATGACTTGAAGTGTCGTAACGTGACGGACACTCAGACAGTGTGAATACACCTTGACGTGATGGTAACATGATATGACGGTTTCTCGACGGACAGCGTGAATTGGCCTCTATACTCTCGGTGGTAAGTTAACATAGAGTCCATGGGCAAATAATTTCCATAGTTTAATAAATAAATAAAGAGAACTGCATCTGCAGATGCCACTAACTGCGGCGACACTATCGTTGCATGTGTGTCAATAGGTCGAACTATCGAAGGAGGTTAGAACCAATAGGCAAAGTATCTTTACAAACAAGAATTAAATGCATGTTGTTTGACAACTTCAGATACTGAAGGTGAAGAAGAAATAAATTGCGAACAGGCTGTATGCGAGTACTGTCATTTTGGTTGTAAATCATTTTCGCGTTTGAAAGCGTTCTATGCAATCCGTGTAGTTACGTATGATGTGGAAAGTATATCGTAACAATAAGCGAAGTGCCTGAAATCGTAACTGAGTAAACGATTTGAGAATGTCGAACAAATTGTTATTTTGAATGCGTCGAACCTCACCTTAAACTATTTGTAACTCGAGGAAAAAACGTTGAGCTCGTAACATCATTAAAATTAAAGGTAATTCACCATTGAGTATGTTCATGTTAATGAAGTTTTGAATGATCATGTAGGGAAAACAAAACGGAGCGCAAATTCCTTGTTTGGAATTGTACAGAGAATCTAATAGACATTTCAATAGCGCAAGGCCCATTGAATTTATGTAAAATAATAGTAAAGCTTATTATAACTAGTTATCGTACAAAACAATAATAACGGTGCTTCCTATTACACATAAAGTTCCGTTAATCCTACAACCGAGCAGTCTTCTGTGTGGTACGAGTAAGGTCAATACAGTAACAGAAATTTCTTACTGTAATGTAGGCAAAACTGAGCCTTTTGTTTAATGTATCCATTAAGTGGTACCACCAGAATTTATCCTTTCTGGTGCCTTGGGACTTCACACATGAAGCTTTATCCAATGTGTGGACCATGATCTCTCCTTCAGTACCTGTGGTCATTTGTACTCCAGTTACCAGCAATCAATTCTGTTTTTTGATAAGTTCCTGGTGGATCATGAATGTCAATAATAAAAGAAGGCCAAGCTTAAATCTTACATAGTACCAATATTCCCCAATCTGAATTCAGATCAGTTCCCATGATACCATTCGTTAATGTAGTCGTTTGTTTTCTGTTAAGCAATGACTCTATCCAGCCAAGGAAAATGCTATTAATAAAACCATTCAATTCTATTGTCCCCATTAGAAATTTCTTTCCAACAGAATCGAAGACTTTGGCAGTCACAGAAAATACAATCTGAATATTTTTTCTTGCTTTGTTTTACCATGATGGAACAAGATTTTTGTACTTGAAAATATCGTACCTATAAGAGTGACTATTATTGTGATCCAGCAGATGAGTTGTGAAAACTGATCTCTGCTGTTCGTGTATACGATGTCAAAGTGATTGATCTTTTCTGGACATGTCTCAATGCTGGATCATTTGCTTTGCAAAGGTTATTTGAATAACGCATAATATTGTTCAAAATTGTCTTGGCATTGTCCTTGGAGTTTTGAAATGTTTGTGGGTAGTATATGTATGGGTTTTGCTTTGTTGATAGCCCAGTGACTTTTGCAATACTGCTTGAAGTGGCCCTTTATCTTTATTAGAGGTAATCCTTTATAGTAAAGGAAGTTCTCTTCTCTCTGGTACTAGATACTTCTAACTCAGAAGTTACCTCCTCTATCTCTTGGCTTCCACTGTAATTGTCACTAACTGTAAAGCAAAGCTGGATTTGTGGTGTTGCAATACTGTTTAAAAAAAGAGTTCAGATGTCCAAGGTGAACTACTACTCATTTTTCATGTAATAAAGTTTCACTGAGTGTGAGTGACAGTCAGCATTTCTGAAAACAGTGGAAGTACTTTATGATATTTCTCTGGTCTCTTGTCAGAAGACTGGTCCAATGCAGGTCTCCATGTTAGTCATTCTTTTGAAAGTTCTTTTCATCTTGAAGTACCAATTTCAATCTACTTGACTTTGATTACTGATGACAAGCCTTGGACACCTTTCATAACTTAACCCCCTTCCCCCGCACTTCCTTCCATTGCCAAACTAACTATTACATCTGCTTTAGTATGTGTCCTTTCAATTGAGCATATACTGTATTTTAAACAGGTTGTACGTTAAATTCCTTTTTTTCCCCCCCAATCTGTTTGAGTACTTCTTGATCAATTATCTGCACTAGCTATCTAAGCCTAATCGTCTATTCTTCTGTATTGCCTCATTTCAAAGGCTTCTGTTGTGATTGCCAATACTGTTTCATCATCCACATTTGGCTTCGTAGAAGGCCACACTCCATATATCTTCAGCAAATACTTCCAAACATGTAAATTTATATTCAGTATTGAAAAACGTGTAAATTTATATTCAGTATTGAAAAATCTTTCAAGAAAGCTTCACTTGCTATTGCAAGTTGTCATATGATGTGCTACTGATAAGTTCATAGTATTGTCATTGCCCACTACAAACCAGTAAAACTCTGTACTGTAGTGCTATGCTTGAATACTTGTAACATTTCTGACAATGAATACGTATCTTTTGTGATTCCCTATTACTTTGCAGCCTAATACTTTGAGTGTTCATGCTTAATAGCTTGTTATTTAGGGTATTAATACTTGTACTGTGACACTGCTTACAGGACTGCTTATAGATGCACAATTAAGTATAACCAGCTTTCATTGTGACAACTGTGTTGCAGCTTAACTCTTAAACTAACCAGATAATCCAGAATGAGATTTTCACTCTGCAGCAGAGCACGCTCTGATATGAAACTTCCCAGCAGATTAAAACTGTGTGTTGGACCGAGACTCAAACTCGGGACCTTTGCTTTTTGCAGGCAAGTGCTCTACCATCTGAGCTACTCAACCATGACTCACAACCTGTCCTCACAGGACTGGGTGAATTGAAGCTTTGAGGGTAGGTCGTGAGCCGTGCTTGGGTAGCTCGGGTGGTAGAGCACTTGTCCACGAAAGGCAAAGATCCCGAGTTCCGAGTCGTGGTCCGGCACACAGTTCTAATCTGCCAGAAAGTTTCTAATCCGATGATGGTTAACTTTGTAGAATGTATAGAAAATGAGGGCAAACGGAAAAGTAATGCCTCTCAATTTTGTATGTGAAAATTCTTAAAGCTTTTTAAATAAAATAAATGTTATTAACATTCTTATAATAGAGGGAAACATTCCACGTGGGAAAAATATATCTAAAAACAAAGATGATGTGACTTACCAAATGAAAGTGCTGGCAGGTCGATAGACACACAAACATACACACAAAATTCAAGCTTTCGCAACAAACTGTTGCCTCGTCAGGAAAGAGGGAAGGAGGGGAAAGACAAAAGGATGTGGGTTTTGGTCTTTAAATATGTCTGCTTGTGTCTGTATATGTGTGGATGGATATATATGTGTGTGTGTGTGTGTGTGTGTGTGTGTGTGTGTGTGTGTGTGTGTGTGTGTGTGTGTGTGTGCGCGCACGAGTAATACCCGTCCTTTTTTCCCCCTGAGGTAAGTCTTTCCGCTCCCGGGATTGGAATGACTCCTTACCCTCTCCCTTAAAACCCACATCGTTTCGTCTTTCCCCTCCTTCCCTCTTTCCTGATGAGGCAACAGTTTGTTGCAAAAGCTTGAATTTTGTGTGTATGTTTGTTTGTGTTTGTTTGTGTGTCTATCGACCTGCCAGCGCTTTCGTTTGGTAAGTAACATCATCTTTGTTTTTAGATATGTTATTAACATTCTACGTATTTAGTTGTCATGTCTACATATTTGCAACCCTCTGCTGCTAGGGACTCCATATTGTAGCATGGAACATGGCGGTGTAATGTTACTATATTGATGCCTGAGAAACAATGTGCTGCTATTGAATTTCAAATTATAAGAGTTCATCCATTCACAGAGCACCCTGTCCTTTATCATGACAATGTGATACCAACAAAGAGCACTGTGACATCTGCAACAATCAAAAGCCTTGGGTTCACTATCATTGATCATCCTCCATACAGTCCCGACTTGGCCCCATCCGATTTCCTCCTGTTTCCAAAACAAATTTCCTTCTGTTTCCAAAACTTAAAAAAACTTAGAGGACCTCATTTTTATGGTAATGAAGTGGTGCAAGCAGAGGTGAGATTGTGGCTCCAATCAAAGAACTCAAATATTCTACAGTGAAGGTATCAACAAACTGGTATTTCGTTGGGAGAAATTTGTTTGGCATCAGGTTGACCATGTTGAGAAATAAATGTGTAGACATGGAGAATAAAGATGTAATATGTTAATAAAATTTGTTTTATATAAAAAGCTTTAAGGGCTTTCACGTGAATTTGTAGGTATCACTTTTCAGCATGCTCTTGTAGTAATCTCATAATTTTGTTATGCACATTAGGGGAAATTCATTTTCATATTACGATTAATACTTTGCTTTTATTATGGCTATTTACAGATTACACTAACAAATACTTGAATCAACACTTTAGAATTATTTGATATGTTTTAAGAGCTGTATTAAATTGGATACAAATTGCCATTCTTTAGCACTGAGAGGTGTTGGAAGCGATAAGGCACAAATCCATAAGGAACTAGGTTGAAACACCTCTGGCCATTCAGGTTGCTTTGGGCTATGTAAATTTTTAAGGTCAGTGCAAGGAAACACACTACCAGATGTCTCTTCACCCTTTAGATTCCCTCTCCCAAGCTTGTTTATTCAGAACTTGTGCTTAGTCTCTTGTGATCTGTTTTGTATAGGAACATTAAATCCTGCCTATCTTCCTCCCTCCCTCTTCTGAAGTTTCTTGTTCTGGCATTAATTGTTCTACGAATGTGTGTGGAAAGAAAAACATAATTGGTGATTCTGCTACTTGAAAGTAGATTGATGAACAGAAAAAATGTTTCACTCTAATCCTGTAAGAACTGGGGTGCTTTTGCACAGCATTCTGTGTGCTTGGTCTGTTTTGGTATCAGTGGCATTTGCAGCAAGTTGGCTGTCGTGATGGGTCTGGTCCATAAAGGGAGCCATCCTCTCACTCCCAAACGTTGACAACATCTAATTTGTGCAAAGTATTCTGTATTGCAAAGATCTAAATAATCTGTCTGTGATGTCCATTCACCTTTCTGCATGGATTTCCCAATGATGACAAGGAAGGTTGTGGATTGATCCTACCAGAGTATTGAGTCAGGCAGTGCTTGTCTTGGTGGCAGTTGTGGGGTCACTTTCTTCCCCGAGGACTGATAATGACAGCTCTTCATACTTTCACATTACTATCAGACTTCAGTACAGTGTTTGATATAGTTCTGCACTGCCACCTAAAGGACCAGCTGTGTGACTAAATTGAACACAACACGTCATCCTCTATGGAAAGAAATCTTCAGGTGTAAAAGTAACATGGGTGTATGTCAAAGGAGAGTTATTGAACTGTTTAATTTCACAATATGTGTAAATAACACAGTGGATTATATTGGGAATTCAATGAGGCTTTTTGCAGATGTATGCAGAGAAGTCACAGCATACAAAATTGTAGCAAAATGCGGGAAGGCTTACAGTGGATCATTGCATAGTGCAGGGATTGGCAACTGACCCTCAACATTGACAATGTAACATATTTTGCATAAATAGGCAGAAAGAAGTATTACTGTGTGATTAAACAATTGCAGAACAATCACTGGACGCAGCCATGCCCAGAAAATATCTAGGAGTATTTGTACAGTGCAGTTTAAAGTGAAAATAAAATCATGAAATGTAGTCCATCAACAAAGGGGGTAGCTTACAAAACACTTGTTCGAACAATACTCGAATATTGCTCGTTAGTGTGGGATGTGTACCAGACAACCAGACAGCATTGAGAAGAAATAGAGAAGAGGAATGCGTTTCATTACAGGTTCATTTAGTGAGCAGGAAATCATAAGAGATGCTCAATCAACTCCAGTGGCATGCACTACAAGAGAGGTGTTGTGCATCATGGTATGGTCTACTGTTAAAATTCTTAGTGTGTTCATTCCTAGAAGAGTCAACTAATATAGTGCTTCCTGCTATGTATATCTGCCAAAAAAAGACCATGAAGGTAAAGTTAGAGAGATTCCAGTTCACACTGAAGCTCGCCAGTAATTGCTCTCCTGCGAATCATTCACGACTAGAACAGTAAAAGCAAAATTGACAATGACACAAAGTCCCTTCACCACACATAGTAAGGTAGCTTGCAAAGTATACATGTAGATGTATATCTAAATGTTCTCAAGGAAGCTACTAATACATTACCATAGGATGCTGTCATAGTAACACTGTTTGAGCAGAAAGTCTTGTTATCACTGTTCATAAAAGGAATATAGTATGTTGATGCTCAGCATTGCCATAGGATAACCCCCACCACATTGTCACCGCAACCATCAGTACTCCCTTTCATTATACTTAGAAGCAGAAACAATGTAATAAATTACTTGTGCTTTTGATAAGGAAAATTTGATGATAATACTGTAATGATATTTGATATAAGCTGAACATAAAGATTTTCAGGATTTAGTGTTTACCTTAAGGTTATTTGAGTAAACATAATTAGCTCTACAGCTAGTACTATAACCACTAAATCGTGGTATAGCGGTTAAGTATGCAATTGCTTCATTCATGCACACTGAGGTGACAAAAGTTATGAGATACCAATATGCATAGATGCAGATGACGGGGGTATCGGCTACACAAAATACAAAAGGGCAGTGCAGTTTTGGAGTTGTCGTTCATACTCAGGAGATTCATGTGAAAAGGTTTTTGACTTGATTATAGCTGCATGACAGGAGTTAATGGACTTTCATGCAGAATGGTGGTTGGGGATAGGGGCAAGGTAAATTCCATTCAGAAATCATCAGAGAATTCAATATTCTGAGATGCACAGCATCAAGAGTGTGCCGAGAACACCAAACTCCAGGCATTACCTCTTACCACGGTCAATGCATTGGCCTTTTGCTTTACGATCCAGAGCAGTGGCGTGTGTGTGAAGTTGTGAGTGGTAACAGACAATCAACACTGTGTGAAATAACTGCCGAAATTAACGTGGAATGTACGACAGAACGTATCTGTTAAGATAATGCAGCAAAATTTGGTGTTAATGGGCTTTGGCAGCAGATGATGACTGATGCAGTGCCTGTCTTCGGCTCACGATAATCTTGTTAGTTTCCTTGACGACTGGAAAATTGTGGCATAGTCAGATGAGTCCAGATTTCAGCTAGTAAGAGTTGATGGTAGGGTTCGAGTGTGGTGCAGACACCACAATGCCATGAACTCAAGTTGACAACAAAGCACTGTGCAAGCTGATGGTGTGGGCTGTGTTCACACGGAGCACCGACTTTGAAATGCCTATGTGTGGCTACTTGGAGACCATCTGCAGCCATTCAATGATGGAATTTTCATAGATGATAATGCACCATGTCACTGGGCCACTATTGTTCGTGACTGGTTTGAAGAACTTTCTAGACAATTCGAGCGAATGATTTGGGCAACCAGATTGCCTGATATGAATCCCATCTAACATTTATGGAACATAGTCGAGAGGTCAGTTCATGTACAAAGTCTTGCACTGGCTATATTTTATAATTATGGACAGCTAAGGAGGCAGTGTAGCTCGGTATTTCTGTAGGGATCTTCCAATGGCCTGTTGAGTCCATGCCATATCGAGCTGCTGCACTGCACTGGGAAAAAGGAGGTCCAGCGTGATACTAGTAGGTATCCCATGACTTTTACAGAACTTGGCAGTGTTGTGTAGCGGGGAAATACAGAAGCATCCGATTCCACTCGTCTGCTTTGACCCTTGACGTCACAGATATGGCGGAAACGACCAAACACCATGACTCCAATATGGCGCCTATGACGTCATTACGTAAACATGACAACAAACACGAAAATACACCGAAAAACCAACACACACACGTTCCACAAAAAACCTAGTGACACTAACGGGACAAGCATGGGAAATGGCGGGTTTTTCGGTGGGCACAAAGTAAATATAAACAAATTTAAACACACACCACCATACCAAACCACACAAAATGACGAAAAAACCTGACAAGACAAAACTCCCCAAATTCCACTAAACACAATATTCTCTGGAATCAGACACTTCCCTTGACCTATATAACTCAACAGCAGCTCCTGATCCCACAAGTTGGAATCGAACACTTCCTTTGACCTATATAACTCAACAGCAGCTCTCGATCCCACAAATTGGAATAGAACACTTCCCTTGACCTATATAGCTAAACAGCAACTCCCGATACCGGAACACCTACAGCTGCAACCACACATTGTAATGGAACACTTCCCTTGACCCCAACACACAACAAATACACTTAAAAACAAGGAAAATTTACCACAACAAATTTCCAGCGCCGCAACCTAGGTCGGCCACCACAATCACTCACTCACACACACACACACACACACACACACACACACACACACACACACACACACAAATACCAACGAAAACAAGTACACAACCAAAAGAAAGACCCAACCCACTTGCCCCCCCCCCCCCCCCCCAACCCAACCTCCCCCCTCACCCCAAAATAAAATACCCATAACAAAAACCAAACGCAAAATAAAAAAAATCTCAATTGCACACTACAACTCCACAAAAACTGCAACAAAATAGATCCTCCGCAACTAAATCACAAACCAACACACTCCCCCTCCCCCCCCCCTTTCACAAACATTACCAACAACTAACTCCCCCCCCCCCCTCCCCTCCTGAGCTGTGCTGCAGCCAGCCACCCACCCAAACCACCCTAACCACCTTCGGCCTGTACATCTTACTAATAGCCCTTTAAAAGAAACCCGGAGGGGGGGGGGCGAAGCGCGTGCACACACACACACACACACACACACACACACACACACACAATTGCCCTCAGGGACGCTCTTCTGCCAACAGTACTCATCTAAATGAGACTGAAGGTTAGAAGAGCGCCTCATCTCCCTCCCAAGATCTGACTTAAGGCCCCCCCACATCCCCTCTATAGTATTCGTACAAGCCCCCGTCTCATAATTTTTAAACTCTAAACTATGGTTAACAACTAAATGATTGTACCCCCTCTCACCCAACCACCTATAAGAAAAAAAAGCATCGGAAACTAGAGTGGAACCCGGTTCTATAAACTCCTCAATTAACCCCACTAATTCTGCCTTAGACTGCCCATACACAACCCTAAAAACACATTCCGAACGCCAGTCCCCTGGCACAACAGCTCCCCGCACCCAGGGACCAACCACAGACTTACCCCTCCCATACTTCCTTTTCCCAAACTGCGACTTGTCCACCTTCACCAAAACCCCAGGCCCACCCATCTTATCCCTGTCCTTAATAAACTCAGAACATACTTAACGGCAAAACAGAAACCAGTCAAGCACACTCATCTCATTCACACCAGTCCCATCTGCGCAAAAACTTTGAGAGGATCTATAACAAAAATAATGTGCCAACAACACAATCTCGTGCATGTCCAACCTAGACTTTTCGAACCAGGAACCGCAGCATATGGAGCGCCATAGGTTATCCCTATGGCACCGCCACTCATGACTGTCCCTGGTCCGAGATGCCGGAACTTTTGTGAATGTCATTGCATTCTGACAGACAGTGTACTTAACCAGCTCCGCAATCAACCCGAAAAGCTGTAGAAATTTGATCAGTTCCAACTGAGTCGTGCCCATCATAGCATGGAGTTGCACACTATTTATTTTATCGGTCATATCCATACCTAACAAGAGCAACAACAAATTAATTTATTCAAATTAACACACAATCTACAGTGAACAGCACCACAATAACTTTCACGCAAAAACACTAAATCATTAACTCACTGAAACCAATTCCACTCCAAAAACACAGCCAAAACGAGAACCAGCCACTGAACCCAATACCCCACACAACACGAAACCCTTAAACACACCACCACGAACCGCAACACGACGACATCTACAAACACACCACACTCACAAACCAAACTCTGTGCCGTCATGACGTCACGCACCACAACAGCCTTGCGTCACAGGTCAAAGCCAACGGGTGGGATCGGACGCTTTGGTCGACCCTGTAGTGGTGGAGAGGATTGTACTTTATTGAGAGTGGGTGTTTCTTCTGTGCTGTTCTGGTAGTAGAGTAAAAGTTGAAGATAAATGAGAGGGAGTGCAATGATTGAGAAGACAATAGAGGAGAAAAGGGTATGCTAGTCTTCACACTTATGGGTACGTACCCGTGATAATTGTTCATAGGCAGGAGTGATATCGGAAAAGTGTACATCACATATGTGTCACACACAACCATTTGTTGCCAGTCCAGCCAGTATGAGCTCTCGTACAATAGTCTTTGTAAAATAGGATCATGGTAATAGAGTATGGACAGTATTAGTGACTAAAAGTTTGTTTTTAAGTTCAAAGGATGCACATTTTTATATTTCTGTAGGAATTAAGTGACACTGACAACTTCTTACAGTTAGAATTTGTGTGTTCAGTGCAGTCCAGTCCAGTCCAAGTTATGGTGCTCCTTTTCTTTGCAGAAGAAGTAGTTATTTCTGTGCTGTTCAGTACCAAGGGTTCATGAGATTCTTTGAACTGAACTATCTTAACTCCATTATACTGTGGCTTTTATTGGGCATAGGTCGCAGTGAGTCAATCCATGACAGACATATGCTGCCACCTTGCAGCAATTTCGGATGTTGGTGTCAGTGGTGGTTGTGTGTTATTGACAGTACAAAGGATGGAGGTACTGTGACAAACACAAACAGTTTGCAATGAATGGGTCTTTAGTTAAATTCCTTGTCGACTCCGCATTCAGATTTGATGGTGTGAGAACTAATTGGTTCATAAAGTTGCAGTGATTTAAGCCAGAATAACGCCATGTGGAACATTCTGTTTTGTGTTTCAGTAAATTTGAAATTAGAGCTAAACAATGATCATAAATTTACTCCAAATTTTGATAGTGGTTGTACTGTCTTACACAGCAGGACAGCTTGCTACTAACCTGGAATAATAGGTGTGGAAATGCAGAAGAGCCTAGTTTAAGAACTCATGAAGGTAATGAATTTCCTGATCCTTAAAGTCTATCATTCAGTTGCCTGTGAGTAAGTGGTTGCTGTTTTTTTCTTTTTCACTTTATTCCATAAAACTTTTGGTTTGGGACTCTTTGCAGATTCTCCCTTAAGTTTATTTTTTCAGAGGAGAAATTTTCCTATTTAAGTTTGTTATTAGTCATTACTGTATAGGAACAAGCACTTAATATTTAATGTTCTGTCATTTTTAATTTATGTATTTTATAGAAACAAATAAGAAATAAACATGGCAGAGAAGTGGATTGGTTATACTGTATCTATTGACTGTGGTGACACTCTGGGAAAATACCAGGGGCAAATATGTCATGTAGACGGGAAGGACCAAACTTTAACACTGAGGAAAGCATTTCGCAACGGTGTTCCGGATCCTTCCACAGAAGTGACATTGAGGTAAGCAGCTACACAATTTTTAGTATCACAGTAGCAATTATTATCACCAGTGAATATTCACTGTGTGATTTTGTATAAATATTCCATCGGTAGACTAGTTTGTTATTGCTTTACTTTTGTAGTTGCAGTAGCAAATTTGACGGACATATTTTAGTTGTGTATTTATTGTCATTTTGACTTTATGCTTTTGAAATGGAAAAGATGTATTCCGGGATAATTCATTGTAAAATGCCAATAGTGCAGCCACAGAATAGTTACAAAAACACTTCGAAACCAAAAAGCACTATCTGCCAATGCTGAATATGTTCAGTGTGATATCAGTAAAATAATGTAAAGGTGCAGTTGAAATGTATCAGTGTTTTCTGTTGGAATGAGACGACAGGGAATATTGAGTTTGAATATAGGATGATTGTAGGGGTCCCATGCCACGCACACACGACACCCTTGGCAGTCTACTGTCGATTGTAACTGCCCCATGTTTGTGGTCCATTGCTGGGAGATGAGAGAAAACACTGGGCCACAAGGGGTCATGCAAGCTGCTGGGGGGGGGGGGGGGGGACACAGGACAGGAAAGGGATGTGTCCGGCTAGTGATGGCAAGTGACTCGCTGGCAGCAATGGGCAGTTGGAGGTCTGGGTTTATCGAGGAAGTGTGAGCAGTCTGATGGGCCAAACATAGTTGATAGGTGGTGGCTTGGTCTGTCAGTATTATTGGCACTATGACGGTTGGTGTTTAACTGTCAGTTAGCCGCGCAGTTTGAGGCACCACGGCACAGTTTGTGTGACCCTTTCTGCCAGAGGTTTGAGTTCTCCCACAGGCATGGTTGTGTGTGTTGTTCTTAGCATAAGTTACTTTAAGTTAGTTTAAGTAGCGTGTAGGCCTAGGGACCGATGACCTCAGCAGTTTGGTTCCTTAGGAATTCACAAACATTTGAACATTCAAGGAAGTGAGCCTGCTCAGGGAGCTGTTTAGTGCCATATTGTGGATTATATGGTGAAGCACTAATTTTGTTTTCAACCTATGTGTGAGCCTTTGCATACTGGTTCCTTTTGGGCCTACTTGATGTTTGTCACTCCTCTGGTCCACTATTGTGAGCCAAAGGCACATGTTTGTGTTGTGCTTCTAGGATGTATCTGGCCAATTTTCTGAACACATTTTCTCAGTTTGTGATAAATAATTATTAGATTTTGATTTGTTGTCTATTCGTTACATTACTGAGCAATATGGTTGTCTTGTTTGTGTGTGCAAGACATGCTTTATGTGCTTTCTGTGAAATCATTCTGTAGTTACCTGCCTGGCTTACTGCTTATGCAGTGCTTGCCTGCTTTCTTTGATGTGTCGTGCATGTTACTAAAATAGTGTTTAACATTCTTCGTGCTGAGATTAACTGTTAAGTACCTGCCTGGCATATTATCTAGTGTAGTGTAGTGTAATGTTTACTCAACACTCACCAGCCTTTTAATTCATTGATGGTTTTGGCATTTCACTAGAATTGTGTTAAGGGCATGGTGCTTGTCAAATTTGTCTTATGCAGTGGTGTTTATATTTAGTAAGGACAGTGTCCAATCATACATACATGTGCGTCAAAGGACAGATTAGCCGTTATTTAGTGCCTTGTTTATCAGAGGCCTCATTGTATGCTTTGATTGGTATGGTGGCATTTACCAAATGATCTTTTAAAATCCTCAAATGTCTTTGGAAAAGGTATCTAGCTTATAAGACAGCTGGCAAACTGATTATAGCAAGTCTGCATTAGTTGTCATTTGCTGTTTTCTGAACTAGCTGCCTGTGTAATAATTGTCTTGTCATTTGTTTAGTAACAGTTTCTGTCCACCAGGCTTAGTTGATTTTGTCTGTATATTTGATCAGCTACTGCCTCTGTTTGCTTTCTTGTAATCTCTGAAATCAAGCATTTGTCTTGCTTTGGTGTTTCAATGCCACCAATTTCTTCTAAATCCTGTTTAAGTCAATCTAAGTGACACCTGATGTTTTGGTTGGCCATTGTGCTGTAAAGTTCTCTGTGTGTGCTACTAATTTCCATAAACCCTGAAGTACCTCCACCAGTTGTAGAGTTGTTGCATGGCCACTGGCCATTAATTCTGTTACCCTGTTTTTGTTGGAAATGCTATAAAGGTTCCTTGTAGAGTAATTGAGTCCCCTTAAGTTTGGCCAATGTTACTGGTAAACTGGTCTTCGTGGGTGAGGAACCATATTCCTTAATGAAAATTGCAGGTAAAATTCTGTGGCCTGATGAATGAACCTGATAACCCACACAATGTTACTTTTGAGATTTGTAGTAAAATGCAAACTGGTGATATTTTACAGGCTGTGATTGGATTATATTTTATTTATGTTTGCCTTTTCAAAGCTAACAATATAAACTAATTATCCACAGATTTTTGGCAATATAACATAATGTTTTCTCTATGAAAAAAATAAAAATGAAAATATGCACCAAACAAAATTTAAGCCTTTCACTGCATGGACCTGATAAACCACAATAATTTTTTTTCTTACTCGTCGTCATCCCCTGAATTTTCCGACACATTCAGTGTGTGTGTGTTGCTGTTCCCCATCTTCTGTTTGTAGATCTGTCACCTTCTACCCCGTGGTTTGCATGATGTAGGCACTTTTCTCCTCAGTCCAGCATAAAATTCTCGATGTTCTTCATGTATAAACTGGCACAGTTTCCTCAGGTCCTTCAGTTTATCTTCATTGATTGGAAGACCGTATTGGTGGACAGGTGTTAGGCATGTTGTGGGTATATCTTGCCTGTCCTTGCAATGTTTACTGCTTTGTATTTTTCCATTTCTGGCTGTGTGAATATGCAATGCAGTATTTTCCTGGTAAGCATTGGTTAATCATGTGGGTGCAGCCTTTTGTATTCTCACAATGTTATCAGTGTCTTTCTTCCTAAATATCAGATAGTTCTTCAAATTTTCAACTGACAGTCTTCCTGGACCATCTGTTTCACATGAAAAGCTGATTTCTCTTGTACATTTCTCCTAATTTATACCAACCTTCTGGCCTTCTGGTGTATGGAAAGCAGGGATTTTCCTTTCCTTCTTTGCTGTAACACCGAAGTCATAGTCACAAGATAAAAATAAAAATGTGTACGTAGGTGTAGGAAATTGGTGTTACACTGTATGGAATAGTTTACACACACATTTTTGTTTTTGGCCTCCACATGAGTGTGACCAAGCAATCAAATGTTTGGCTTCTGTGAGCCTTCTAATCATTTCAGGTATGTGTACAAACATGATAGTACTTCTTGTGATCCCCGACTAGCAGTAACTTCTTATCACATATGCGTGTGACATTCTCCTTTAGAGTTATGGACTCCAAGGTTTTGTGACCACAGTTGCCTGAAATAAAATGTGATACTGGTAGATATGTATGGAGTTGGTAGACATTTGCTGCATATCAAATGCTGTTGTGAAAAGTGTTTCGCTTCCAGCAGCATTTGCGTTTGGGCTTTTACAGCGTTCTGAAGGTGCAGCTCTTTGTCTCTTGGGATGCTCCTTTTTCTCTGTTTCTGATTTAGTGCTTCTTATAGTCATTTCTCTAACATATCCAAACTGGGCTTGCCAAAATGTAAATTAAATTACATTCTGAAAATGTGTGTGAAGAAGGTGAACGTTGTTGGTTCTCATGCATTGCCAGCACAACTCTCCATATGTAAGTCTTACAGCTTTCTTTTAGAGAGTTCTGGAGACAGTTACTTTCTATTAGGATTATGTCTTCTTGTGCAATGACTCTTGTATTTGATATTCTTTTAATGAAATTGTTCTTCAGCTGTATTGTTTGGTCTTGATTGGCATTCTTTCCATTTTGTCTTCTGTCAATGTTCCATTCGCTTTCATCATGTCAGTTATATAATTAATTTATGCAGTTTTAATTCCAAGAACACTGGCTAGTCCTTGTTAAGAGATTACAATGTTTTCTGTACTTACAAATAGATGGTGGTGTACACTGATAGTTCTCTCTCTCTTTTCTTGGGAGCTAGCTACGTAACACCTCTTTGGTGACAAAAGTGTAATGCATTCACAGAGAAATATAATGTCTGAGCAGTGGCATCGGTAAGGCTGTACTATTGAGATCGGATATTGGACCTCATGTTCTTGAATGTTCTGGAAGCATTTCTTCGAGCAGTTACATGGTTTACCTTCTTTAATTTTAGCATCATGTCTTCCTTAGTAGCCAATGTACTTCTTTCCTTCTCTACATTTCATTACCTGTTTTTTCCTGTGCCACAGTGATTCGTCATGCTTATGCTTTCTTCCTCTTTCCTTAGATGTTGTCTAACTTGAAATTAATGTGGAAAATAGAATATTAGCAACATTAATATTCAGATTTCACTAATTTATTCTCTTTGGCCACTAGTGATGATACGGTACACTCCTTCAGTTACATTAATTGAATCAGTGGTTCTCACAATAAGCAAATTCATATGTTTATCCAATTAATAGTATGTTTCAATTTTTTAAATTCAAAGTACTGCACAAGAGGATGCTTACTTACAAATACATAGAACCACTAATGGCCTCTGTGGAGTGAAAATGGAAACATATATAAACTCCATTATTTAGCAAATAACAGATGGCATTAACTGTCACTCAGTTGTACTAACTTTTTTTTTCTTAAATTTAGGTTATCAGATTCATGCACCAGCCCACATAATTGTATTATTGGAAATGATTTCACCATGGTGGATATTCGTCATTGGGCCTTAAGCCATTTCTCTCTTGTGAAGAATAATTATTTGGTTGGTCTTAACCTGCAACTCTGTTAACCACTTGTACTGTAGCTACTTAAAACATTAAATTATTGTGGCATAACTGTTAAAGATACATATCACTGGGCCTCAATCCATTTTCGCAGTTGCTGAGTAGAGTCAATTGATGTTCTTGAGCTACTTGATAATTTCATTTTGGCCCTTCGGTGTGGGTCAATCTATGTTGTTGTTTTTTTTAATTGTCATCTTACTCTCCTACATATCAAGGAATGTGTTTAACTGTGTATTTTCTCATGGTAAGAGGTTCAATTTTTGTGTTAATAAATTCCTTGTAGTAAACTTTATTTTCATTCCCACCTCTTTTCCACTCCCCAGCCAGCTCCCTACCACTTCAAGTCTAAAAGTATTTATTTCATCAGATATGTTTCACAAGGATCAACATATACCCAAGTCCACTGTTAGGTATATTGTCAAATAACAAACATGGATCATGTGATAAAATATGCTGTTGTAGGTTGTTGTTGTTGTTGTTGTTGTGGTCTTCAGTCATGAGACTGGTTTGATGCAGCTCTCCATGCTACTCTAACCTTTGCAAGCTTCTTCATCTCCCAATACCTACTGCAACGTACATCCTTCTGAATCTGCTTAGTGTATTCATCTCTTGGTCTCCCTCTACGATTTTTACCATCCATGCTGCCCTCCAATACTAAATTGGTGATCCCTTGATGCCTCCAAACATGTCCTACCAACCCATCCCTTCTTCTAGTCAAGTTGTGCCACTGACTTCTCTTCTCCCCAATCCTATTCAATACCTCCGCATTAGTTATATGCTCTACCCATCTAATCTTCAGCATTCTTCTGTAGCACCATATTTTAAAAGCTTCTATTCTCTTCTTGTTCAAACTTATCGTCCATGTTTCACTTTCATACATGGCTACGCTCCATACAAATACTTTGAAATGACTTCCTGACACTTAAATCTATACTCGATGTTAACAAATTTCTCTTCTTCAGAAACGTTATCCTTGCCATTGCCAGTCTACATTTGATATCCTCTCTACTTCGACCATCGTCAGTTGTTTTGCTTCCCAAATAGCAAAACTCCTTTACTACTATAAGTGTCTCATTTCCTAATCTAATTTCCTCAGCATCACCTGACTTAATTCGACTACATTCCATTATCCTCGTTTTGCTTTTGTTGATGTTCATCTTGTACGCTCCTTTCAAGACACCGTCCATTCCGTTCAATCTGTGTTTACAATAATGACATTCAATATATACATTTCTGGACATATCATGATGTTTGCTTCTATGAAGAAGATGTTAATAGCTGCTAAACTAATACTAAATAAGTTTAGTCATTTATTTCTTATACTTAACATAAATGTTAGGAATGACAGGAATGGGGGAAAGAAATACGGTAGAAGACGAATGGGTAGCTCTGAGGGATGAAGTAGTGAAGGCAGCAGAGGATCATGTAGGTAAAAAGATGAGGGCTAGTAGAAATCTTTGGGTAACAGAAGAAATATTGAATTCAATTGATGAAAGGAGAAAATATAAAAATGCAGTAAATGAAGCAGGCAAAAAGGAATAAAAACATCTCAAAAATGAGATTGACAGGAAGTGCAAAATGGCTAAGCAGGCATGGCTAGAGGACAAATGTAAGGGTGTAGAGGCTTATCTCACTAGGGGTAAGATAGATACAGCCTACAGGAAAATTAAGGAGACCTTTGGAGAAAAGAGAGCCACTTCTATGAATACCAAGAGCTCAGATGGAAACCCAGTTCTAAGCAAAGAGGGGAAAGCAGAAAGGTGGAAGGAGTATATAAGAGGGTCTATACAAGGACGATGTACTTGAGGACAATATTATGGAAATGGAAGAGGATGTAGATGAAGATGAAATGGGAGATGCATTATTGCGTGAAGAGTTTGACAGAGCACTGAAAGACCTGAGTCGAAAAAAGGCCCCGGGAGTAGACAACATTCCATTAGAACTACTGACGGCCTTGGGAGAGCCAGTCCTGACAAAACTCTACCATCTGGTGAGCAAGATTTACGAGACAGGCGAAATACCCTCAGACTTCAAGAAGAATATAATAATTCCAATCCCAAAGAAAGCAGGTGCTGACAGATGTGAAAATTACCGAACTATCAGTTTAATAAGTCACAGCTGCAAAATACTAACGCGAATTTTTTACAGACGAATGGAAAAACTGGTAGAAGCCGACCTTGGGGAAGATCAGTTTGGATTCCATAGAAATGTTGGAACATGTGAGGCAATACTGACCTTACAACTTATCTTAGAAGAAAGATTAAGGAAAGGCAAACCTACGTTTCTAGCATTTGTAGACATAGAGAAAGCTTTTGACAACTGACTGGAATACTCTCTTTCAAATTCTGAAGGTGGCAGGGGTAAAATACAGGGAGCGAAAGGCTATATACAATTTGTACAGAAACCAGATGGCAGTTATGAGTCGAGGGGCATGAAAGGGAAGCAGTGGTTGAGAAGGGAGTGAGACAGGGTTGTAGCCTCTCCGCAATGTTATTTAATCTATATATTGAACAAGCAGTAAAGGAAACAAAAGAAAAATTCGGAGTAGGTATTAAAATCCAGGGAGAAGAAATAAAAACTTTGACGTTCTCCGATGACATTGTAATTCTGTCAGAGACAGCAAAGGACTTGGAAGAACAGTTGAGTGGAATGGACAGTGTCTTGAAAGGAGGGTATAAGATGAACATCAACAAAAGCAAAACGAGGATAATGGAATGTAGTCGAATTAAGTCGGGTGATGCTGAGGGAATTAGATTAGGAAATGAGACACTTAAAGTAGTAAAGGAGTTTTGCTATTTGGGGAGCAAAATAACTGATGATGGTCAAAGTAGAGAGGATATAAAATGTAGACTGGCAATGGCAAGGAAAGTGTTTCTGAAGAAGAGAAATTTGTTAACATCGAGTATAGATTTAAGTGTCAGGAAGTCGTTTCTGAAAGTATTTGTATGGAGTGTAGCCATGTATGGAAGTGAAACATGGACAATAAATAGTTTGGACAAGAAGAGAATAGAAGCTTTCGAAATGTGCTGCTACAGAAGAATGTTGAAGATTAGGTGGGTAGATCACATAACTAATGAGGCGGTATTGAATAGGATTGGGGAGAAGAGAAGTTTGTGGCATAACTTGACTAGAAGAAGGGATCGGTTGGTAGGAAATGTCCTGAGGCATCAAGGGATCACAAATTTAGCATTGGAGGGCAGTGTGGAGGGTAAAAATCGTAGAGGGAGACCAAGAGATGAATACACTAAACAGATTCAGAAGGATGTAGGTTGCAGTAGGTACTGGGAGATGAAGGAGCTTGCACAGCATAGATTAGCATGGAGAGCTGCATCAAACCAGTCTCAGGACTGAAGACCACAACAACAACAACATAAATGAATAGCAGAATACTAAAGATATATAATAGTTCTAATTCTGTAGGCACCTGAAGACTAAAGATTGATTTGTTGAAACCAGTAAGGTGTAATAAAAAGTATTTGCCACTGAAAACTGAATTTTATTCTGGAAAACAACTAGAATGTACTATAATTGAGTATTCAAATTCAAGTTTCCAGAGAGGGCGGATCTCAAACTCATGACCCTTTACGTGATAGTTCAACTATTTAATCACTACACGATACTGATACTTGGTTTTTTTATCTTCATCTGTGGCAGTATTGATGTGAACGGAAAGGATCACAAAATCCCTAACCCAGTCTGCTGCTTTTAAGAAATTTACTATGAGAATTGCCAATCATGAAAGTGTATAGTCAGTCAGTCATTACAGAGGACTTCCATAGCAACTTTTCCCCAGGGGGGCTCACAGTTCTTTTGTGAGTTCATACATGGGGTCCTGAGCTATTGCAGCTTCCTTCCATGGCTGCATTTTCTTCACCATGCCCTCCTTCCCTATCCTCACTCCTTCTCCACTGTCCCCTTCTTCCCCTCTCTGTGTTCTGAGTTGTGTTGACCCAGCTATACACCTGGTTCCCTGTGTTCTTTGCAATTTTCTTCCTCTTGCTTGTTCTTTCATCCCTTTTGGCATTTTAGACTTCCCTTGGGGTTCAACTTCCACCTCCAAATTTTGTGTCTTTTGTGTGAGCCATTTGGAGAACAACTCCCTCCCCAGTATCTACGGCATGGATTCCTCTCCCCCCACCTGTCCTTCCCCTCTTCCTTCTGTGCCATAGTCCCCTTCAAGCCTACTAGCTCACCAGCACATGTAGCCAGTCTATGTGGTGGGCTGTTATGTATCCATCTAGCTGAGCCCCCTGACAACGCAGAGATAACACTACCGATAGTTGTTGCCTCTCCCTGTGTGCCAAGTAGTGGTTGCTTGTCATCTTGGAGCATTGGAACTCCTAGGAATGACCACCATGCCAGGCAGCCCTTGCTGTGGCTGGCTGGCACCCATGGGGAGAGCCCCTGATTGGAGTGGGTAGTATCAGGGTGGATGCTTGGTGCATGAAGCGTATCAAGGTTAAAAAATCTGGCCATTCTTGCAGTAAGGTGCGGTCAGACTCCTTGCTGATCAAAGCTTCCTCTGCCATCCAATCTGCAGCTCTTCGTGCATGTGATCAACTTGGCAATATCCTGGTGTCTATAACCCCTCACTAGTCACTGAATATGGTCCAGGGAGTGATTTTTCATGGGGACCTCATCCTGAAAACTGATAAGGAACTCAGGGCTAATCAGGAGCGATGCGACGTTCACTTTGTTCCTCGTGTGTAGAAGGTCATAAAGTCAACCACACTGATACAGCACCTTTATTCTGGCTGTTGAGGGAAATACCCTCCCTGAGAAGGTGAAGGTCATATGTTACCAATTTGACATGAACCGTACATCCCACAACCCATGAGATGCTTCTGCTGCTTCCGTTTTGGGCATATGTCTTCCTGCCGTGTTCGGACCCTCTGTGTGATGACTGTGGACACCCAGTCCATGGAGCAAGCCCCTGTGTTCTGCCACCTGTGTGTGTAAATTGTTGCGACTGCCACTCTCCACGCTTGCCAGACTGCCCAGCTTAAAAGAGAGAAAATAAGATCCGAGAGTACAAGTCCCTGGATCGTGTATCTTACGCTTAGGCTCACCAAAAATGGGACTGACTCCAGGAATTGTAGATTTCTTCAGCTTTTGCCTCTGTTACATCCTTTCCCCCTCGTCCCTCTTCCTTATCCCAGCCCTGACCCCCTCCCACCTCCCCATCCCCTACAGTTCCCACAACCTCCCCTCTGGGTGCCACTCCCTCTCCCTGGCTATCCAGGACCACAGACGGATGTTGCGATGATTTAAACAAAATCCTTCACAGGTGAACCTTCTTGCTTGTAAGTGTCTCCATGCTAAGGCTCGCTACCTTCTTAACCAGAGTAAAAAGCAATGCTGAGATGCTAGTTTTCTCCTTGTGGATGTATGCCTCATTGCAGGTTTGTTCCAAGCTCCGTAGCCTTCTGGGCCACCAGTGACAACCGACCGTCCAGGGTCTTATCCTACAGGGTGCTCTATGTACTGATCCATCAGTCCTTGTAGAACACCTCACGACACTCCTCGCACACACTTCGTGACAGCAACGGTGTCTTCTTCCTATATTGCTACCTTTCTCCGGCAGGAACAAGTTGAAGAAACACCGTTCTGTTTCAAGCCTCGCCAAGCTGAAGCCTATAATGAACCCTACACTGAATGTGTAAGTAAGAAAAGTTTGGAGTAGGTATTAAAATCCATGGAGAAGAAATAAAAACTTTGACGTTCGCCGATGATATTGTAATTCTGTCAGAGACAGCAAAGGACTTGGAAGAGCAGTTGAACGGAATGGACAGTGTCTTGAAAGGAGGATATAAGATGAACATTAACAAAAGCAAAACGAGGAAAATGGAATGTAGTCGAATTAAGTCGGGTGATGCTGAGGGAATTAGATTAGGAAATGATACACTTAAAGTAGTAAAGGAGTTTTGCTATTTGGGGAGCAAAATAACTGATGATGGTCAAAGTAGAGAGGATATCAAATGTAGACTGGCAATGGCAAGGAAAGTGTTTCTGAAGAAGAGAAATTTGTTAATATCGAGTACAGATTTAAGTGCCAGGAAGTCGTTTCTGAAAGTATTTGTATGGAGTGTAGCCATGTATGGAAGTGAAACATGGACGATAAATAGTTTGTACAAGAAGAGAATAGAAGCTTTCGAAATGTGCTGCTACAGAAGAATGCTGAAGATTAGATGGGTAGATCACATAACTAATGATGAGGTATTGAATAGAATTGGGGAGAAGAGGAGTTTGTGGCACAACTTGACTAGAAGAAGGGATCAGTTGGTAGGACATGTTCTGAGGCATCAAGGGATCACCAATTTAGTACTGGAGGGCAGCATGGAGGGTAAACATCGTAGTGGGAGTACACTAAGCAGATTCAGAAGGATGTAGGCTGCAGTAGGTACTGGGAGATGAAGAAGCTTTCACAGGATAGAGTAGCATGGAGAGCTGCATCAAACCAGTCTCAGGACTGAAGACCACAACAACAACACTGAATGGGAATTTGTGCAGGCTCTAACCTCTTCACGTGACACGACCCCAGGCCCGGATTCCATCCACCAACAGATGATCCAACATATGGACGTTATCCAGAGGCAATATGTACTCACATTTGGCCCACAAGTGCCCTTCCCTCACTATGGAAAGGCAGCATGGTTATCCCTGTCTTAAGCCCGGGAAGAACCCAGCGTCTGTCAACAACTATCTACCAATGTACTTTGTAAACTGCTCGGGAGGATGGTTAGCTTCAGGTTACTTTGGGTACTTGATCTTGGGGCCTTGTGTCTCTGTATCAGTGTGGCTTCCAGGAAGGACGATCTACAACTGACCATTTACTCAGATTGGAAACAGCTATCGAACAGACATTTACTAACCGCCGACGCTTTGTCGCAGTCTTCTTTGGCCTACGTAAGGCATACAACACAGCTTGGCACCATCACATTTTAGTTACCCTCTATGACTGGCGCTTTTGGAAACACTTTATTTTTTATCTAAGAGTTTTTATCCCACTGGCTCTTCCAGGTTCGAATTGGCACCTCACTCCACACCCCTCAGACCCAAGAGAACGATATCCCACAGGGTTCTGTGTTAAGTGTCACATTCTTTTCCATTGCCATCAATGGGCTTGAACCTTTTCTTGGGCCTCTGGTTACCAATCTGGTGCAGCTCCCACTTGGTAACATCTGCTGAACACCATCTCTAAGGCGCCATCTGATGGGCCTCTGACTTCCAGTTTTCTCCATCCAAAGTGTGGGTTATACGTTTTTGATGTTGACCCACAGTACTCCCCAATCCAGAACTTTTTTTAGCTGACCAGCATCTAGATTCTGTAGCACAGTTCCATTTCTTGGGCCTTCTTTTTGATAAAAAGCTGACTTGGCTGCCTCATATTCGCCACCTGAAGACTACATGCAGGCAGAAGCTTAATGCTCTCTGCCTCCTGGCTCAAACATCTTGGGATGCAGACTGTGCTACTCTTCTTCCTTCTCTACCATGCTCTGTTTTTGTCCAGATTAGATTACGGTTGTTAGGTTTATGGTTCAGCAGCTCCTTCCACTCTGAAACTAATTGACCCCGTTCATAACCATGGGGTATGGCTGGCTGTCGTGCCTTTTGCACTAGTCCCGTCAACAGCCTCCTCGCAGAAGCGGGCATTCCCCCTCTGCAAATACAACTGAGCCATCTCCTGGTTTCTTAAGCAATCGCCATTCGACGGTTCCCTGACCATCCCGTGTACCCCGTCCTCTTTGGAAATAAGGGATGTATCCCTCGTGATACCCATCCTTGGATGGGGTTGCCAGGTTGGAATGCATCTCACTTCCCTCCATCGGGATCTCCATCTTCATCTCCACCTCCACTCCCTGGAAACTGCCCTGTGTGTTTCTTCCTGTGCCCCCCTTGGATGGTGCCTTGACCACAGATAAGGGTCGACTTATTCCAGAGTCCTGAGGTCTCTGTCGCCCCCATGGTATTCCAGCGTCATTTACATTCCATACTTGATGAGTTCAAGACTGCTACCATCTTCTACATGATGGTTCTAAAATGATAGATAAGATGGGATATGCTTTTGTCTCTCCTGGCATGGAACACCATTTATTGCCGGGATCAAGTAATGTGTTAACAGTAGAGTTGCTAGCCATTAACAGGGTCCTCCATTTTAGTATGCAGGCCTCCCTCCATGGTGTTTCAGTGTGTACCAACCCAATGAGCAGCCTGCAGGCTATAGACTGATGCTACTCTCATCACCCTGTAGTCTCTGTTATCCGTGACCTTCTTTCTTTGCCCTTGGCCATGCCGCATGCTCAGTTGTCTATCTTTGGGTCCCCAGTCATGTGGGCCTCCCAGCGGATGAACTGGCGCACTATTTTGCTAGAGAGGCAGATACTTAACCCTCATTACCTTTCATGATTCCAGGAGCAGATATGCACATTCAAATCAAATCTCCTTTAGACCAAAAGTGGAATGACATGTAATGTGCTGCTGCTCTCAGTAATAAACTCCGCAAAATCAAGGAGACTACTGCAGTTTGGCACTCTTCCGTGCACTCGTTTCAGGAGGAGTCCATTGTGTTATGCTGTCTACATATCGGTCACACTAGGCCCTTCCATTGTTTTCTCTTGTGTAGCAAGCTACCCCCAAAATGTGGTTGTGGAGCCAGACTGACAGTATCCCATATGGTAGTGGAATGTTCCCTTCTTTTGGTCCTTCATACTAAGTATAGCCTTCCAAATTCCTTGTCTTTAATACTAGCAGATGATTCATGAATGGTTGAACTGGTCCTCAGTTTCCTTCATGAAAGTGGTTTTCATTTTCAGTTTTTTCTTGTTCTTCTCTTTTTGCTCCTGGAGCAGGGATGGGCAGTTGTGGTTGGGATCTCTTTTAGTGTTTTCTGGGTCTGGGACCCATGACCACTCCCCCCTGCGAAGACCACTATTTTATCCATCTGTTTTTCCAGTTTTTAGATGTGACTTAATCTTTTATGCCTTCTACTGTGTGTGTTTTTAGCTGCCTTGCTTTATAGTTTAACCCCTCTGTCTGGATCCACCCACTTTTCACAGACGTCTCTATGCACGTAACTTTAGAATTGTGGGACTGATGGCCTCACTGTTCAGTCCCATAACACCCCCCCCCCCCCCAACACCCCCCCCCCCCCCCCCCTGCCCTTGAATCAGTCAGTCAGTTCTATTGCAGTTTGGGTACATAGGTAATTGACAACACAACAATCTGTTATTGGCAGTGTATCTCAGTTTTTGTGATCATTCTGGTGCCCAAGGTCACTATCGCAGGCATTAATGTCTAATGTTCCTCAAAATGTTGCAAATAATATCTTATATGTGGAGAAGTGTGAGGAAGTATATGGAGCGATTTTGTGCTACATGTTTGAACATAGCGAATGGTGTGCACGAGAGTACATTGTGACAAAAATTTCATTTAGCGTGGTATAAATATCTTGGAATGTTTTTCCTGATCTGTTCTCGGAGCAGTAGTCTTTGCCTGTGACATTGAGTAAAGGTAATAATGGTGGCGTCTGTACATTGACATTTTTGGACATTTTTAGTTAACCAGTAGTACTCAATATGGTGTTAGAGGCTTTGACTGTTGCGTATGTAAAACTACAGATTTTACTGTCTGTAATGTACTATCTCTCTTCAAATAGGGAACTAATGTATCGAAAGGTGGTTAACCTGCTACTAAGTGATTGCTAATGAAACAAGTCATCACACGTATCATCCTATTTTTATTGCGTGTGCACCCGAAGATACAACTACCACAGTACTAAAAGTTGCAGAATTAATATCCCTTTTCACCTGCAAACTCCTGATTAGAACTAGTCCCATGAGTGTCTTAGAAAATCATCAGTATTGTCAAAGATAACAGGTAGAACTCCAACATAAGAATCTCCTGTCATAGGAAAGCTTATTACCTTTAAAAGTCTGTATGCTAAGGGAGACTGTCTCATAAAACACCATAAGGTGCTTTACCTCTTCTTCATAGGTAAGGGCCAAGTTGTGTTGTATCTATGCCCACCAGCCAGCAACTAGTGTTTCCGGTAGCCTCTTATATGGAAACATTCATACTAACCCTTTTGTCCAACTCCCACTGTGGATTCTGGTAGTAGTTGTCCACAACTGACCATTTGACTCACCTGGAATCCACTATAAGGATGGCTTTTGCCCAAAAGGAATCACACCCAACAAGCTTCATACCCATCTGCTGTCCTGCCCCATCACTCACTACTATCCAGTACTGGAAAAACCGGATCATGTTCTCTGCAATGGCTTTGACTATTACTCTGCATGGCTTGAAATGAGGAAAACCCCCCCTCAATATCCTTCACACACCTTCTAAATGGTATTCTACCTCTCACTTTATCTATGCAACATTTTCCCTAATTTCTACATCTCTCCCATTCCCAACTCCTGTGATGGGGTAAAGGTGCAAAACCTGTCCCACACATATGGCTACCACTTCTTGTTCTAGCTATCGCTGGCATTTGCGATCATGTCAAAGACAGGGCATCCTGCCAAATCACACATGGTTTACCAATTTAACTGCATCCATTGGAGATAATTCTGTGTGAACTGGTTTATTGATTAGAATGGTTGAAAACAAAACAAAATTAAAGGTAATCTGTCCATTCCTCGCTAAATAATGAAAGGCAGAAGGACTTTAGCAAGAGAAAAGTGTGGACAATCAATTCAATCATTTGCAGTTTCACCTGAAATGCAGAACCAGGTAAAAATATAGATAAAGAAGCAATAAAATGTAGGGAGGTTAGAGAGGTTTGCCGATCAAAAATAGCTGAAAGCCCCTTGAATCTTGACTCACGACAGGCCAGCTTCTGCAGCTGACTACTAGCACCCCCAGTTGCTGCCTAAGACAACTTTGGATGATGATAAATTAACCAAACACTCGAATAAAATGTGAAACTAGATCCATGACATGAATGTTGTCACCAAACAGATGACACATTGAGTCCTCACGATTTAGTATACATTGTACAGCAACAAAATTGGTCACTAAAAAGTATATGGACTACTGACAGCAGGGTGTAACAATAACAACAGATTGGGTCCTCTCATCTGAAGACGTGAGCATGAGTTAGCCAGGTGGCACCAATATGGAGCCAGCAAAGGATAGTAGATTCTCTTTGGGAAGGGCAAAGGGAAGACTGCCAAGTAGCTGTTGACACTTTTATTCCTCTTAACTTCTTCATAGCTGCCATGGCTTGCCTGTCCCTGTTCCAGGCCTCCAAAAGCTGAAGACTAAGTGTTAACTGTAAATCAGCTCCTGGTATCCCCATCTCCAGTTTCCCTCATGGTAACCTCATTCGCTAACCAACCAACAGCAAGCTTATTCCCAGGAATATCTATATGTCTTGAGGTCCAGAAAGAAAATCATGCTACCAGTACCATGGAGGCCAGAAAGAAGATTGTATATGGCCAAATGGGTCTGAAGAAAGCATTGGTTTATGACCAGTAGACTGCTTAGAATCGCCACAGATCAGGAAATTCCTGAGAATTTAAATGTAAGCATAATAAGTACTTGGATACTGGTCACTAATCCTGTCGTAAAAGTGCTGCATTCTTACAGTATGAAGTGTTGTTGGTGACCACCACATTGTTCAAAGGCGTAACCAATGTTGTTGTCAATCTTCCAGCAGTAAATATAGAGGACTATTGAACCAAAAAATCCATCAAAAAGTATGAGGCTGAGCCTTTGGTCCAAAGGAAAGGTCATGGCAGAGCTTTGGGATATGTATGCATCATGAACAGGTTTGTGTAGATGCTCTGACGAAGAGGGTTAAATGGGGTGGGGTTGTTCAGGTCAGGGCAAAGAGCTTCCAGAAGAGCTGCTATTGATGGGGCACCACCACATAGGTGAAATAGAGGTGACACACATTCTTATGAAATTATCAGTGAGGAAGAGGTCACCATGCAGGATAATGGTGCACTTAATCAAAAGGGCTCGAGTAAATGGGGGAGAAGGTTTTAAGGTTCTCAAGGACATTTATTATCTTTTCTTATATGTGTGTACTATATTGATATTGGATTTTTCAGCACTGTCTATTAATGGAACTGATTTATAAATATAATTTTGCAGATGATGTCAAAATATGTCCTCTGAACATGCAAGGAATTTGCCAAATCTTTCACAGATGTGGCCACATACATAGTATGTTGTCCAATATTAAATAAGATGTGTGTTTTCTGTGTACTTAACTTTCATGATATGTATAAAAACTAAACTTGTATGTTTTATTCACGGTGTGTTACTTAACAAAATTGAGAATGTTTTTCTAACAGCTAAGTGAAGTTACTGTATATAATAGTGGAACTAATATTATATTTAAAAACTGTGTTGCAGAGCTATTGATATTAAGAGCCTGAAAATTATATCAGCTGTTGATGATGTGGAATCACTAGGATCCTCACAAAGTGTTGTTACTGTAACAAAACCAATTGCAAAACGACCAGGACGTTCCATGAGTGAAAGTTTGGCAACTACAAAAACTTCTCAACTTCGTGAATCACCACGTAAACTTGCAGATGATTCTGGCATACGCCAGAACACTGGTGAGATATCTCTGTTGTTTCTGGAGTCTTAGTGAATCTTGAATTTGAAACGCTTCATGTTTTTGCATTTCTGATACAGTCTAAAATATATTTTCGTTCAAAATATTGTATTCTTTTATTTCTCTCATGATGGGAATTGCTCAGGGATGCAAGTCTTTTGATGGGCAGTTGTAATTAACTACCCCTGCTTACATTAATTACTATGTAGGCTTACCATTAATAATAAGCAACTTGTGTTTCTAGATTGTCAACCATAGTTTGTTTATTCTTAAAGTGATTTCAAATTGATGTTCCATTACAAGATAAGCCAGCCTGTCAAAAAAAGGACCTTGCATCTCTAGTTATGATCTTGTTCAGCTGTGCCTGGTATAATTAAGTTCTGGCATTTTGTTGGTACATTTATTTTGTAAGCATATGTCATTCCAATCGTTCCAGGGTGTTAGAAATCATCATAAGACTTCAGTATCCCCCTGCAGGTCCGGGGGTTGGAATAGGCCCAAGGTATTCCTGCCTGTCGTATGAGGTGCCTAAAAGGAGTTTCACACATTTTGGCCTTTGTGTCATGGTCCCCTGTAGGGTTTGACCTCCATTCTTCAAAATTTTCCTGAAAAGCGAGCCAGTTGGGTAAGAATGCCTTACAAGGTGCATCATGTCCATCGTGCATTGAGATCTTTAGCCCACTTTCTCCACGTCGCATTGCAGTCCTGCCCATTCTCCATCTCTTGGGCAAGGACACCTTCCTGGGTGCATTTTCCACCATGCACTATGCAGTGTCGATTTCTGCATCGACGATGACCATGGACTTCTTTGCACCCCATATCCAGCACGGTAGCCAGTCTGTTGTGGTGGGGCCATCATGTACCCTGTTGGTTGTAGCCCCCTGAGCACACAGGGATCACTCTGCTGATGCCTGCGCCGTTAACTCCCCATGTATGCCAAGAGGTAGATGCCCATCCCCCTGGGGCATCGGGACTCCCTGCAATGGCCATCCTGCCAGGTGGCCTTTGCTGAGGCTGGGTGGCACCTGTGGAGAGGGCCCCTGGTCGTAGTGGGTGGCATCAGGGCAGATGACACGCAATGAAGCATAGTCCATCATCTCCTGCTGGTGGTAAAACACCAGCAGTCTCTAAGCGATCACAAGCTCAATTCAACCCACAGAAGTACGACCCCAAATCGTTCCCCTCCCTGGCCACGCCATGGGAGGAATGTCAGGCTAAGGATGGCAGCGGATGTTATTCGCTCTGGTACCTTGTATCTTTGTCTTTGAGAGATGATGGGGAATCGTTCGTGATGATGAAGCCTCAGTTTTTTGTTGAGGATTAAGAGGACAAGTTTGGGGAGGTGTAGGGCTTTTCCAAAATGAGATGTGGGTCAGTCTTGATCAAAACAGCATCCTCTGCCCAGTCATGGGAGTTACTTGCTTGTGGCAAGCGGGGGGATGTTTCTGTAACCATCACGTCCCATAAGAGCTTAAATATGGTCCAGGGTATCATATTTCACAGAGACTTCCTTTTGCAGTCTGACAATGAGCTGCACGTCAATTTAGAGCAGCAACGTGTAAATTTCATCTGGCGTGTCCACCAGGATCCGAAGGATAATCAGGTTGCCTCCGATGCCTTCCTCTTGGTCTTTGAGGGTGATACATTGCCTGAGATGGTCAAGGTGATGGTCTACCGGTGTGATGTAAAGCCCTATATCCCTGCCCCGATGCGGTGCTTTAAGTGCTGGAAGTTCGGCCATATGCCTTCCCGCTGTACTTCCAGCATCACATGCCAAGATTGTGGACGCCCATCACATCCCAATACTCCATGTGCCTCACCTCCCATCTGTGTCAACTGCAGAGAGCACCATTCGCCTTGCTCACCTGAATGCAGGATTCTCCAGAAAGAAAGGAAAATCATGGAGCACAAGACCCTGGACAGACTGACCTACACTGAGGCTAAGAGAAAATTTGAACGCCTGCATCCTTTGCTGATGACATCATCTTACACCGCTGATACAACAGTTCTGGCACCATCAGCTCTGCCAACCCAGGTCACCTCTCAGAGCCCTTGATGGTGGGGGGCATTTCCCTCCCTGTTGCTCCTGCAACACCTACTTCAGGAGGAACACTCCCCCCTCCCCCCCCCCCCCCCCCCCCAACCATCGGGGACATCCATCCCCACTTCTAAACCGGAGAAGTGTACGTCTTCTTTGGCTTCTCTTGCTAGGAAGGGGTCCCTTGGGTCACTCCCTTCTCAGGTTTCTTCTAGTGGGAAAGACGACACCCGCCAGTGGCTGAAGAGCTCATCCTCAGTCCCGGAGACTGAGCCAGTGAAGTCCTCACAGCCAAGGAGCAATGAGAGAAATCCAAAAAGAAAACCCCTAAGACCAAGGAAATTGCGGTGGCACCCACACCACCACTACCTACAAGCTCTGCGGCTGAGGATGTGGTGGAGACTTTGGCGTTCTCTGAGGACCTAGATCTCGCCAGATCCTCAGACACAATGGATATAGACTGCTCAGGCAATAAATCGGTGGCAGCAGATGACTCTAAGGCGTAAACTGCCTCATTGAATGTTCCATGCCTTCCCAATCTCACGATGTCATCCTCCAGTGGAATTGCGGCGGTTTATTCCACTGCCTGGCTGAGCTATGGCAACTGTTAAGCTTTACACCTGCTATCTGCGTTGCCCTCCAGGAAACCTGGTTCCCGGCAATGCGGACCGCTGCCCTCTGCGGCTATAAGGTATATTACAGGAACCATAGCAACTATAATCGAGTGTCAGGTGGAGTTTTCGTTTATGTCCTAAACTCAGTCTGTAGTGAACATGTGCCCCTTCAAACCCCTCTTGAAGTTGTGGCTGTCAGAATAAGGACGGCACAGGAAATGACTGTTGGCAATGTATGTCTTTGTCCAGATGGTGCAGTACCCCTTTCCTACTTCTGGGAGATTTTAATGCCCATAACCCCTTGTGGGGTGGTACCATGTTTACTGGCCGAGGCAGAGATATCGAAACTTTACCGTCGCAATTCGATCTCTGCCTCTTAACTACTGCGGCTGCCACACATTTCAGTGTGGCTCATGGTAGTTACTCGGCCATTGATTTCAATTTGCAGCCCAGGACTTCTTCCATCTATCCACTGGAGAACACATGACGACCTGAGTGGTAGTGACCACTTCCTGTCACTGCCGCAGCATCAGGCGGACTGGGGAACTTTAACCGGTGCTTAAACCCAGTAAAAACCCGCTTGATGTGGATAGCTATTGGCCCAGCAGCCTCACCAACGTTCTTTGTAAGCTGCTGGAACATATGGTATATCGGCGGTTGGGTTGGGTCCAGGAGTCACGTGGCTTGCTGGCTCCATGACAAGGGCGGCTTCCGCCAGGGTCGGTCTACCACTGATAATCTTGTGTCCATCGAGTCTCCCATCCGAACAGCCTTTTCCAGACGGCAACACCTAATTGGTCTCCGGGGACAATTCCCGATTTTTATCCAAAACTTCCTGTCGTTCCGTACTCTCCATGTCAAAGTTGGTGACTCCCATAGTTCCATTCATATCCAGGAGAATGGAGTCCCGCAGGGCTCTGTATTGAGTCTCTATTTTTAGTGGCCATTAATGGTGTAGCAGCAGCTGTTGGGCTCTCTGTCTCACCTTCTCTGTATGCAGATGACTTATACATTTCATACTGCTGCTCCAGCACGGTTGTTGCTGAGCGGCGCCTCCAGGGAGCCATCCACAAGGCCCAGTCATGGGCTCTAGCCCACAGCTTCCACTTTTCAGCTGCAAAGTCGTGTGTCATGCACTTCTGTCGGCACAGTACCGTTTATCCAGAACCATTCACTCACTGTAGTTCAGACATATCAATTCCTAGGACTGGTTTTCGGCACTCGATTGACTTTGCTCCCTCATCTTCATCAGCTTAAGCAGAAATGTTGGCAGCTCCTCAATGCCCTCTGTTGCCTGAGCAACACGAATTGGGGTGCAGATTGCTCTATGCTGCTGCAGCTCTACAGAGCCCTTTCTGAATGAACTATGGGAGTGTGGTTTATGGTTTGGCAGCACCTTCAGCATTGCATTTACTTGACCCTGTGCACCACTGTTGGGTGCGATTAGTGACAGGATCTTTTAAGACAAGTCCGGTGACTAGCGTACTGGTGGAGGCTGGTGTCCCTCCACTGCAGATCAGACGTGTGCAACTGCTCGCCAGCTACGCAGCACACATTCATAGTTCCCCTGAGCATCCGAATTACCATCTCCTTTTCCCGCCCGCGGCAGTCCATCTCCGGCATCAGCGGCCCAGATCAGGGTAACAATTACGGTTCACATCTGTGTTCCGGGTCTCTGAAGCGGTTTACACCAACGGCTCAATGGCTGATGGTCATGTAGGCTTCGCATATGTTCATGGAAAACATATTGAGCAGCACTCCTTGCCAGTTGGGTGCAGTGTTTACACTGCAGAGCTGACGGCCATATCTCGTGCTCTTGAGTACATCTGCTCATGCCCTGGTGAGTCATTTCTCCTGTGTACTGTCTTATTGAGCAGCCTACAAGCTATCGACCAGTGCTATCCTCGCCACCCTGTGATAGCAACCATTCAGGAGTCCATCTATTCCCTGGAACAATCCTGCCATTCCGTGGTGTTTGTGTGGACCCCAGGACACTTCGGAATCCCTGGTTACGAACTTGCCGACAGGCTGGCCAAACAGGCGATGCGGAAACCGCCTCTGGAGATAGGCGTTCCAAAGCTGACCTACATTCTGTCTTACACTGCAGGGTTTTCAGGCTTTGGGAGACGGAATGGCATAACAGTACGCACAATGGGTGGAGGGGGAGGGGGTTACAGAAGGGATCAGAGAATGGATTCTGTACCAAACTCATCTAACATCCCACCCTGCTGAGGTTCATTTTGTTCATGAGTTTTATTTGTTAGTGTGACTCTTCTTTCTAGTACGGAGATCAGTTTTCATACATGAAAGTAGGATGCAGTTGGTACAATAGTATCACTGCCCCCCCACCCCCACCCCCCACCCACCCCCCCCCCCCACCCCACCCCCGCCCCGCCCCACTACCACCGTCACCACCACCACCACTCCCCTCTAAAAAATCTCCTATAACACAGGAGTGATGTCAGTTTATGGGCAGAGGTTACCTGCTTATCACTTCTTTAGTAAATCCTCACTATAACTGCATAATTGGGTCCATCAGAGAAAACACTTTGAGATTTGTGTCTAGTCAGAAGGATGGCTCAAGATGCTGACTATACAGTCAGCATAATATTTAAATACTTTGTTGGGTGCAGTCTAAAGTCCACATCATGTAGGAAGACGGCCCAGTTTTCTGCTGTTCTGTGCATCCCCCTACATTAACCACTGTTAGCCAATAAGATTCATTTCCTTTCCAAATGGCTAGCTGCAAGTTACATCTAGACTGTGAGACTCCGTCTCCTACATGCTGCACTGTTGTCGTACTTCACAATAACCAAATTATTCATTCAACTGTCTATGATTTTTTTCCTGTAGCATTATAGCTGTGAATGCTTGTCTTCACAAGCAGTCAAGGGGGATTATTTACCACATTTATACCTCTTTCAATTGTGAATTTGAAAGCGGAACTCATACTGTTGACATCAGAAGACACAAGAATGGACTGCAGAAGCATACGGTAACTGCAAGAGAACTGTAAATAAGCTTGTAAACGGAAGCATCAGAGCTGTAGGAACATTATGGAAAATTGGGTTCGTGTCACCTGGAAAGCATCGAAATTGCAAGAAACCTTTAACACAGATGGGTGCTTTTGACAATGATGATTTTAAAGCACTTTGTGTGGATGGTGAATACCTAACATCACAAAATCTTTGTCAATGTAAAGAATTTTGAAAGACATTGGTTTAAAATATGTTAAAAAGAGAGATTTTAGTTGAAAGAAGTGACGTAGGTGCAGCACTAACTACATCCCTTATAAAGATGTGCAATATAGAAGGAGGCGGCAGTTAAACAGAGTATTTTCTTGATGAAACGTGGGTGAATTAGAATCTTTCCAGGAACACCTGCTGGAAAATGAGTGATGGTACTGGCGGTTTCAAAGTTCCCATAGGAATAGGTTCTCCGATAATTATTCTGCATTCCGGCTCTTCTGGTTCTGTTGCTGAGAGTGAACTAGTGTTTATGTGTAAGAAAAACGGCTGTGACTACCATTCAAAAACAAACACAGCCAGTTTCGTGAAGTGGTTCACTGAAAAATTCATGCAGTACCTTGATTCGAAGTCAGTCACTGTAATGTACCATGCGAATTATCATACAACTGTTACCTATAAAACAGCAAGTACAAACACAAGGAGAATGAATATTTTGCCCTAGCTTAAAAATTTAAATATTTCACAGAGTGTAAACGAGACTCGTGCCGAACTCCTGCAGCTTGTTAATATATATAAGTTCCGTGATGTCAGTGTTGTCACACAGTTTTGCATTTATCCACATATCATTCTCAATGTAGTACCATGAAATTAATTTGGGCAAAGGTTAAAGACTATGTGAGAGGAAAAAAAAATCATTTAAGATAACAGACACAAATCCACCCCCCCCCCCCCCGCCCCCCCCCCCCCCCCTTCGGCGTGGGCACGGTCTAATGCATGCTGAAAAGCTTCAGGAAGAGTACTTCGATAGCGAGGTGAAGATGGATATAATCCTTTACCCATCATTGTAATTTATGATCATGTGGTTCGAACATACTCTTGATAGCAGACGCTGGTAGTATGATGTAGATTTTGAAACAAAGTAAAGTAGTAATATTTTGTAGTTTTAAAGACTCACGGTTTAAAAAATGTGTTTGTCAACATATCAGTAGCATACACAGTATATAAGAACTTCCTAGCCTTTATTGATTAGGAATTTATATCCTGGGAAGTATGCAGACTATAATATTAAACACATTGCCCAATGAGAAGTTAAGCTTTTCAGTGTGTTGCATGCTCTAATAACCTATGAGAATGTGGCAGGATAAATTCATCAGAAACTCTGATATTGCCACAGGTAAATCCCTGTCACTTTCAACGTACGAATTAGAACATGCCTTCAAATGACAGGGAAAGTTACTTTTTGAGATATCAGTGGTTTTCAGCGTTATAAGTCAGTGGTCTCGTGGGCTATGCACAGATGATGGTTAATTGTTTGCTTTTTCGATGGGTTATAAATGCTGTCTCTCACTGCTATGTCGAACGAGTTAATTTACGCCCACAATGCCCATTGACAGCGAAAAATATAACACCATACTGAGCATTTTTATAGTAATTTTTTACATTAGTCTTTTCTACCATTAATTCTTTATACACTGAACTACTGTCGAAGACCCACATATACGCCTTATGCCATTTTTAAAAATTCTATGGAGTAGAAGCAGTTTTTGAGCAAATATGTTAACTTCGGCTTGTGGTTGAAGTTTATTTTGTTGTATATTACATTTTTACTTGTAATACAGCCCAAATCGCAATAAATGACATTTATTGCAAGTAGTTTCATGACCTTGTTGGTAGACAGTTGTAATTTTGAGAAAAATTGTACTTCACATCTTCACAAAGCTGTGTCAGCTGTTCTCACCTTCAGACATCACATGGACTAAAGCTGTGCAGAGATGGACGCAATGTCATAAAGTCGTGAAACAAAATTTCTCTTAAGACGATTGATCGAACTTGGTTTTAAAATTTATTATTCCCCTTACAGATTTGAATGTATAATACAATGTACCATAGGCAAATGAAGTGATTTTTGCCCACAGCAACGCAGTTCGGTAATGTGGAATTTGTTTGCCTGCTCTGTGCTGCCACGCATGCACACATCTCATCCCCTCCACGCAACCCTATCCTATGTAATGTTGGCTATATTTGGTATTATCATCTTTCACAGCCAAATTAAGTGAACTCAGTCTCATTTGTGTCAGCTTTCATTTCATGTGAAATAGCATTGCATATTGTTTGTTGTTGTAAGTTTTGTTTTATTTACTGATAAATGTTTGCTACGGCTTTAGACTTCTTCCCTTTGGTAATTCTTGGAAAAGAACTTCACTGTATTATTTGTATTATCTTCAGTTCTTGATTACAGTTAGTTCTCATAAAACAAAGCAGTATCATTGCTTCATATTTTGAAAATGAAGATTTTGTCTGTTTATCTGTATTGTTATCTGCTGTTCCTCTATGCAGTTCAGAGTAACCACGTTGGTGAAGCTTTTGGGTGTTGTTGAATGACGTTACAGAAACCGTGCAATATTTTACCAAATTAGTGCATGAGAAAGAATCAGCAAAATTTACTTCATTTAAAGCATATTTTAATCTAAATTACAGTGTAGTGAATGAATATTTAAAATGGTTAACATGTGATTCCTTCTAAATATAACTTATTGCAGTTAATGAAGGGAGCAGAACACCCAGCAAAAAGGACAGAGCTCGCCAGAAAATGTCAGAAAGAGATGAAGCTTGCTTTGGCTCATCAGTTGACAACATATTAGGCCATGAATTTGATTTTGAAAAAAATTTAGCATTATTTAATAAGAAGGTGAGAAAGAAACATTTAATTTTTTTAGACAGTTTGTAGTTAAGAAATAAATCACAATTTTTTTGGACGATCTCTCCACTGTTTTCTTATTTATAGGCAATTTATGACGAGATCAATGCATCACAAAGGCCTGATGTGATTCGACAAGCAGACTTTGCAAAACGAAATCAAAAATATCGCCATTATGAAAATGTTATAGAAAGCTCACCAGCTTCATACAGACAAATTATAGTACCAGCACCAGGGTTGGCAGAATATGTCACAGGTAATGTATTTTTGTCAAATGTGGTGGCTTCATGAGAATTTGACACGTATCTTACCATATGCTTATCTCTCTGCTTTCTCTGTTTCACCCAAACTAATTACAAATCATTGCTATAAATGAAAGAAGGTTGTACACAAGCGAGAGATGTGGATAATTCAGAAAACTTGTTATATAGTGGTAAGAAAAAGCTTTAAAAAGGTTTTAAATGAAAAAAAGGAAATCCAGGATAATTTTTTTAAATGGAAAAAGATTTGCAGCAGCAGACAGGGACTCCGACTGCAATTTATTGGTTATGAACTGTGAATTAAAACTGAAGAAATGGCAGAAAGGTAAGAAATTAAGGAAATGGGACTGGGGTAATTTATTTACAGAAACAGTGTACAGGAATACAAGACGAGATGAATGGGTAGCTTTCAGAGGTAATAGTGAAGGTAGTTACGATCAAATAGGTGAAAGGAGAGGCTCAGCATAAATCCTTGTATAACACACAAAATGTGAATTTAATTGATAAAAAGAGAAAAAATATGCAGAAAATGAACAAGGGTAAAGGGAATACAGAACTGTAAATAAAAAATGAGACTGACAAATGCAAAAGAGGGAAAGTTGTGAAAGCATTTCTGATTAGGGGAAACTTGGATGCCACCTATACAATTAAAGAGACCTTCAGAAAAAAAGGAGCAGCTGTGTGAATTCCAAGAACCCATGTGGCAAACCGCTAGAAAACAGTGAAGGGAAAGGTGGAAGGAATATATAAAATCACTGTAGAAGGGAAAGTAACTTGAAGGCAATATTATAGAAAGGGGACAAGAAGTAACAGATGATGAGATAGGAGATATAGTGCAAGAATAATTTGACTGAGGAGGAAAACTCAACTTGAAACAAAGCACCTTGAGTAGATGAAATGCCTTCAAACTAGAGATATCCATGGGAAAGCCAGCCATGACAAAATTATTACACCTGGTGTGCAAGATGTTTGAGACAGGTAAACCTCAGATTTCAAGAATAATATAATGAAACCAGTTCCAGAGAAAGCTGGCGATGACAGGTATGAATATTACCAAACTATCAGTTTAATAAGTCATGGTTGCAAAAATACTGATTTCAGTTATTTAAAGATGAGTGGAAAAGCTGGTAGAAATAAACCTCAGGGAAGATCATTTTATGTTCTGAATAAATGTAGCAATACAATAACACTTACCCTAGCACATCAATTTTAAGCTGGACAAACCAACATTTACAGCATGTGTAGATTCAGAGGAAGTGTTTGAACATGTTGACAGGAATATGATATTTGAAATCCTGAAGTTACCAGGGGTCAAATACAAGAAGCTTTAGTTTATTTACAACTTGTACAGAAACCAAATAGCAGTTACAAGATTTGAAGAACATCAAAGGAAAGCAGTGGTTGAGAAATGATTGAGATATTGAATAACATTGGAGATAGGCTGCAACAACCTGTACATTGGACAAGCAGTGAAGGAAACTAAAGAGAAATTTGGAAAATCAATTCAGGGATAAGAAATAAAAACTTTTAGGTTTGCGTATGACACTTTGTCTTAGGTGCAAAGGTCTTCAAAGATCAGTTGAACAGAATGGACAGAGAGGTAATAAGATAAATATCAACAAAAGTAGAATGTGGGTAACAAGATGTAGTCAAACCTGATTGTGAAACGATGGACGCAACACCATGGTGGTTAACTTGAAATCTTTTCACATTTATTGTTACTTGATGATTTGTTGCATCTCAAACATGAGTGTCACTTGGAGTTGGGTGACAAGGTGTTGGAAGAAGGAAATAGTTGGTTCGCCTAAGTGAGATGGGGTCTTGACCTGACAATATTGTTAAAATTCCCTTAAAAACAAAGTTAAGACTTGGAACAAATACTGGGATGACACATATGTGGTTTCACAACTTCTGACTATATTCAGAAAACAGTACCAACTCATGATATACTTGCCCTAAAGGAATTGTACTGACGAAAAGACCGGGTCTTTACACAGAGATGGTGATTGACTAGCACAGTTCCGTCTACTTAAAATGGAACTGTCAGTAGTAACTGAGTCTGCACCCATAACACAAACACAGAAGTCTCTAGCTAAATGATCCGGGTGGGTGAACTGGGTGGATCCGGCACCAGAGGCTTCCACAGAGATGTGATCCCTGTGGCAGGGGGTTGGGATTGGAAGTGACACTTACTATTCCAGTCCTGTCACAGGCTTATTCTTCCCCATCAGAGGCCAGGTCACCTGGGAAAAGCAAACATGTTATATGCTAGCTCTGCTGCAGTCATTTCACAGCTTTTTATATTGGTGTGACTGCCAACCAGATGCCCACCAGGATGAACGGCCACTGCCAAACTGTGGCAAAGAGCAAAGTAGACCACTCTGTGGCACAACATGCAGCTAAACATTACGTCCTTAATTTCAATGCCTGCTTCACTACCTGAGCCATTTGGATCCTTCCCTCCACCACCATCTGTTCTGAACTGTGCAGATGAGAGTTATCCTTACAACACATTCTCTGCTCTCGAAATTGTCCTGGTCTCAACATATGGTAACATACTTGTCCCCACACCCTCCATGCTACAGTTTTATAATTTTTCCTCCTATCTACGTGATTATGTAGCTCTCAATTCGTTCGAGCAATCAGTCATTCATAATATGAAACACAGTCATAGCTCATTCACTCCAAATGATTCAGAAATTTTACTTGTTAGAATGAAATCAGGCGATGATTCTTCTTCTCTGGAGGCTCGTGCTTTGCAGCAGTCTGATGATCTGTACAAATAAAATGCCTCGTAATTTTTGGGAGCGTTGTATAATCAGTCGGAAACCTCAGATCACGCGGATATTTGGCTTTGATGAAGTTTAACCTGCCGAAGAAGTAATGGAGCTCTTGGATTATTAAATGCAGGTTCGTATCCAGTCTTTCGGAAGTTCCCTTCTGATTAACAACTACGCAATATATTGATGAATATCATTAATTCTCAAATGTCAAATACACACCTTTTGTATGAAGGAGCAATATATATGTATATTTCCCTTTTAATCGTACAATTTCGTCTCAGTTATCTTTTGTCATAAATCTCAATATTCAAATTACAATTCTTCAAACCAAGCTCAGGCTAATCGGCATGAAGACAATCTCGGAAGCTTTTTTTTTTTTTTTTTTTTTTTTTTTTTTTTTTTTTCCCCCCCCCCCTTACAACCCCCAGAGAGAGTACTACAAAGAATAATTATGCGCTCATGGCATAGCTATTGTATGAAACTATTTTGTGCATGGATTCTACGAGTATGAAGATAGAAAATTTGTAAACGTCATTCAAGGGTAGAATTGAATCAGAATAATTCATCGAATATAAAGAGATATTACAATTGCCCCTCGCAGCGAGCAAAGTTAATGATAATACACTTTGCGAGCTAACAGGAAAAATTTGTTGGGTTGTTTATTCAAAAGAGGAATATTTTGAATTAATAGAATTTTACTATAGAGAGTATGGGTATCACGTTAAGACAGTAAGTTAGGAGAATACCTAAGCTGTAGCTTTTACATGTACCGGGGTATACCCGCATCCCGAGTACATAACCAGGGAATATGTAGATTGGTGTAATTACGAAAAAGGTCTACCCATTTGGGAACTGGCCTTCACAGGGAAACCCTGGAAAACCCGGAAGAATAGACCCCAGCTCGCGTATTAAAGAAGACAGGAAAGCCTAAATCCAGTAATTTTGAAATATATAGAAGCTCGATATATTAGATCGAAGGAAAAGTGCTTCATAGCCAAAATAATTTTACAATATTGCTCAAAAAAATTTTCAAAATTCTTCTTTCGACGATGTAGCCGGCGATCTCGTTGTGAAGTCGATGGAACAGGAACACTTGGTACGGACAGCGGGTAGGCAACGTACAGCGTTTGGTTGAGGCAGTACGTAGGACAGGCGATGGCTTATGGTACAGGATAGAAAGTGGTAATGTGCCGTAGAAACAGCAAGATGATCTCAGGAATAGATGGTCATGGACGTGAACATGGAACAGGTTTAAAGTGGGATAAGAAAAGGTTCTGACTGAATAAATCCCTGGAAGAGAGTGGATTAAGGCAACGAAGTCAATATTTCATCGTTGAACTCAAAATCGGAGTGGATTCTTATATTCTTCCATCTGTACTAGACTGGAACATCCATCAGTCCTGATAATCGCGAATTTTTTTGTAGTCCTCAATACCAAAGTTTTTTTGCATTACAACTGTAGATTGTCCAAAACATTGCCAAATAGACTGTGGGCATTTAAATTTTGTTGTAGCTCATATCGAATGTATTCCTCTTAAAAAAATTTTTTTTTAATCTAGTCTTCGTTTTGTTATAGTGCAGGTGGAAGTAGAGCATTGAATCTGTCCGAGGTTTGCTTTCAATTACGAAATTATGGATAAAATTTCAGTTTACACCTGATGAAAAATTTTAAACATAGGCATATGACACTGAGTCCACAAAAGGAATAATTTCTAGAAAATAAATTCTCTGAAAAATTTTCATTATTCTTATAATTAATTGATTTATAGATCCACCTGCAAATAAATATCATTAATGATGACATATGTTCATTTAACAAATCAGCCACTCGCAGAATCTTCTTCATTCTCTCATGAACATTTATGGAAATATATTTCAACCATTATGTCCATAATATGAAACACACAAACTGCTATTCTTAAAATGTTAATTAATATTCTTAAATTAATTCTCCTGGTAGAGAAGGCATAATGAAAAATCTAAAAATTATAATAATTTTCTCTCGCGCAACCATAGAGTTTCTTCAATTGTTTGGAGCAGTGACATTATCGACTGTTGCTCCATTTCACAGTTCATTTGTTTTCTCGCGCGAACAGCGCACATCATACACACAGCGTATTTACCTACATATCCCGCACTGTTAAAGTGTCACACGCAATCCTCACGTAAGTTGATGCACTTTCATTGTATATCACTGTGGCTTCTACTCATAGTCCACACTTACAAACACTAGTAATTAACAATTTCTTCTACCTATCTTAAAATTTTGTGCTAAAGTATCACAGGAGTAATCTCACTGTCTCTTAACCAATCACAGGAGTAATCTCACTGTCTCTTAACCAATCACAGGAGTAATCTCACTGTCTCTTACCCTCTAAACAACATAAACATCTTGATATTTATATACTCATTCGACTCATAGTCAAATTCCACTCTAAATTCTTCTAAATCACAGATCTACGATCCTTCAAAAAATTTCTTAATATCATTATGGGGGAATAATCCCTTTATTCTTTTCGATTCGGGATATGCCAACAAGTATGATCCAGGATTTGGTATATTTACAATAACATATGGTCCGGTATAAATAAGATTCCATTTCTTTATGTTCTTGATCAGTTTCGAGGAATGGATGTGTCGCCTCAATAAAACCTTTTCTCCAAGATGAAACGTCTGAATCTGGTGAATCCGTTTATCATATGTCAATTTCCGTTGTATTGCCTTTTTAGTTAAATTGACAAGTGCGAGTTGAATCTTTTCCTCCCGTTTTAAATTCTGGTCTTCATACTTTGGCAGATGGTTTATCCAGAAGTTCTTTTCAATCTGACTAAACGTAAGCTCTGTTGGAGTAAAGTTAGTTGAGGTACGTGTCAGGTTTTTAAATATTTGTTCAAATTCTGACAAATAATCAGCCCATGATGTTTGTTTACTGTGACAGTATGTACGCATAAATCGGTTTAATTCTCGGAAAACTCATTCTATTGGACTACCTTGTGGATGGTAACATGATGTCAAAATTTGTTGAATACCAAGCTGTGTTAATGTTTGCTTCCATTTAAATCCGGTAAAAATTCTGGCATTATCTGTAATTATGGATTTCGGTAAACCTACATGTGGAAGATAGTCACGCGCCAATCTCACAACAGCAGCTCTAGCAGTAGCACACTTTAATGGATATAGTTTTACATATTTTGTAAACACGTCAAAGAATCCAACAATGAATTTGACTCCTCCTCTTGATCGTGGGAGAGGGCCACAGATATTACACGAAATTAACGCCCTTGCCTCTCGTGGAATAATTGAATGCAGAACATGCTTACTACTTCTATTATCCGGTTTTGCCTTTTGACAGAGTAAACAGTTTTGTATTGTTTGGTGCACTTTTCTCCGAATATTCGGAAAATAACAGTATGCTCCTATTTTATTGGCACATTTAATTACACCAAAATGTCCCCATGATAAGTGGGTAAACCAAATTAATTTTTCCTCATATTCCTTTGGGATACATACACACCACCGTGGTTTGTTGTCCTTCCCACATATGAAGAATAATACTCCATTTACTAATTTATAATGATCTAAACTAGCCCTTGAATTTTGTTGTTCTTTTAGCTGAATTATCTTCTTCCATCGAGGGTCTTTTCGTTGTAAATTTCCCATATCTCTACAAAGATGTACATAATAAGTCTTGTAGATATTGTCCTGCAGCAGTAATACTGGAAAATCCGAAATATTTACTGATTCTATTTCCGGCGTTAAACCTTCTGGGGATCTTGACAGTGCATCCGCAATAATATTTTCTTTGCCAGACACATGAATAATTTTAAATTGGTACTGTTGTAGTGTCATTGTCCAACGTGACAGTCTGGGATGTAATAATTTACATGTTTGCAAAAAGGTTAGTGATTGATGATCACAATACACAATCGTTTTCGAACCATATAAATAATAGTTAAACTTCTTGAATGACCAGATAACTGTAAGTGCTTCAAGTTCTGTGGTCGTATAGGCTCTTTCACAGGGCGATAACACTCGACTAGCAAATGCTATCCGGCAGAATGTTGGTACCCCCTTTTATTTTCCTTATTTGGAAGAGACAAACACCTAATCCAACATCCGATGAATCTGTGGACAGACAGAACTCACAATTCATATCAGAGTGATATAATAAGGATGCGTTAACGAGTTGGTCTTTAATGTCTCGAAAAGCTAGTTCACATTCTTCAGTCCATTGCCATGGCACATCCTTCCATAGAAGCCGGTTTAATGCCTTAGAATTCATGGCTTGAGTCTTCATGAAACGACGGAAGAACGATGCCATACCTATAAATCCCTTCAGCTGTCTTTTATTCCGTGGTGATGGAAAATTTCGAATTGCACTTATCTTCTTCTCGATAGGCAGGATACCTTTCGCATCTATCATATGTCCAAAGAACTTAATTTGTGGTAAAGCAAAATGAGACTTTTGTAAGTTTACTGTAATTTCAGTTTTCTTGAAAACAGCAAAAATCCTTTCCAAAATATGCAAATGCTCTTCCCATGTTTTCGTGGCTATTAATAAGTCGTCAACAAACACAGTTATACGACTACGCAATTCTGGTCCAAGAACATAATCCAACGCTGAAATAAATATTCCAGCACTAATATTAAGTTCGAACGGGACAACTAACTCTAAATTGGTAACTTCTCCCAGCATAGATAAATGCGGTATATTTCCTAGATTCTTCATCCATTTGGACCTGCCAGTACGAACTTCTCAAATCAACGCTAGTGAAGTACGAAACATCCTGGAAATTTTGAATTAATTCATCTGTATTTTCTGGGTGATTTCTTACAGGTACTATTATTTTATTAATCTCTCTCGCATCCAGAACTAATCTTACATTGCCTCCAGGTTTTGGAACGACTAAGAGCGGAGAACAATATGGACTAGCTGATGGCTCAATCAAGTTCCATTCTAACATTCTATTTATCTCCCTTTGAACAGATTGTTTTAAATGCCAGGGGATCGGATAGTGCGTGTAACAGTAAGTCTGATGTGGCTTCACTTGTAGGTGACAAATATACCCTTTAATAATTCCTGGTTTCTCATCAAAAATCTCTTCATATGCCTCTAACAAATAATGAAGCTGCTGCCTTTGTTCTCCGGTAAGCTGATTTGATTCACTAGCTTTTATCATTGTTGTTTGGTTAAAGTCCTCCTGTTGTATCAAATCCTTTGAAAGCTGCTTCCAACGACCGTTTGTAGTGTCAATTAATTGAATTATGGCACCGCGACAATATTTCTCCTGCACCGTTTCCTTTCTATTTAAAGCCAGTGCTATCTCTTCTCCATTTAATCTAAATTTAGCTATTCCTTCCAAAAAATCAATCTGACAATTGTACTCCTGCATACTCCCAATACCAAGAATACAGTCCACTAATAACTTCTCCACTACAAGGAACGTGCATTTTATCACTACATTTGCCATTTTCATCTCTAATTGTGTTTGTATTTTGACATTGGGAGAGCGTGCTCCAACAGCTCCGATGATTTTGCAGTTCTGTACCGGCAAAGTTGGTACCTTCTTCTTCCTAATAATTCTCCTAGAAAGAGCGCCTGAGATGACATTGGTGGAAGTGGCGGTGTCTAATATCACATTCGTTGGAACTTCCTCTATTTCAACAAATACTTCAGATACCGGAACACTAGATCTGTCATTATGACACGTTATTAAATCCTTTAACTCTTCAGTCAACAGCTCACCATCATTATATTTTAACAATTGTAATTTTACTGTTTCGCCCCTAACAGATCCCCTGACCGCTCCTCCGGGGCACGATGCGGTCATGTTTAGTTTGACTGATTGTTGGTCTGATTGGGATTTGTCTCTTCAGCTACTTCAGTGATTATCGGTTGTTGTGGTGAATTCTGTCTATATTGTCTTGCCTGATTCGTGTAATTATTATTGTTGTTCTGCTGGTGTTGGTAGAACTGTCTTGTGTTGCCATACATTGGATTATATCGATTAAAATTCCTATTGTTCCTAAAATAGCCCCTCGCTGCACCATTACTAAAGTTTCCATTATGGTAATAATTATTGCTTGCATTTTGTCCATTTCTAAGTCTCCTCGGAGAGTGTAGTTGGTTATGATTATCGTTACTGCTACCATTACTGCCATTCCCATTCGAGTTGCATCTCAGATTCGCTTCTATTACTCTTCTTTGATATGACATTTCTCTTGCCCTTTTATTGTCCTCCTCAGTTATATCAATATGATCAAGCGTTGTCATAAATGAGTCTATATCCTTATCATTTATATATAACAGCTGATTCCTTATACTGGTGGGTAGTCTGGACTTGAGTATCCTAAGTATATCCGGCAAAGGAATCGGTACATCCCAATACAAAGATTTATTAATGTATTTCTCAAAATATCTCTTTAGAGATCCTCTAGAAAATGAGAAAGGCTCAGGATATAATACTTCCTGCCTAAGTCTTTCTTGTATTCCAGCAGACCAACATTTTGCTAGAAAAGCCTGCTCAAATTCTTTATAACATTTACAAGCAGATGTTTGTTCAGATGCCCACAATGCTCCTGATCCTTGTATATATCCAGATACAAAACTAATCTTTTGCCATTCTGTCCAAGATTGTGGAAATAGACCTCTTAAACTTCAAATAAAGACTACAGGATGAACATTCTTTTTGTCAGGGTTAAAGACTTGAAATTGTCTCTGTTTAATCATCTTTTCCTCAACGGTACTACGATTCCAAAAATCATCCTGTTCGTACTCTTCCCTGTGGCTATCCGTTATATCGAATCTAACTTGTGACGTTCCAGTTCTATCTACATCGGATCTTGACTTGGACGGAATGTCACGCGCAGATTGAGAGTTTTGTTTCCTACTTCTCGCTGTTTCTACATAAATCCTCCTGCGAGAGATTTAGTGGTCTTTCGATATTTCCTTTCCAACGCGAGAATTCTTTGCCAAGTTGTTCACGAACTTCCTTTAACCCTTTGTTGAAAAAATTCTCCTCGGAACTCTCCGAAATTGACTGTAAAGCTACTTTCACAGTTTCTTCTATCGTTTCCGAAGGAAAATTTTGCCGCTCTAATGTCATTTCTGAAAACTTTCCCACAAGTACATTCATTCTATGTTCCACTGTTGTCTGTTTTTCCCTCACTTCGTCAAATTGCTTCTTTAGATTATCTTGTGATTCTATAATTTCTGGTATCATAGCTACGGAACACTGTATGTCCTCTTGAGCTTGTATTACTTGAGGAAACAATTCTACTTGTTTTTGTATCGTGTCAATTTTGACGGATACATATTCGGTTAGTTCCGCCTTTAATTTACTATTGTTTTCTTGGCATTGTTGGCGGACCTGCTCAATTTGAGCAATAAGATTCTGTTCGGTACTTTCTGCCTGTTCTTTTATTTCCTGTGTCTGGGTATTTAATCTCTGATCTAATTCAGTAAAGGTTGCTCTTAATTGATTTTGTAATTCTGTTTGATTTTCGGCTAATTGAGTTTGGAGTTCATGTTGTGTAACGGGTAAGTCTCGTTTTACCTCCGCTTGGCCTTCGGCTAATAGAGACAACTGTTGCATAATAACAAATAATGTGTTAACAACCCTCTGATCAGCTGTTGTATGAATGTTTCCTGAACCAGCAGGATTATTTACGTTGCTACCGCTAGCCACAACAGTCTCAGAATTGCTATCCGTGGCCTCTGCTGCTGCGCAAACAGCTGAAGGCTGTTGCACGTCTCGTTGCTGATTCAATGACATTTTAAATGCCGCTCTAGTCAATACCATTAAATAACTGTCAATATCAGGTTCTAATCACTAAATACAGTTTCAAATTTGCTGTTGTAGACACACTTAACTTTCAAATTACTTCACAGATGGTATAAAGTTCAATGTCCAGATATGAAAATCACACAATATACAGTTCTACAATCTAACCACTATCTGGAAAAAAGTTCTTTCTAAATTGATTTCAAACTATTTTAACTACAGGAAAAATAAAATTAGATTTCTTTGGCCTTGTTCTGTAGCCTCAGTGTTGTCCAATAGTTGAAATCATTCCTTGGTATCAGCAATCTTTTAATATGGGCACCGAATCTCTCTTCAGATTAGTTACCTCTCGTTCTCGTTGGTTTTCATGAAACAAAAAATACATATATTATATAACAAACCAAGAGAGTCCTGTCACACTGGCGCCACTGTAATTTTTCGTCCTATCTACGTGATTATGTAGCTCTCAATTCATTCGAGCAATCAGTCATTCATAATATGAAACACAGTCATAACTCATTCACTCCAAATGATTCAGAAACTTTACTTGTTAGAATGAAATCAGGCAATGATTCTTCTTCTCTGGAGGCTCATGCTTTGCAGCAGTCTGCTAATCTGTACAAATAAAATGCCTCGTAATTTTTGGGAGCGTTGTATAATCAGTCGGAAAACCTCAGATCAAGCGGATATTTGGCTTTGATGATGTTTAACCTTCCGAAGAAGTAATGGAGCTCTTGGATTATTAAATGCAGGTTCGTATCCAGTCTTTCGGAAGTTCCCTTCTGATTAACAACTACACAATATATCGATGAATATCATTAATTCTCAAATGTCAAATACACACCTTTTGTATGAAGGAGCAATATATATGTATATTTCCCTTTTAATCGTACAATTTCGTCTCAGTTATCTTTTGTCATAAATCTCAATATTCAAATTACAATTCTTCAAACCAAGCTCAGGCTAATCGGCATGAAGACAATCTCGGAAGATTTTTTTTTTTTTTTTTTTTCCCCCCCCCCCCCCCCTTACAACCCCCAGAGAGAGTACTACAAAGAATAATTATGCGCTCATGGCATAGCTATTGTATGAAACTATTTTGTGCATGGATTCTACGAGTATGAAGATAGAAAATTTGTAAATGTCATTCAAGGGTAGAATTGTATCAAAATAATTCATCGAATATAAAGAGATATTACAGTTTCCACCCCCTGTATCCTGTCACCTCCTGTCTGTTCGCGTCTCCGACCTTTGTGTGCCACCCTCTACCAATGTGCCTGTCCGTCTTTTCCCTTGCCTGCTCCTCTCCTTTTTCACCCCCCCCCCCCCCCCCCCGCCCCACACACACACACACACACACACACACACACACACACACACACACACACACACACAATCCCCTCCCTCCCTTCCCCACAGCCTCTGATGCTGTGCCTGTTGGCAGTAGTCTAATCCTTGCACATTCCGCTGTACAATGCTGTCATCTCCCTGCTGCTGTACCCTGCTATTCCTTCCCCAACCCCTCACAAATTGCTACTTATGTTCTACATGACATTTGCATTCTGATCTGAGCTGCTGGAGACTGTGTGTGTGTGTGTGTGTGTGTGTGTGTGTGTGTGTGTGTGTGTGTTTGTTTTTCCTTTTCTGACAGGGGCTTTGGCTGAAAGCTAGTGTGTAAGTGTGCCTGTCTTCAGCTCAACATGTCATCTTTACAGTGAGTAATGATTTGGCTTTTCCTTATATTGTTCTCATCCTATTAGTATATTTGACCGGAATCATTTAGCTGACCAGTGGTATGCTTCAATTTTGGATTGATCGTAAGATGTTAACTAATTGATTACTTAACCCAGATCGACTCAAAATTTTCACAAAAACATTTACACTTAAATGTTTGCACATTGATAACTAACCCAGGAATGACTGATAGATCTGATCATAAAGATGTTGACGAAAAGAATGCAAACCACGAACTGCCTGAAGCATTGTTACTACTATTTACAGATGTGCAGGTGAATAAAAGTCTTTGTTATATTTTACTTTATAACAGTAACGCTAGCAAAATTAGTGGATATGGAGTTACATTAAATGAAGGCATAATCTGGTTTAACTATGGGTTCAAAACGGGAAAATTGTCAAATTTATGTGGACTATGTTGTGAATACTGTGTTTACTCCCATGGGGTTCCACAGTTAATGCTAGAAATGGCTAAAATATGGAATTTTCTAGATTGAACAATGAGCTAGCTGACATAGTGCAAGTGGATGTTTCTCAAATCTGAAAAATCAGGGCTTCAAAACTATGGCTCTGAGTTTTGGAAATAAGCACCAGTCAAAAATGGAACATCCCAAACTATGCAAAATTTTGATGACAAATAACGTAGGAAATAGGAAGTTTTGTGGAAAAAATGAAATGTTTTCTGAGAAGATAGGTATGAGGGCTTTCGGATGAAGGACATTGCTTCAGTCAGAACCACTTACCAGCTCACTCTAAATTCTATCTCCACATGACATCTGAGAGCCCCAAATCATGAATATTTATTCATAATAATTATTTCTGTGTAAACCAGTTAGGCTGTAAGATTTATTAATGTGGAAATTACACTGTGAACAGTTAGACTTCAAGATTCTTTGTTTGAATAATAAAGTAGCTAATTTGTATTTACTGTCAGTGGTGATATAAGAACAAGAGAATGGCTCCGACTTGCTTTGTCGTAAGTTCTGCTGTTTGGACTGAAGTAAAGAGAGTATAAATTACAGACTAGCAATAGCAAGAAAAGCATTCCTAAAAAAGAGAATTTTGTTAACATCAGATATAAATTTAAATGTTAAGAAGTCTTTTCAGAAGGCATTTGTCTTGAGTATAGCCTTGTACAGAAGCAAAATGTTGACAGTAAGCAGTAAAGGCAAGAATAGAATAGAAGCTTTTGAAATGTGGTATTACAGAAGAATGCTGAAAATTAGATGGGTAGATTTAGTAACTGAATAGAAGGTACTGAATCAAACTGAGTAAAAGGAAATTAGTGGGACGACCTGTATAAATAAGAGATCTGTTGATAAGGACAAATCTGGAGGCATCAAGGAGTTGTTGGTTAGGTAATGGGAGGAGGGGAGAAGGAGAGGGAAAAGTAAAAATTTGAAGAGGAGACCAAGGCTTGACAGCAGTAAGCAGGTTCAAATGGATGTAGGTTGCAGTAGTTAAGTAGAGTTGAAGAGGATCGCACAGGATGGACAAACCGGGGGAGTTGCATCAAACCAGTCTTCAGACGGAAGAGAACAACACACAATGATAATTTCAACATGCTTCATTATGTCTGTGATTTAGCTTCAGAGACTTTATAAATCAAAAGATATTTCTGAAAATTGAGGATAAATTGTTTTACAGATGTTTCCATGTATGCCTAATAATCTTTAAAGTAACATTGCTGAGCTCGAATAATCATTTCCGGTGTTTCACTTGCCATATTTTGTCTCAGTGCTTTTAAAATCTAAAAATAATTAATCCTGCTCAACTTAGAAGATTTGAAATGATGATCTGACAAGTTTGAAACATGGAAATAGAAATTTTGTAGAGGTGGCTCTTAGATGAAGTTGGTGAAAGGATGAGGTGGGGGTGCTTTGATTTGCTTTCGCAGAAACTGTTTTATTAACTGTAATTTTTCTCCTGGGTGCGTTATTACAGTGAGGAATCTCGCTTTTGGCAGTATCAGGGTAAACATGCACATATCTCACACTTCCCACTTCTTTCCCAGGCCTATCTGTCCCTGTTACAGAAACTTCTTATGGAAGACATGCTTAGTCAACACTCTGTGGCCAATGAGATATTGAAGTCCACCACTCGTATCAATTATTATATCTGGATTGTGCTCAGAAACTCCATATTTCATCACCAGTTATCAATTGCTCCCAAAAAAAAAAAAAAAAAAAAAAAAAAAAAAAAAAAAAAAAAAAAAAAAAAAAAAAAAAAAAAAAAAAAAAAAAAAAATCTGGTTCCCTTTGCATATTGACGACTCAAGAGACTGAAAAATAGTTTTCTGTGTGATAATTGACCCATCTGGTGAGATTTAGGAAATGGGGAGTTCAGAAAAGTCCCCCAGGTGGGAACTGGCATTACAACATGTCCTTGGTTCGTGCCACCTAATTGGCATTAATTTATGTTAATTTCTTTGATCTCAACATTTCTTCTCAGTAAACACTTTTTCTTCATTCTGCTTTAGTTTTCTGTATCTTTTATTTTCTGACATGTCTATTTTTTCCCATCCTCTACCTCAACCACATACAATGCACTTAGCTTTCTGCTCTTATTAACTCTTGTATGGTGTTTTTTCAGTAATGTGTGTCTTGCTTCTTGCCCTACCTTCCACCTTTAAGCTCTCAGGTTTTTCTGTCTCGTCCAGTGCCGTCCCCAACAATTGGTCTTTCCTTCTCATCCTGTCTGGTAAGTCTTCCCACATCTGGGGTTCTGGGTGATTTTTCTGAACTCTTCCCATTTCCTAAACCTAACCAGTCGTTTTCCTTCAATCCTGTTCCTTACCCTTCTATCAGAATGAGGAGCCACTGGCTCTGAAAGATTGAAAATTTCTACCTTTACATATTTTCCTCCCGCCCCTGTTTGATGAGTAGATTTTTTATGAAACTAGGTATTTAATATTTTCAAAAAATTACTATTTTTGTTATAGTATTTTTATCAGAATTATCAGTGAGGATTTAAAAGAGAAACAAAATCTCTCTCTCTTGTTTGATGTTTCTTAATCTTAAATTAAGTTATGTCATTCAAAATCGAATTAAAAGGTACAGTTTAGGCTTGATCTAATGCTGTTGTCAGGAAAAATGTATGACCCCCCTTTTATAGCTTAACAAAATAAACTAGAGTGAGCTACAGAATGGCAAAGATTGGAAAAGCACATAATGCAGTGTTATACTTAATTATATAATGTACAATGTTTAAATTTAAAAAAAATGTTTAAAAGCCGTAACAAATACAGAAATTTGACAAACTTGACTCAAATGTTGTCCAACCAAGAACAGTACAGTAGTTCAAATAAAATACTGTATTGCTCTATGGTGGATAAAATACATTAGAATGCGAGTCACAATTAACAACACTGTATCCAAGCTACTGTAAGTTCATTTTTCCACTGCTTTAAAGAAGTTGGTAAGATTTTTTCAGCAGGCCGTTTCAAGCATTTTCTTTTGTGTCTATTGTTTTTATGTTGATCAAATGCCACAGCTGAATACAGTTTTGGTTCAGTTTCTCTCACTTAGTTATATTACCCAATGTTTTAGGTGTACTGGGAGCACCTTCATTGTTTTCTTCTTCGTAATCATCACCTGTGTCTGCTTTACCCCTCTCATTCTGTACAGCATCAGCAATGTCTTTGTCTTGTATGATCTCTGAAATTGATTCCTCATTGACTGCCCTGTGGCTCAAGTCTAAAAATCATTACTGCACTACAGAACTCCATGTGCAGACCTGATATCATTGATGTTGAAACCTGTGTCACTACAGCACTAAATTCTTCTTCTGCTGCATTTCCTTCAGAGGAACCATTGTTCTGGCAATTCTTAGTAGTGGTCAGATTGATGATTCATCATGACAGGTCTGCTGAATATTGCAGCAGTCTTCAGATTTAAAGGACATTTTCATTTCCTCATCTAAATTTATTATTCGTGTGTGAGCAGTTCACAGTGATGATGAGTGTTAAATATGTTTATGAAGTCCTGATCTGGAGGCTGAATTAATACCATTGTGTGTTTGGGCAAAAACAGTTTTTATTTTTTTATCTTCTGACTGAGAGACATCAGTAGGTGCATGAACTGGATAGTGATAAAGAATTAGCAGTGCTTCTTCTCTCAGCTTTGTCACTGAGTGAACAAACTCTTCCTGAAACTGTCATGCATTTAATCTTGGAATGCATGTAAGTCATCTGTAATGACATGTTTACGTGCTTGAAACATCTCCAGCTTTTACTTTTGCCGATACAGTGAGATTTCAGCTTATGGCTACCTGATTTATTCGACAGAGGAGTGTGATTCTGTTTTTGTTTGTTTTGAGAGTGGTTTTTTTTTAGTGGGAAAGAAAATTGTCACTATCTTTAAAGAAAAGAGATACCATGTACAATAAACAAATCACAAGAAAAATGACAGTATTTTCTTAAATGAATCCAGCCTCTCTTTTTCCAAGTGTCTTCAGTTAGGTGGAGCTGTTTGGAAAACTGGAAGACTTCTGTGAAATAATACAACATATGATTTATTAGATGTATTTGATGTTGTGCTTCACTTATGACTGTTACATTATACATAACTATCTGCTTCCATTTTCCTTCAGTTATTACAGTTTCACACATAAGTTTCACTGTTCTGGACTGTTGTTGTTGTGGTCTTCAGTCATGAGACTGGTTTGATGCAGCTCTCCATGCTACTCTACCCTGTGCAAGCTTCTTCATCTCCCAGTACCTACTGCAACCTACATCCTTCTGAATATGTTTAGTGTATTCATCTCTTGGTCTCCCTCTATGATTTTTACTCTCCACGCGTCCCTCCAATACTAAATGTGTGATTCCTTGATGCCTCTGAACATGTCCTACCAACCGATCCCTTCTTCTAGTCAAGTTGTACTACAAACTTCTCTTCTCCCCAATCCTATTCAATATCTCCTCGTTAGTTATGTGATCTACCCATCTAATCTTCAGCATTCTTCTGTAGCACCACATTTTGAAAGCTTCTATTCTCTTCTTGTCCAAACTATTTACTGTCCATGTTTCACTTCCATACATGGCTACACTCCATACAAATACTTTCAGAAACGACTTCCTGACACTTAAGTCTATACTCGATGTTAACAGATTTCTTTTCTTCAGAAACGCATTTCACTATTTTGCCGCAATACTACCGATCACTGTAGAATGTCCTCGTTCTTTCGAAACTTTCATCGGGGTAAAGAAAAAGCGAGAATTTAAAATTCAAAGAAATAAACTATCTATGCTACACAATTTCTTTAAGTTTTATGGACAAAGTTGCATGGTTTGAGCACCTCCCTAGCTCTCAGATCAGCGTCTGTACATAAACTGTCATGCAAGGGTGTATTACAGACTTCAGACACATGAAATAACATTACAGAATACAGCCTTTGAATCCATTGGCTCATATGTCGGAAAAGAACACCATTATTTTACATTCGGTAACAGCATGCTATAATTCAGTGGGGTAATGTTTTTTTTCTACACTATGGAAGGTCCCGTTTTACCAATGCAATTGCCATTGCCAGTCTACATTTTATATCCTCTCTACTTCGACCATCATCAGTTATTTTGCTCCCCAAATAGCAAAATTCCTTTACTACTTTAAGTGTCTCATTTCCTAATCTAATTCCCTCAGCATCACCCGACTTAATTCGACTACATTCCATTATCCTCGTTTTGCTTTTGTTGATGTTTATCCTATATCCTCCTTTCAAGACACTGTCCATTCCATTCAACTGCTCTTCCAAGTCCTTTGCTGTCTCTGACAGAATTACAATGTCATCGGCGAACCTCAAAGTTTTTATTTCTTCCCCATGGATTTTAATACCTACTCCAAATTTTTCTTTTGTTTCCTTCACTGCTTGCTCAATATACAGATTGAATAACATTGGGGAGAGAATACAACCCTGTCTCACTCCCTTCCCAACCACTGCTTCCCTTTCATGTCCCTCGACTCTTACAACTGCCATCTGGTTTCTGTACAAATTGTAAATAGCCTTTTGCTCCCTGTATTTTACCCCTGCCACCTTTAGAATTTGAAAGAGAGCATGCCAGTCAACATTGTCAAAAGCGTTCTCTAAGTCTACAAATGCTAGAAACGTAGGTTTGCCTTTCCTTAATCTAGCTACTAAGATAAGTCGTAGGGTCAGTATTGCCTCACGTGTTCCAATATTTCTACGGAATCCAGACTGATCTTCCCCGAGGTCGACTTCTACCAGTTTTTCCATTTGTCTGTAAAGAATTTGTGTTAGTATTTTGCATCCGTGATTTATTAAACTGATGGTTCGATAATTTTCACGTCTGTCAGCACCTGCTTTCTTTGGGATTGGAATTACTATATTCTTCTTGAAGTCTGAGGGTATTTCGCCTGTCTCATACATCTTGCTCACCAGATGGTAGATTTTTGTCAGGACTGGCTCTCCCAAGGCTGTCAGTAGTTCTAATGGAATGTTGTCTACTCCCGGGGCCTTGTTTCGACTCAGGTCTTTAAGTGCTCTGTCAAACTCTTCACGCAGTATCGTATCTCCCATTTAATCTTCATCTACATCCTCTTCCATTTCCATAATATTGTCCTCAATTACGTCACCCTTGTATAGACCCTCTATATACTCCTTCCACCTTTCTGCTTTCCCTTCTTTGCTTAGAACTGGGTTTTCATCTGAGCTCTTGATATCCATATAAGTGGTTCTCTTTTCTCCAAAGGTCTCTTTAATTTTTCTGTAGGCAGTATCTATCTTACCCCTAGTGAGATAAGCCTCTACATCCTTACATTTGTCCTCTAGCCATCCCTGCTTAGCCATTTTGCACTTCCTGTCGATCTCATTTTTGAGATGTTTGTATTCCTTTTTGCCCACTTCACTTACTGCGTTTTTGTATTTTCTCCTTTCATCAATTAAATTCAGTATCTCTTCTGTTACCCAAGGGTTTCTACTAGCCCTCGTCTTTTTACCTACTTGATCCTCTGCTGCCTTCACTATTTCATTCCTCAAAGCTACCCATTCTTCTTCTACTGAATTTCTTTCCCCCATTCCTGTCAATTGTTCCCTTATGCTCTCCCTGAAACTCTGTACAACCTCTGGTTCTTTCAGTTTATCCAGGTCCCATCTCCTTAAATTCCCACCTTTTTGCAGTTTCTTCAGTTTTAATCTACAGTTCATAACCAATAGGTTGTGGTCAGAGTCCACATCTGCCCCTGGAAATGTCTTACAATTTAAAACCTGGTTCCTAAATCTCTGTCTTACCATTATATAATCTATATGAAACCTGTCAGTATCTCCAGGCTTCTTCCATGTATACAACCTTCTTTTATGATTCTTAAACCAAGTGTTAGCTGTGATTAAGTTGTGCTCTGTGAAAAATTCTACCAAATGGCTTCCTCTTTCATTTCTTAGCCCCAATCCATATTCACCTACTTCATTTCCTTCTCTCCCTTTTCCTACTACCGAATTCCAGTCACCTATGACTATTAAATTTTCGTCTCCCTTCACTATCTGAATAATTTTTTTATTTCATCATACATTTCTTCAATTTCATCATTATCTGCAGAGCTAGTTGGCAAATAAACTCGTACTAATGTAGTAGGCGTGGGATTCGTGTCTATCTTGGCCACAATAATGCGTTCACTGTGCTGTTTGTTGTATCTTACCCACACTCCTCTATTTTGTTATTCATTATTAAACCGACTCCTGCATTACCCCTATTTGATTTTGTATTTATAACCCTGTATTCGCCTGACCAAAAGTCTTGTTCCTCCTGCCAATGAACTTCACTAATTCCTACTATATCTAACTTTTCCATGCTCCGATGCGTAGAACACCAGTTTCATTTCTCCTGATAACGACGTCCTCTTGAGTAGTCCCCGCCTGGAGATCCAAAAGGGGGCTATTTTACCTCCGGAATATTTTACCCAAGAGGACGCCATCATCATTTAACCATACAATAAAGCTGCATGCCCTCGGGAAAAATTATGGCTGTAGTTTCCCCTTGCTTTTAGCCATTCGCAGTACCAGCACAGCAAGGTCATTTTGGTTAGTGTTACAAGGCCAGATCAGTCAATCATCCAGACTGTTGCCCCTGCAACTACTGAAAAGGCTGCTGCTCCTCTTCAGGAACCACACGTTTGTGTGGCCTCTCAACAGATACCCCTCCATTGTGGTTGCACCTACGGTACGGCTACCTGTATCGCTGAGGCACGCAAGCCTCCCCACCAACGGCAAGGTCCCCCCCCCCCAAAAAAAAAAAAAAAAAAAACAGAAAATTAATTCAGAAGTTAAATTGTGCAGGTGTGTGTGGTATTTCTATCCATGATTATTTCTTTTCAGCAGTCAGATGTCATCTTTCGGATGATTAAAGAAATGTTTGCAATTGTGATAATTAATTTAGATTTCTCCTCTTAAATAAACTTACAGGCCAAAGTTACATGTATGAGGAACATTCACCGATTCAAGTTTGGCAGACCAAAAAATTGCTTAGTTTTCTTCCATGGTTCTCTAACGAAGGCAAACTTCAGCCTAAGGCAAATACTGTGGTATGATAAAGATTATTGTGATGCTGTTTACAATGCAGCTCACATCAGCAACATTGTCTTGAACAGAGAGAAACTGGAATAAATTAATGCTCACAAGTGCACATTTGTTATCAGCAGTATGTGATAAAAACACAGTACGAGATATAAGTGTTTATCAAATAAAAGTGAGACGAGTCTAACAGTTGCTAATTCTAATAGCTGTCTGCTAAATTGAAGAAATTACAAGGTGAGTGTTTTATACAAGTACGGTTTTTAAATGAGGCCACTGCAGTTGGACTTCTGATCATACAGACTAAGTACATCATGTACTAGCAAGTCATAGAATCACTGTGACAGTTGCACTCATAGTCAGAATTACAAAAAAAATGCAGTGATGATTAATGATGTTGGATAACTCACAGAGATTTGTCTGTTTATAGATGATGGTTTGGTCATCCCCAGTATCAGTCTAGAGTTGCGTTGTGATCTGCTCCGAGCTGCCGAAGAAAGAGGACTGACAGCAGAACGACAGATAGAGCTCATGGGCCGTGCAGCTACTGAAATGGCTCTGCAACTTTTAGGTGGTGGGCACAGGTGCGGATCATCAGTATGTCAAAATTTTCTAATTTCTGTGTAAATTTCGTTCTTTTATAATTGTGGTTAAAATGTGCAGCTTGAGAGGAATTCTTGTATGGTGAGCCATTACACGGGTTGATTAAAAAGAATGGACTCCCTGAAGGTGAAGATACGTTGTGACACATTGTTCATAAAGTTTTATGGGCGTTTATTTTCTGATAAAAATGCTGCTGTTCGCACCATCTCCGCACTGCAGAAGAGACTATGTTCTACTGCATTGGCATGTAGATGTTGGATGATTTCCAAGTAAATTTATGTGCTTTAGCTGTGGATAATTGAAGGGTTTGGTGGAAGAAAGTACTGATCTCCAGTTTAATAAGGGTTAGTCTGATCATCTTGTTGTTTTTGAAAGCACCCAAAGGGTTCCACTTGTACCCTCATAACATGCCGTCCACTGCAGTGCCTGACCAAAAAAAAAAAAAAAAAAAAAAAAAAGGGGGGGGGGGGGGGGGGGGGGAAGCACTCAGAAGGGTAGGAGGAAATGAAATGAAACTTGACAGGTTGGAAGACATGTTATGTTTCTAGGATCACACTACTGAATAAAATTTACATAGAGCTTGGCGTTATTAGCCCATGTATCAGTCTGACATTGCACTATCTACATCATAGTTGCATGCATTAAACTGCTTAGGAAGGGTGGCATAAAGCTGTTGCATCCCCTCTTGAGGCAAGTTGGCCCACCCATGTTCTATCAGGGACAGATCTGAGGATCTTGCTTGCCACAGGAATACGTCAACATCACGCAGGCAGTTGATAGGTACACTTGTCACATGGACAATCATTGTCCTGTTGAAAAATGCCATTGACATTCTGTCTCTTGAGGGGTAGTGTGAAGACACAGGGTATCTGTGATGTACTTTTGTACCAACAGAGTTCTCCCCATCACTGCCAGCCATCACCAGGAGTAACACTGCTGTGCCTCTCCCAAACATTGCAAAGATGGAACTTCTCCCCAGGTTCTCACCATACTCGCTGACGACGGTCATCCGAGTTACTTCTGAACCCAATGCAACTCCATACATCTGTAGTTTATGCTTCCCAGTCACAGCCCCAGTCCGAACGCAGCTGTGTTGTTTATGTGCATGGAATTATAATTCCCTTGTCCAGCTGCTGATCATCTCTGAGCAGTGGTGCAGCATGTCACAGACTGTTGCAGTGAGTAAATTACTTCTTTTCATATGGCATGCACAGGTGTGAAGAGTTTATTATGTGTTTGGTGCACAGTATGGCAATTCACCCTAGTGGTGGCCAGTCATGGTTGACCAGAACCTTGAAGACGAGTACACCTGACCTCATTTATCTTGTGGTCATCCGTTGGTGGTGCAATGCATCCAACATTGGGCCACTGTCACATATGAGTGCCCTCAGTTCTCGGTATTGCATTACTTGACTAACCAATGAGGCCCCTTTCAAACTCTGTCTGGTTCTGATAACACTGTCTTGCATGAGTACATGATATGTCTCCCTCACAGTGATCACTCTACATCTGACACTGTTCACACCCCTTATATATCCTACAAGGCCTGGTAACAAAACTAAACACTAACAGTGCTAATGCTCTCCGGTGGCCATTATATGTATCTACATTACTAAGCAGCGAAACCTGAATCTGGTATCAGTTGCAGGTGGCCTACCTAATAGTTTCAAAGGGCAACATATTTCATTTAATTATTCATTGAATTTAAATATTTAAAATGCTGCCATAATCTGCACATTAAGGGGTAGAATTTGGTATTGAAACTTCCAACACAATAAGAAAAGTATTACTGTTAGAAACTGTGTGTTTGTCTTGAGCCAGCATAACTGACAGCACACAAATACACAGGCATCATTCATCCAGTATCTGAGAATTAGAATACTGAACTACTTGAAATAAACATTAAACATAATTTTAAACATTTACAAAACTTTTTGTCACTGTCACCAATCACAAAATGACAAAAGGAAATAAGTTTATTGCTTACAACATTTTTGCTGTTCATTCGGCAGAAATCATCAGCAGACGTGACATTTTAATATATTACTCTTTTACTTTAGTCACAATACACTTTGCAGACAGTATGTACAGATATATCACTGAATGTGCTTGCAAAAAATATCATTATTGAAATATGTCTGCTTGTGTCTGTATGTGTGGATGGATATGTGCGTGTGTGCGAGTGTATACCTGTCCTTTTTTCCCCCTAAGGTAAGTCTTTCCGCTCCCGGGATTGGAATGACTCCTTACCCTCTCCCTTAAAACCCACTTCCTTTCGTCTTCCACTCTCCTTCCCTCTTTCCTGATGAGGCAACAGTTTGTTGCGAAAGCTTGAATTTTGTGTGTATGTTTGTGTTTGTTTGTGTGTCTATCGACCTGCCAGCGCTTTTGTTCGGTAAGTCACCTCATCTTTGTTTTTATATATCATTATATGATACACAGGAGATAAAAGTAATCGGACAGTTGAAGCTGTTATATACACAAGTATTGGATTATTAAAGAATTGTGAGTTTACTGGTCCCAGAGAATTGCAGCTCCAATGTGTACTACTGTACAGTGTAACTAAATTCTCTTTACAGATGTTGAGGACTGTAGTTTGGGCCAAGATGATTAAGTTCAGCATAAGAACTTATGTCTGGAAACATACTATTTTCCCTCTATGTGCAAAATACCACATCACACAGTCAAATCTTCCACATTTTCGGCACCACTGACAAAGGTAATGCGTGTTTCATCTGTCAATCACGTGGTGTCCTATGCCCGCTACTGGTTTGTGTATATGCCATGGGATATATATAAAAAAAATAATGTGTAGGTTCTATGTTCAAACCGAGTAGGAAGAAGAAAATGCTGTACTGTGCTTTCCCGTATAAATGTGCAGTTTTGTTTTCTTTCTCACAGTAGGTTTTAACTAAGACAGCTTAAATTGATTGGGTAAATCAGTTGGGATCATTGGTGTATGGGATGTGAGGAGGACTTCTCTAGCTGCTGTATCTTTGAGCATAGCAGCTTCAGTGACATTATTTTGCACAGTTTCACTCTACAAATGGGTAGCATTACAAAGTTGTGGACAGTTCAGATTGTTTTGTGTGTGTGTGTGTGTGTGTGTGTGTGTGTGTGTGTGTGTGTGTGTGTGTATGTGTGTGTGTGTTTTATTCGACACACTTTCACAGCACAGTCCTTCCTTTCTTGCATTCAGTATTAACAGAAAAACTATATATTGTTAAAAAAATAAAGCTTGTGCCAGTCCAAATGTTTATTAGAGTATCATAAAAATTAAGAACTTACCAGATTTCCTTTCATTCAATATCAGGAGAGGTCCCTTGGACATTTGAACTGTTTACTAAACATGTCACTGGTATTATTAATTAGTTTGTATGTTCTTTGTGTAATGCAGGTGATGTATCACCACAGCCACTAGACATTCTATTTTTAGTTTTGATGTTATTTTCATTACCACATATTGTGTTACATTTCTTAGAAAACATGAATTACCTATTTTAATTAAGTTTTTTGTTAGTTTTGATTCAAAAACTTCTTCTTAGCATGTCTAACTAAAATGTTCTATGAAGGATTCACATACTGTCTTTGAGTTGCTCATCAGCATTCAGTGTTCTCCTAATGCTATATTACAACAACGGGCATATTCATTTTCACTTTCATTGTTTATTATGTTTCAGGCTATTTTACTAGTGATAATGAATACCCTTATGTGCTTTTAGTCTTCAGGAATCCTCTCTGTGATTTTCTACTGCTTTTGTACTTCATTAGGCATTGTTGCAAGTTTGTATCCTGGAACAACACATTCATGCCCTTCATATTTTCCTTCAACTAGTGAATTCTTTGGGGAATTTTTAAGATCTTTTGAATAATCTGATTTCATCACTGATTTTACCCCTTGCACATGCTGTGGTTTAATATCTGTTATAAATCTCTTTATCATAATCTAACAATGAAAATAATCAGTTATTGGTAACATAATATAATATAAATGAATAGATACTATCCATTATCATAATCTGATGTGTACAAGTGCTACCATTTTGTGTGTGGAAGGTCCTCCTCAAGATTATAATGGTCGATTTTTTAAAAAAGTGATTAAATCGCTATGTAGAACTGTTTGGCAGTCTGTTTATCTCATGGATAGAGCATCATCACTCGAGGGAGAGTTTTCAGTAGTTCTCATCACTAATTCTGCCCTATTTGAATTTGTAACACCGTGGTCAGTGCAAGTCCATAAGTAAGGTGTCCTGGTTAGTGACATTTATATGCTTATGATTATAGTACCGTAACATGTCAGAATACCTAAGGTAATTTACATTAGAGCTTAAAGAGTGGATGTTCGCCCCTCACAAGGATAGGACATGACTTGGAACATTCAGATTGGAGTAAGGCTTGGTTGGCTTGTCATTTACCTAAATGATGTTATCCTGTAGCAGTAGTAAAATGGACTGGCCAGCCAGTCCCCAGAAAAAAGGTTTCAAAGTTTTACATGCACTTTGTAGACTAGTCTAATGTTCCTTTGAACTTGTGTAAAAATAGCTCATTGGCAGTATGCTTAATTTTTAATCTCCTGATCCGGGTTTAATCCCAGCTTCCACCAAAAAATTTTTTATCCAGTTATAATTCGAAGGAATTTTAAATAAAATGAATAACCAAAACTATTGTAAATGAATTCTTCATTTGTATGGCCATGTTGTCTGTAGTTGCTTTCCAATTCTTCCACATACCCAAACCATTAACACAAAATAAACAGTTGCTCAGTGACAAATAAATATTGGAAACCAGACTCTATATAAAATAATTGATGAAATTACATGAAAAAGAAAAGAGCATGTTTCATCCTTCACCATCTCCGACTCTCTCACCCAATCCCCCACTCCCAGTTTCATTTCACTTCTTGCTCCTCACCTTCTTCTTCAACTCACACTCCATCACATTAGTACATACTTATGTCCACTCATCATGGCTTCTCCCTCCCCCACCCAAAAAAAAACCTCCATCACTATTCCTTCAATACTCTCCCACAGTATATAAATATATGGCAGCATAATTAAATAGAATTACACAAGTACAATAAACTAAAAAAATAAAAAGTGTAGATCAGAAACAAACTAATGACAATGGCAACAGTACAAAACACAAACCACAATACATACTTAACTAACAGAAGACAGTGGTGTACAAAAAAGTGTGCTGAGTAAAAAAAATAAAAATGCATAGTTCTGCAGAGCAACTAACAATTAGACAATAACTATCAGTATCTAAAGAAGAAAAACATCAATGATGTGCTAGCAACAGCATTTCCCAATGTAGGTGAGAAATCAAACAGAACTCACTGTAAGTAAAAATCAGTATATTGTTAATGAACTGTTTTTCAACCTTGAAACAAATCAAACTGTAAATAACATAATAACAGATCATTGATGATGCTTTACCTCAATAAAGTGGAACATGTCTGGTGAAAAAAAACACACATTTTTTGTAGTTGCAAACAGTATCGTAAATGAAATCATTAATGATTTTATTTTGTATCTGATGCAGCTATTTATTAAAACTAATGAAATGACTTAATATGTATTGTATTTTAAAATAGATAAGTAACAGTAAATCCATTTTTAGAGAAGTAGATTTAGTACAGTACTATTTCCATTAAAAAGTCATTAGTGTTTTTTAACTATTATTATACGTGAGCAGGTGCGAGTTGTTCATTCGAACTTTTTTAACATGTTTCTTCTGTGGAAGAGTTTAACTGTTGATAGGCAGATGTTTCAGAGCATCCAAGGCACTACAGGAGCTATTCAAATAATAGTACAAACAGGCTTTCCATATTCTACATTTAACTGGTTGTATTGAATAAACTCGAATACACTTGCCAGTTATTTCTGAAATATTGCCAAGGTTGGAATGTTTATATTGTTAAAGATTGTTGAAGTGAATATGTCAGTTAATAAGGAAACTACGAGGAGAAGTGGGAGATAAAATTACTAAACACTCATTATACAGTGAAAAGCTGAGTTACTGTTGAGAGATGCGGTTGTTCATTACATAGGCTTGCTGAGTGGTGGTGATCTGATTGCACCAGAATCTTCAACTTTGATTTCTTGTGAAGCGATGTTGATAGTTGAGTACTATGGACTTACTGACTGAAAAAAATATTTGTTACTGAGAAAGAACTCATCCACAACAATGAAAACTGTGCGATCTGAAGTTTTCCCGGCGTATTTCCAATTTGAACAGTTCTCGGGTATCTGACCAGGTTGCGTCGTAATTTCTCCACAATATTTCAGCAGACCTACACGCTGCCATCTTCAGGTGGTTCCTGACGAATGCTGTGCTGTTCCTCTCGGTGCCCTATATATACTAGCCGTTACCCCCTCCACCGTTCCTCTCCTGGTGTCTTTGGTGCGGCTGGCACGGCGGCTACTGGAGGTGGTGGGGGAAGCGGCGGCTGGGTCTGAACTGGGGTCTGCAGTCTCCCTGCTGCCGCCGTCAGGGGCGGTCCTCGCCGTCGGGGGCGGTCCTTGATCTCTGGGACCGCATCTTTCTCTCCAGGCTGAGTGCAGGGTTCCAAGCCCGACTAAGTTGAAGGCTGCTGTCTTTGTTAATTAGATCATCCTGTATTCGGATTTTGATGGCCTCTTTATTAACGCAGTCCCAAAAGTAGGAGGATCGACAGAGTATTTTTGTTTTTTCATAGTCCGTAGTATGACCAGTCTTTATACAATGGTCAGCCACGGCTGATTTAGTGGCCTGGTGTAATTCTGTATGTCGCTTGTGTTCGCGGCACCTCGCACCTCTATTCTACAGTGTGCACTGTCTCCCCAATGTATGACTTTCCGCACTGACAGGAAATTTGATAAACGCCTGGTTTTCGAAGGCCTAGGTCATGTTTCACTGAACCCAGTAGTCAAGGTTTTTGCAGGGGGTCGGAATACTCATGTCACATTGTGTTTCCCCAGGATTCTACAGATTTTTCTGGAGGTGTTTCCGACAAACGGAATGCACGCCAATGACTTGTGTTCTTCAGTTTCTTCTTCTTGTTTTCTTGGCACAATCTGTCTGAGTGCCACAGGGGAGTGTTATGGGACCATTGCTTTTCACAATATATATAAATGACTTAGTAGATAGTGTCGGAAGTTCCATGCGGCTTTTCGCGGATGATGCTGTAGTATACAGAGAAGTTGCTGCATTAGAAAATTGTAGCGAAATGCAGGAAGATCTGCAGCGGATAGGCACTTGGTGCAGGGAGTGGCAACTGACCCTTAACATAGACAAATGTAATGTATTGCGAATACATAGAAAGAAGGATCCTTTATTGTATGATTATATGATAGCGGAACAAACACTGGTAGCAGTTACTTCTGTAAAATATCTGGGAGTATGCGTACGGAACGATTTGAAGTGGAATGATCATATAAAACTAATTGTTGGTAAGGCGGGTACCAGGTTGAGATTCATTGGGAGAGTGCTTAGAAAATGTAGTCCATCAACAAAGGAGGTGGCTTACAAAACACTCGTTCGACCTATACTTGAGTATTGCTTATCAGTGTGGGATCCGTACCAGGTCGGGTTGACGGAGGAGATAGAGAAGATCCAAAGAAGAGCGGCGCGTTTCGTCACTGGGTTATTTGGTAACCGTGATAGCGTTACGGAGATGTTTAATAAACTCAAGTGGCAGACTCTGCAAGAGAGGCGCTCTGCATCGCGGTGTAGCTTGCTCGCCAGGTTTCGAGAGGGTGCGTTTCTGGATGAGGTGTCGAATATATTGCTTCCCCCTACTTATACTTCCCGAGGAGATCACGAATGTAAAATTAGAGAGATTAGAGCGCGCACGGAGGCTTTCAGACAGTCGTTCTTCCCGCGAACCATACGCGACTGGAACAGGAAAGGGAGGTAATGACAGTGGCACGTAAAGTGCCCTCCGCCACACACCGTTGGGTGGCTTGCGGAGTATCAATGTAGATGTAGATGTAGATGTAGATGTAGTGCGTGTCACACTGCAGTGAACCCCATAACGCCCCATTTACAGAGTGGGAGCTCCTCAGCGTCCTTGTGCATTGCCCCGACACAGCTTTTGGGCCAGATTGGATCCACAGTTAGATGATCAAACATCTCTTATCCAACTACAAGCGACATCTCCTCATCATCTTCAACCGGATCTGGTGCAATGGCGTCTTTCCATCGCAATGGCAGGAGAGCAGTGCTCAAACCTGGTATAAACCCGCTTGATGTGGATAGCTATCGGCCCATCAGCCTCACCAACGTTTTTTTGTAAGTTTTTAGAATGTATGTAAGTCAGCGATTGTGTTGGGTCCTGGAGTCACGTGGCCTACTGGCTCCATGTCAGGGCGGATTCAGCCGGGGTTGCTCTACCAATGATGATCTAGTTTCCCTCGTCTGCCATCCGAACAGCCTTTTCCAGATGCCAACACGTGGTTGCCATCTTTTTTATTTACCAAAGGCTTACAACATAACCTGGCGACATCATATCATTGCCACATTATATGAGTAGGGTCTCTGGGGCCCGCTCCGGATTTTTATCCAAAATTTCCTATTGCTCCGCAATTTCTATGTCGAAGTTGATTCCTCCCATAGTTCCCCCCGTAGCCAGGAGAATGGGGTCCCGCAGGGCTCTGTATTGAGTGTATCTCTATTTTTAGTGTCCATTAACGGTCTAGCAGCAGCTGTCAGGCCATCGGTCTCACCTTCTCTGTATGTAGACGACTTCTACATTTCGTACTGCTGCTCCAGCACTGGTGTTGCCGAGCGGCGCCTACAGGAAGTCCTCCACAAGGCATAGTCATGGGCTCTAGCCCACGGCTTCCAGTTTTCAGCTGTGAAATCGTGTGTTGTGCATTTCTGTTGGCGTTATACTGTTCATCCGGAACCAGAACTTTACCTTAATGATGATCCACTCATGGTAGTGGAGACATATTGATTCTTAGGACGGTGTTTCAATGCCTGATTGACATGGCTTCCTCATCTTCATCAGCTGAAGTGGAAGTGCTGGCAGCACCTCATTGCCCTCCACAGCCTGAGCAACACCAACTGGGGTGCACATTGCTCTCTCTACACAGCCCTTGTTCAATCCTGCCTTGACTGCGTGGGAGTCTGGTGTATGGTTCAGCAGTGCCCTCAGTGTTGCATTTACTCGACCCAGTGCATCACTGTGGCGTTAGACTGGCAGACAGGAGCTTTTAGGACAAGTCCGGTGACCAGCATTCTATTTCTAGGCCGGAGCCCCTCCATTGAAGGTTAGGCGTGCACAACTGCTTGCCAGTTACGTTGCACACATTCGTAGTTCTTCTGAGCATCTGAATTACCATCTCCTTTTCCCATCCATGGCGGTTCATCTTCCGCATTGGAGGCCCAGCTCAGGGTTTACAATTGCGTTTCACATCCAATCTCTTGGTTGTCTGAAGTGGAGTCATTGCCTTTACCACTTATACTGGAGGTCCATTCACGTATACCTCTATGGTGTACACCTAGGCCGAAGGTTCGCCTGGACCTTTTGCATGGTCCTAAGGACTCAGTTAACCCCGCAGCTCTCCGTTGTCACTTCCTCTTAATTCTCGCATGTGCCGGGACCATGAAGTGGTTTACACTGATGGCTCGATGGCTGATGGTCACATTGGCTTCGCATATGTTCATGTAGGACATATTGAACAGCGCTCCTTGCGAGATGGCGGCAGTGTTTTCACTGCAGATCTGGCGACCATTTGTCGTGTTTTTGAGTGCATCCACTCGTGCCCTGGTGAATCGTTTCTCCTCTGTACAGACTTCTTGAGCAGCCTACAAGCTATCGACCAGTGCTACCCCCACCATCCTTAGGTAGTGGCCATCCAGGAGTCCATCATCTATGACCTGGAACAGTCCATGTGTTCTGTGGTGTTTATGTGGACCCCAGGCCAGGAAATGAACTTGCCGACAGGCTACCCAAACAGGCTACACAGAAACCTCTTCTGGATATTGGTATCCCTGTAATTGACCTGTGATCATTATTTTCAGCTGTGGGAGACGGATTAGCATAATCTCAGTACACACAAAAGCTGTGTGTCCTTAAATAGACTAGGAATTGTGGAAGACCTCCATGCAGGCCTCTTGCAAGGACTCTGTGGATCTCTGCCGGCTCCGCATTGGACATACGTGGCTAAAACATGGGTACCACCTCCCTCGCGAAGATCCACCTCAGTGTCACTGTGGCTTACATATGACTGTCGTCCACATCTTGCTGGACTGCCCACTGCGACGGACTTTTAACCTTCCCAGCACCCTACCTTCAGTGTTGGGGTGACAATGCCATAACAGCAGATTTAATTTTACATTTTATTCGTGAGGGGGGTGGGGTTTATCGTACCATCTAAGGGTGGGCATTTAGCCTTCTCTCTGAGGTCACCACCCACCCTCCATTTTAACTCTGTCGCACTTTCTTTGCATTTGTTTGTCATGGTGGTCGTCTTTTCCCTACATGTGTTCATCTCGCCTTGTCTTTTTGGGGTGGACATTTTAATCTGTTGCAGAGTGGCTGGCTCACCCTCTTTTATTATTGTGATCACCCGGCCCAGGCCATCTGCTCTATGGTTTTAATACCTTCTTCTACTTTTCCTTGTGGTGTATGTTTTCCCCATTTTTTGTTCATTCCATTCATTTTCTTTTTAGGTGTGGTGTTGGGTTTTTGTGTTCCTTGAGCCTTGCTTGTGTGAGGAGAAAGGGACTGATGACCCTGTAGTTTAGTCCCTTTATACCCCAAACAAACCAACCAACCAACCAACCAACCAACCGTTGCATTATATGTAAAATAAAATCATTAATGATTTCAATTGCAGTGGTTTTACTTATACATTTTATTTAAAAATCCTTCCAACTATAACTTAAAAAACTTATGACAGGAGTCAGGATTTATCCTGGATCAGCAGGTTAAAAATTGTAAGTTCAAGAGAACATTAAACTAGTGTATAAAGTGGGTGTAAAACTTCAAAACCTTTTTCCTGGGAGTTGGCTAGCCAGTGCATTTTACAAATGCTACATGATAAATTTCTCAAGTCGTGCCCTCTCCTTGTCAGATGTGTACTTAATTATTAAATCATTTACTACAAATTTAGCTGAATTACAGGCTTGAGAAGTTGTACTGTAAACACAGTTTCTAGCTGTAAATTTCAGCGATCTCGTCCTGTGTTTGGAAACAGTGTTAACAGTAGTGTTGTTCTTAATTAAAACAAACAAATAATAGCTCAGTTAGAGTAAATGTAGCATATTGTGTGGAAACACTGCCAAATAAAAATATAAAGTAAATCAGCAGTAAGTGAAACTGAAAATCTGTGACCTCACAATATATCTGTGGTCCCAACAAACATAATTTGTACAGAACATTCTCACTATAAATCTGAAAATAACACAAATTGGACATTTGTGGTGAGCTAAAGAAATTTTAAAATGTAAAATCAATTGCTGATCACATAGATATATAATGCAGTTTCGGGGAAATGAGCCCTCAAAACCATGTACTACCACCAAAATATGGAGAGAAGACAAATATAGAACAGTACTGTCAATTATGTATAAATTCACAACTTGAAAACTTTTGAAAATTTTCAAATTGATTATTTGCCAACTAGCTCCACAGATAGCAAAGAGATTCAGATTGAAGAAATGTATGAGGAGATAAAATAAATTATTCAGATGAATAAGGGAGACAAAAAATTTAATAGCAATTGGGGACTGGAATTAGATATTAGGAAAAGTAAGAGAAGAAAAAATAGTAATTGAAGATAGACTGGGGGAAAGGAATAAAAGAGGAAACCACCGGGTAGAATTTTGCACAGAGCATAATTTAATCATTGCTAACACTTAGTTTAAGAATAACAAAAGAAAGTTGTACATGTGGAAGAGACCTGGAGATACCAGAAGATCTCAGATAGATTATATAATAGTATGACAGAGATTTCAGAACCAGATTTTAAATTGTAAGACATTTTCAGGGACAGATGTTGTCTCTGATGACAATTTATTGCTAATGAACTGTAGGTTAAAGCTGAAGAAATTGCACAGAGGTAGGAAGTTAAGGAGATGGGATTTGGATAAGTTGAGAGAACCAGAAGTTGTTCAGAGTTTCAAAGGGAGCAATAGGCAACAGTTGTCAAGAACAGGAGAAAGGAATACAGATGATGATGATTGAATAGCTTTGAGAGATGAAACAGGGAAGGCAGCAGAGAATCAAACACATATAAGGCTTAGTAGAAATCCTTTGATAACACATGAGATATTGAATTTAATTGTTGAAAGGAGAAAATATAAAAATACGATAAACGAACAGGTGAAAGGGAATACAAACATTTAAAAAATGATATATAAAAACAAAGATGAGGTGACTTACCGAACGAAAGCGCTGGCAGGTCGATAGACACACAAACAAACACAAACATGCACACAAAATTCAAGCTTTCACAACAAACGGTTGCTTCATCAGGAAAGAGGGAAGGAGAGGGAAAGACGAAAGGATGTGGGTTTTAAGGGAGAGGGTAAGGAGTCATTCCAATCCCGGGAGCGGAAAGACTTACCTTAGGGGGAAAAAAGAACAGGTGTACACTCGCGCGCGCACACACACACACACACACACACACACACACACACACACACACACACACACATCCATCTGCACATACACTGCCCAAACTCTTTGCCTTTACAAATGTCTGCTTGTGTCTCTAAAACATTAGAGCGGAAAAGCTCAGAACTTTGAACTCAACATTTATTGTCCTTCAGAACAAAACACTGCTCAAAGACAGCATGTCATAGAATAAAACAGCAGAATTCCAATATAGCAGATGGGTCCTACACAAATCATACTATAGTGATCCAATGGTAAGGCAAAAATAAATGAAAAACTGCTAAGACTTAATTCTGGGCCAGAAAGAAAAACCAAGAAGTGGTTGCCCCAAAATTGAGGCATGTTCAATTTGAACCAAACACATAAATATCTATTTCTAGAAAAGCAGAACCTAAATACCCCACTTACAGCTTCTCCAATCGATACAGAATCATGAACAGGGGACACAGCCACATGCTGTGTCATACTGACGGCAGGAAAGTAAACAACTTGCCTGTGGACGGCTCATGAAAGAGCTGAGGATGTACTGGCCCGACCAAATGGTTGGGGGTCTTTTGGGTGATACAATAATGGTGAATGAGAACAAGGAATACTGGTGTAAAATATATATATAGTTACAATAGAGGGAAACATTCCATGTAGGAAAAATATATCTAAAAACAAAGATGATGTGACTTACCAAATGAAAATGCTGGCAGGTCGACAGAAACACAAACAAACACAAACATACACACAAAATTCAAGCTTTCGCAACAAACCGCTGCCCCATCAGGAAAGAGGGAAGGAGAGGGGAAGACGAAAGGAAGTGGGTTTTAAGGGAGAGGGTAAGGAGTCATTCCAATCCCGAGAGCGGAAAGACTTACCTTAGGGGGAAAAAAGGACAGGTATACACTCGCACACACGCACATATCCATCCACACATACAGACACAAGCAGACATATTTAAAGACAAAGAGTTTGGGCAGAGATGTCAGTCGAGGCAGAAGTGTAGAGGCAAAGAAGTTGTTGAAAGACAGGTGAGGTATGAGTGGCGGCAACTTGAAATTTAGCGGAGATTGAGGCGTGGCGGATGACGAGAAGAGAGGATATACTGAAGGGCAAGTTCCCATCTCCGGAGTTCAGATAGGTTGGTGTTGGTGGGAAGTATCCAGATAACCCGGACGGTGTAACACTGTGCCAAGATGTGCTGGCTGTGCACCAAGGCATGTTTAGCCACAGGGTGATCCTCATTACCAACAAACACTGTCTGCCTGTGTCCATTCATGCGAATGGACAGTTTGTTGCTGGTCATTCCCACATAGAATGCATCACAGTGTAGGCAGGTCAGTTGGTAAATCACGTGGGTGCTTTCACACGTGGCTCTGCCTTTGATCGTGTACACCTTCCGGGTTACACGACTGGAGTAGGTGGTGGTGGGAGGGTGCATGGGACAGGTTTTGCATCGGGGGCGGTTACAAGGATAGGAGCCAGAGGGTAGGGAAGGTGGTTTGGGGATTTCATAGGGATGAACTAACAGGTTACGAAGGTTAGGTGGACGGCGGAAAGACACTCTTGGCGGAGTGGGGAGGATTTCATGAAGGATGGATCTCATTTCAGGGCAGGATTTGAGGAAGTCGTATCCCTGCTGGAGAGCCACATTCAGAGTCTGGTCCAGTCCCGGAAAGTATCCTGTCACAAGTGGGGCACTTTTGTGGTTCTTCTGTGGGGGATTCTGGGTTTGAGGGGATGAGGAAGTGGCTCTGGTTATTTGCTTCTGTACCAGGTCGGGAGGATAGTTGCGGGATGCGAAAGCTGTTGTCAGGTTGTTGGTGTAATGATTCAGGGATTCCGGACTGGAGCAGATTCGTTTGCCACGAAGACCTAGGCTGTAGGGAAGGGACCGTTTGATGTGGAATGGGTGGCAGCTGTCATAATGGAGGTACTGTTGCTTGTTGGTGGGTTTGATGTGGACGGACGTGTGAAGTTGGCCATTGGACAGGTGGAGGTAAACGTCAAGGAAAGTGGCATGGGATTTGGAGTAGGACCAGGTGAATCTGATGGAACCAAAGGAGTTGAGGTTGGAGAGGAAATTCTGGAGTTCTTCTTCACTGTGTGTCCAGATCATGAAGATGTCATCAATAAATCTGTACCAAACTTTGGGTTGGCAGACTTGGGTAACCAAGAAGGCGTCCTCTAAGCGACCCATGAATAGATTGGCGTACGAGGGGGCCATTCTGGTACCCATGGCTGTTCCCTTTAATTGTTGGTATGTCTGGCCTTCAAAAGTGAAGAAGTTGTGGGTCAGGATGAAGCTGGCTAAGGTAATGAGGGAAGAGGTTTTAGGTAGGGTGGCAGGTGATCGGCGTGAAAGGAAATGCACCATCGCAGCGAGGCCCTGGACGTGCGGAATATTTGTGTATAAGGACGTGGCATCAATGGTTACAAGGATGGTTTCCGGGGGTAACAGATTGGGTAAGGATTCCAGGCGTTCAAGGAAGTGGTTGGTGTCTTTGATGAAGGATGGGAGACTGCATGTAATGGGTTGAAGGTGTTGATCTACGTAGGCAGAGATACGTTCTGTGGGGGCTTGGTAACCAGCTACAATGGGGCGGCCGGGATGATTGGGTTTGTGGATTTTAGGAAGAAGGTAGAAGGTAGGGGTGCGGGGTGTCGGTGGGGTCAGGAGGTTGATGGAGTCAGGTGAAAGGTTTTGCAGGGGGCCTAAGGTTCTGAGGATTCCTTGAAGCTCCGCCTGGACATCGGGAATGGGGTTACCTTGGCAAACTTTGTATGTGGTGTTGTCTGAAAGCTGACGCAGTCCCTCAGCCACATACTCCCGACGATCAAGTACCACGGTCGTGGAACCCTTGTCCGCCGGAAGAATGACGATGGATCGGTCAGCCTTCAGATCACGGATAGCCTGGGCTTCAGCAGTGGTGATGTTGGGTGTAGGATTAAGGTTTTTTAAGAAGGATTGAGATGCAAGGCTGGAAGTCAGAAATTCCTGGAAGGTTTGGAGAGGGTGATTTTGAGGAAGAGGTGGGGGGTCCCGCTGTGACGGAGGACGGAACTGTTCCAGGCAGGGTTCAATTTGGATGGTGTCTTGGGGAGTCGGATCATTAGGAGTAGGATTAGGATCATTTTTCTTCGTGGCAAAGTGATACTTCCAGCAGAGAGTACGAGTGTAGGACAATAAATCTTTGACGAGGGCTGTGTGGTTGAATCTGGGAGTGGGGCTGAAGGTGAGGCCTTTGGATAGGACAGAGGTTTTGGATTGGGAGAGAGGTATGGAGGAAAGGTTAACTACTGAATTAGGGTGTTGTGGTTCCAGATTGTGTTGATCGGAATTTTGAGGTTTTGGAGGGAGTGGAGCTGGAAGTGGGAGATCGAGTAGATGGGAGAGACTGGGTTTGTGTGCAATGAGAGGAGGTTGAGGTTTGCTGGAAAGGTTGTGAAGGGTGAGTGAGTTGCCTTTCTGGAGGTGGGAAACCAGGAGATTGGATAGTTTTTTGAGGTGGAGGGTGGCATGCTGTTCTAATTTACGGTTGGCCTGTAGGAGGATGCTCTGAACAGCCGGTGTGGATGTGGGAGAGGAAAGATTAAGGACTTTTATTAAGGATAGGAGTTGACGGGTGTGTTCATTGGCTGAGTTGATGTGTAGGTGAAGGATTAGGTGGGTGAGGGCAATGGATTGTTTAGTTTGGAACTGGTATAGGGACTGATGGAAGGAAGGGTTGCAGCCATTAAAAAATGAAATTGACAGGAATTGTAAAATGGGCAATCAGGAATGGCTAGAGGACAAATGTAAGGATTCAGAAGCATATTTCTCTAGGGGAAAGATAGATACTGCGTACAGGAAAATTAGAGGCCTATGGAGATAAGAGAAGCAGAGGTATGAGTATCAAGAGCGATAATGGAAAACCAGTACTAAGCAAAAAAGAGGAAGCTGAAATGTGGAGGGAGTATACATTCCATCAGGACTGCTGACAGTTTTGTGAAACTCTTCCGTCTGGTGTGCAAGATGTATGAGACAGGTGAAATAGCTTCAGACTTCAAGAAGAATATAATAATTTTAATTCCAAAGGAAGCTGGTGATGGCAGGTGTGAATATTACTGAACTATCAGTTTAATAAGTCATGGTTGCAAAATACTAACATGAATTCTTTACATAAGAATGGAAAAACTGGTACAAGCTGACCTTGGGGAAGAGCAGTTTAGATTCCTCAGAAATTTAGGAACATGTGAGGCAATAGTGACCCTGTGTCTCAGACTATAGGCTAAGGAAAGGCAAACCTATGTTTATAGCATTTGTAAACTTAGAGAAAGTTCTGAGAGTGTTGACTTAAGTACTCTCTCTGAAATTCTGAAGGTAGTGGGGTAAAATACAAGAAGCAAAAGGCTATTTACAACTTGTACAGGAACCAGACTGCAGTTACGATAATCAAAGCAAATGAAAAGGAAGCAGTGTTTGAGAGGAGAGTGAGACAGGCTTGTGGCTTATCCCCAATGTTATTGAGTCTGTAGGTTTAGCAAGCAGTAAAGGAAATCAAAGAAAATTTCAGAGTAAAACTTTGATTTTTTGCCAATGACATAATTCTCTCAGAAGCAGCAAAGGACTTGGAAGAACAGTTGAAAGGAATGGACAGAGTCTTGAAAGGACGATATAAAATGAACATCAACAAAAGCAAAACAATGATAATGGAATTGGATGCTGAGAGAATTAGATTAGGAAAAGAGACACACAAAGCTGAAGATGTGTTCTGCAATTTGGACAGCAAAATAACTTATAGTGACTGAAGTAAAGATGATATAAATTGTATACTTGCAATGGTGAGAAAAGTGTTTCTGAAGAAGAGAAATTTGTTAACATCAAATATAGATTAAAATCTTAGAAAGTCTTTTCTGAAGGTATTTGTCTCGAGTGTAGCCATGAAATATGGACGATAAACAGTTTAGACAAGACAGTAATAGAAGCTTTTGAAATGTGGTGCTATGGAACAGTGCTGCAGATTAGTTGGATCAATTGGGTGACTAATGAGGAAGCACTCAGTAGAAATTGGGAGAAAAGTACTTTGTGGCACAACCTGACTAGAAGAAGGGTTCAGTTGGTAGTTGGTAGGACACATTCTGAGGCATCAAGGGATTACCAATTTAGTACTGGAAAGCTTTTTGGAGGGGGGGGGGGGGGGGGTAAAAATTGTATCGAGGAGGGAGACAGAGATGAATACAGTAAGCAGATTGAAAAGGACATAGGTTTCAGTAGTTACTTGGAGATAATGAGGCTTTCACAGTACAGTGTAGCACAGAGAGCTGCATCAAACCAATCTTTGGACTGAACACCACCACCACCACCACCACCACCACCACCACCACCACCACAACAACAACGACAACAGCAACAACAACAATAATACCAGGTGGTTATAATTAAAGCTCAGCTACTCACAGAGGTCCAGTGTGGGCTGGAATATGGCAGTGGAACTTGGTAGATATTTTTAATGCAGTAATGCTGGAAAAAACTAGTTGCCTTTTTAACCACCAGGTACAAATTAGGCACTGTGAATGCAAGAAAGATGTATAGAGATGTTTCCATCTATGATTGGTTAGGAATGGGACGTGGGCAGGAAAGGTCAAACAAGTGAGTAGGGCATAATGTTGATTATAACATTAACCACCTCTTACACAGTTAGTTCAGTATGAGCATCAGAGGTGATGAGATCAGTGCCTCCTCAGATTTGCACCTGGTGGCCAAAATTGAAAAAAATTTTTATCGAGTGCACATCAGTTCTTCATTAACACGTTAGCATATCTACCAAGTTTCACTGCCATACTATAAGTACAGCCCACTGTGGACCTCTGTGAGTAGCTGCACTTTAATTGTAACCACCCGGCTTATCATATCACACACAAATCTTTATGCAACAGATAAGTGACAACACAGAAAAGATACAAGCAGCATGTTAAGTTTTCATGTAAAATTCCCATCTCCACCCCACAAGGAATAACTGCAAGTTGATTAATAATAAACCAGTTTTTGCCCGTGGGAAATGTTACAAGACATCTTCTGCACTACCCCTTCAAAAATAGTGAACTTAATTAATACTCTCACATCAACTGAAAAGCAGTGACCATGCTTACTTCAGTTACATGATTTAGTGTTTGTTAAATTTTATTTTGTATGTTATAATGTAGTTAGAGTTTGTTTATTTTCATTGTTAACTTGAATACTACAGGTCATTTTTGTTTCCGTTAATACATGTAGCTGATTACTTAATCGTATTCATTCTTTTACTAGGCTCAACCCTCACAATGTTCACCAGTGGCCAACTGTAGTAGCGTTATGTGGCCCACATCGTCAGGGTGCATATGCTATAAGTTGTGCTCGGCAGTTGGCTAGCCATGGTGTGAAAACAGTTGTATTTCTACTGGATCAACTCAATATGGTGCCAGAAGTTAGAACTGAACTTCAGCTTTATAAGTTTACAGGAAACACCATCCTTACAAATACTGAAGGTTTGTTTGCCAAATGGATACTTTAAACTTCTGTTCAGAACATTTTCGAGAGATAAAAGGGCTGACCAGTACTTGTCTTCAAAAATCATGGCGAGCAGTATTTTCAATAAAAATGCTTAAAATAGAAAAAAAAGTTCCTCCTGGCTTTCAAGAATGTGCGTCCCTTTTCTCTGGGAGGAAAGCCAGATTGTATGAGGAAACTGGGAAAGGGGGAGGTAGATTTCAGGTCTTTCACTCTTTCCAGCCCCTCCAGAGTCACCACTTCCTCCCTGAAGACACAAGAAATAATTAAAAAACTAGACAGACTGTTTTTTTCTGTTTAGAGCATTTCTGTTGGCAGTACTCTGTTGTATCTCCTGAAGTTAAATGCTGACCAGCCTTTTTATAACTATAATTTCAACAGCTTCTTGAATTTTTTTTTCCATTTTATGTGGTTATTCTTAAAATATTTATCACAATTGCAAACTGCTGTGTTTGTGGGCATATAGTGGTCATAATTTTCTGTGGAAGTTTTGCAAAAGACCTGACCAGTGTTAAAAATATCATTAACAGATAATTTGCAAAATAGAAAGGACAAACAGAAAATGTGCACTCATCCCCTCCCCCCCTTTCTCCCCTTCCCCCTCCCCTTCCCCCCGCGAGTGTATACCTGTCCTTTTTTCCCTCTAAGGTAAGTCTTTCCGCTCCCGGGATTGGAATGACTCCATACCCTCTCCCTTAAAACCCACATCCTTTCGTCTTTCCCTCTCCTTCCCTCTTTCCTGACGAAGCAACCGTTTGTTGCGAAAGCTTGAATTTTATGTGTATGTTTGTGTTTGTTTGTGTGTCTATCGACCTGCCAGCGCTTTTGTTTGGTAAGTCTCATCATCTTTGTTTTTAGATATATTTTTCCCACTTGGAATGTTTCCCTCTATTAAATAGATATAAGGGTTGTCATGAACAGCACATACACAGTTTTAAATTTTGATTTTTACTTGCAACTTACATGCTATACTGTCATGTCATAACCACAGTCACTCACACAAGTGATGTTTGTATAAGTAGCAGCACTGTCTGTCCAGGAGCTCAGTTATTTTCTGGCTGGAAGTTGATGTCTGTAATCATGCCTTCAGTGCTAAGTGTTGTACTTCATTGGTGACCCTGCTTTTGGATTTAAGAGTTTGGTGGAGACACAGGGTACTTCAAACCATGTACATCACCATGGCTTCACTTTGGCAGTGAATACAAGCAGTACATCATTCCCAAGACCCATATATTCAGGTTACCATTGGATTCCGAGGCAGCAGTGCGTCAGCTGCACCACCAGCCATCCATTAGTATTTTCTGGACATGATGAACAAGACCCAAGGAAATGGCTGCAAAGATTCACCAGAGTCTCCAAATGTGGCAGATGAGATAGCATTTGTACTTACTTCTACATAGTTGGCACAGCCCAACAGTGGTACCAGCACAACGAAAAGCAGCTCAATAGCTGGGATAAATTCCAGACTGAGCTGGAATCAGTCAGCAGCAAGTCCACTTAGTGAAAGAACAGTTGCAGAAGGGGCCTATTGTCATGGGGAAACAACACACTCTGACATACAGGATGTTTTGGCCCTATTCAACATTGTGAATCTGATAGGACAGAAGCCAATAGAAACTCAAATTTGATGAAATGGGTCACAGAAGATGATGTACTAAGCTTTTCTTGTAAAGCAGGTAACAACAGTAGAATAATTTCTCAAGTTGTGCCAGCATTTCGAAGAAATGCAACAGAAAAAAAGTCAGATGAAAGAGATATGAGTGATTCCTGACTGTGATCCTATGGCAGTTGTGGAAGGCCTGTGTGATCTTGCCTGTCTCATATGCCAGATATTAAGAAAAGAGATACAGCTGTGTATTGTGGGCAGAAATGTCAGACTGAGTACACAAGAGATAGTGGCCATGAATTTGACCCCATACATTAGGAGTTTATAGGTAATGTTAAAGAAGAGGTCTGTCGATCTTCAGCACCAACCTGTGCCACCAGTTGAACACGCTGCGAAGAATGGACTCTGCTAATTGAGACTTAAGCCACAGTCGTCAGATGACAATCCAGCATATGACCAACAAAGCTACAGCAAACTCTTTGGCAAGTTCATTGCCTCACAGAGCAACAGACTAAAACTGTTTAATACTTAATTAACTGCTCGTCAGTAGTTGATGATGATGATACGTACTGCCACTACACGATTGCCTACGCGTGCTGCGCTACTGTTTTCATACACATGAACACCTCTGATGTATGGCAGAGTACACACACACACACACACACACACACACACACACACACACACACCTCTTTACGTGAAAATGGCAAGTAGAAAAACAGAATAAAAATGGCTTATAAATCGACAACTATCTGAAAGATGAACTGTTTCTCTGGATTCTCTGAAAAATGTTGTTTGAGTACATTAAATATGTCTTTTACAGTGTGAAGCTAAGAGTGTGTAAATGCATGCAGCTTACATAGAACAGTAACTGATGTATAAATTGACTTGACAAATTGAAATTTATGGCGCTACTTCTACATAAAATTTAAAGCTTAAAAAGACAGTAACATAAGATTTATTAAGAAACTTCCACTATATGCTATGGCATTGTATTGTTTTAATTTTATTCTCATGAAGAGTAAGTAATCGAAACTATTGAATATGAATGTACTTAGAGAAATGAACAACTCCATAATTACATTGTCAATATTTTATCTGTAGTTCAATGTGGTATTCAACAGTTAAGCTCTTACACTTTCACAGTCAATTTCAATAGCATGGTAACAACTTTTAACCATGAGAAAATTTAAGGCTGACAGGAAAATAATACGTACAGAATCTCAAGTTGTACTTTTTATTTATTGATTCAGTTTTTACTGTTCATTGTATTTTGTAAATGATGATGTAGGAGTATGTTAGGAGATTAAATTTACTGAGAAGCAAAACAAAGTTTAACAACAGAACTGAATCGCTAGAATGTTTTCTTCTCTCACCTGGATGCTGCACAGTTGCAGACAATTTCTGGTGTAATTGTGTTGTAGATGTTAGATGATTTTCGGGAACAGAACTAGATGGCAAGTGCTGTCTTGTTAATGAAAAATTAATTTGAGAAAAACACTAAACGATCCATTGCTGCTCCAGTTTATCTGTCTGCGGTGTAGAACTCGTTGTTGAATTTTAAAACTATTTTTAAGAGGCTGTGGGACTGGAATGTGCCTGGCTGAAATGCTGAAACAGTATTTTAGAGCTTAACAGTAGACTTAATTAACAATATAATTGTCTAGCATATTGTCATTTTAACAATACCAGAGAAGGAAAGTAGCTACTCAGCATATAGCGGAGATGCTGAGTCGCGATAGGCACAGTAAAAAGATTCACACAATTCACAGCTCTCTGAGACTGCAGATATGTGTGTGTGTGTGTGTGTGTGTGTGTGTGTGTGTGTGTGTTTGAAAACGCGCGCTTTACATCCATTACGTACAGTTTACTCCATGTGAAATAATATAACAACTTCATGTGATACTGTGGTATTTTAATGTGAATTAAATATAAATAAATAAAAGAAATTAGGTGTGTATAAATAATTCATTGTTAAAGAAATAATAGCGTGTAACCAGCAAAATATGAATTTTACAGAAGAGAGTAAAAACTGTCTACATTGTGTGATAAGTTTCATAGGGACACTAAATTTGTGTTGTAGCATTACAATCAGATTTTGGATCAGACCAGAAACTGAAACAAAGAAAATACCCTTTGGAAAGCGTAATATGGGAGGTACGCGGAATTTTCTCGGTATTTATGACAGTGTGTGTGTGTGTGTGTGTGTGTGTGTGTGTGTGTGTGCGTGTGCGTGTGTGTGTGCGCGCGCGCACGCTTCTACTGCTGACAAAGGCCTTAATGGCTGAAAGCTTTAATTGTGTGAATCTTTTTAGTGTGCCTCTTGCGACTCAGCATCTCCGCTATATGGTGAGTAGTAACTTTCCTTCTCTGGTATTGTTACATTCCATCCTGGAGTTTCCATTTTTTATATTGTCATTTTATTAATATTTCATTTTCAAATAGCGTGCTTTGGTACTCCAACTTATCCAACAACTAAACAGTCTGTTTGCAGTCCATATTCTCCGAACATGAATGATAACTGTACAGGCTCTCCTAGTAACACAGTCCATAGCACTGACGTATTTCATAGTCTATCCTAAACCAAAATGATGATAACTCTTCAGTACAATGCCTTGTCAAATTTATCTGGCACTTGTTTCATGATGTAACCATTTATAGTGTTGTTCTTCCTAATGTATTGTTAGTTTTGACAGCCCATTCTTTTCTGCACCTATTTCTTGACGACTCTCCCGTCTTGAAAATCTTGCTTCTTGCTTTCTTCTTTGTTCCAGTTTTTCCCTCTTCTGACTCTTCCTCTTTGTACAAATGTGGAATCGTATCTCTTCTCGAAAATTTTTGTTCTACTGCAACTGTGTCAGTGCAATAGTTTTCTGTAAACTTATATGTTTCGCCCATATTGAAATGCTTCTTAAGGCATCCTCTCTCTCTCTCCCTCTCTCTCTCTCTCAGTGCAATACTTCACTTCTCCTCTTTAAATTTTCTGACTTCCACCACAATGAAAACTGCTTCTCTTTCCACAAAATTGCTATGTTTCCCCCTTCTTCCCCCTGCTTCCATGTTCCTTCGACTGGTTTGATGCAGCTCTCCATGCTACTCTATCCTGTGCACGCTTCATCTCAAAGTACCTACTGCAACCTACACCCTTCTGAATCTGCTTAGTTTATTCATCTCTTGGTCTCACTCTATGATTTTTACCCTCCACGCTGCCCTCCAGTTCTAAATTGGTGATCCCTTGATGCCTCAAAACATGTCCTACCAACTGATCCCTTCTAGTCAAGTTGTGCCACAGACTCCTCTTCTCCCCAATTCTATTCAATACCTCCTCATTAGTTATGTGATTTACCCATCTAATCTTCAACATTCTTCTGTAGCACCACATTTCAAAAGCTTCTATTCTCTTCTTGTCCAAACTATTTATTGTTCATGTTTCACTTCCGTACATGGGTACACTCCATACAAATACTTTCAGAAATGGCTTCCTGACACTTAAATCTATACTCAATGTAACAAATTTCTCTTCTTCTAAAACGCATTCCTTGCCATTGCCAGTCTACATTTTATATCCTCTCTACTTCGACCATCGTCAGCTATTTTGCTCCCCAAATAGCAAAACTCCTTTACTACTTTAAGTGTTGCTCCCTATTAATGGCATATTCACACTCAATCCATCATCACATTTCCAAATCCCAGCACAGACTAAGAGCACTTCAAAACTTGTGTTCTCTTCTCCGCATTACCCTGTACATTCAGTATTACAAGAAAACACTGTTCAAAATACAACAGATTTTTCTTTAAATATCAGACATGTCCCTTCCATCCATCTCTACACCTGAGTCCAGCTTAAGACTGTCTGTATTCATTTGTCCTTCTTTTTCTACATTTCCTATCAAACGGAAGTATTTTTACATCCATTACGTACAGTTTACTTCATGTGAAATAATATAACAACTTCATGTGATACTTTGGTATTTTAATGTGAATTAAATATAAATAAATAAAAGAAATTAGGTGTGTATAAATAATTCATTGTTAAAGAAATAATAGCGTGTAACCAGCAAAATATGAATTTTACAGAAGAGAGTAAAAACTGTCTACATTGTGTGATAAGTTTCATAGGGACACTAAATTTGTGTTGTAGCATTACAATCAGATTTTGGATCAGACCAGAAACTGAAACAAAGAAAATACCCTTTGGAAAGCGTAATATGGGAGGTACGCGGAATTTTCTCAGTATTTATGACAGGCTAAGTTATTCATGCGCTATTTGTTTGCCAGTGTATCCTGTAAGACTTACCTTTTTTACATTGTTTGTGATGCTGAGGAAGCTAGTAAAAACACCATTTTGGAACATTAACAATTTTTTATTGAAAGGCCTCACAAAAACAACTCCAAATATCCATACTGTTCAGTTTTGATACCAAAAAAAGTGCCAAATGTCATTGAAATAGCAACAAAGAACTATGCTACACTGCGCTGTCACTCCTAAAACCATAACCTCCAAGTGATAATCATTTGTTAGAGATTTGTCATAATACCAATGACAGTCCTTACGAAGAACAGCTTTAAGTTGTTGTGAATTATCCCATTTGGCTTTCTTGATGTACAGTCTTTCTTTGTATAGTTTCAGGAAGCAAACTTTTCTAAGATTTTTTCTTGAACATCTTGGTATTTCTTGCCAAACTTTGTTGAAAGTGCACCGTGTAGTAGATAATACTATTTGAATACTACATTGAAAGTGCACTTGCAGCAGATAATACCATTTGGATGGTACTGTATCACCCTCAGGTCCGTAACCATAGTCTCATTTTTTACTGCTCTTCCAGGCCTAAATGAATGATACAACGACAAACTTTTCTCTGCATAGTTGTTGAAACAGGTAAAATCTAGGTAATGGACTTTGTAAGCTCATGGCTTTTCTTTTTTCCTCTTCAGGTTCAAGGTTTGTCAACTAGGAAGTGTAACTTCATATTTAAGCTTGCACTCAATGGAACTGTGAACAATCCTTCATTCCATCTGAGTCTGACCTTCTTTCAAAACTTTTGCATGATCAGTAATCTAGTATCAAATGCTAATCTCAAAAAAGAATTTAATAGTATCACTTTTCTGTTCTGGTATGTGCAGCCTTCAGAATACTAAATGACTGGGGGACAAGATTGTCTTTAATTATTTTTGGACAGGGTTTCCATTGTACATGAACCTGAAGAAGCTAATTCACCTTGTGTTTCATCAGACCAGTATCATACTGCATCTTGACTTTGTAAATTATACATTGTAAAGTTATGAACAACCAATTTTGTGTATTGTAAACTGCACTTGCATGTGAAAATGGAGCTAGTTTCATCGCCTACAAGTCAATGGTGTACTTTGAGCAAAGCTTCCACTGGGCATCTTTCTTATCTACAGTCCAATTAAAATTACTTGATAGTTGATGTCTGTCACTTGCCATTACAGTGTTGCCACATCTGCTGCTGGCTATTGCTCAGTTACAGGTGACACACAAATATGGATGGTCACTTCATGAATACTGTTAATGTACAACACGAAGGAATGTTGGAAGCAGCCACTGCAAGGTATGACGGAAGTAGGAGAGACTCTGTTGACAGCTGATTCTAAGTGACCAACCACTGAACTGCAGGAGATGATGGGTTTCATAGTCCTGGACTGAAACTCGTATCCTAACCTAACCGTAACCTTGTGGTGTGCAGTGTATCTGAGAAAATGGTGATCAGCGGTCGGCAGAACTAAATCATGATCATTTTGTTTGTGGCATTTAAGGCTAACCTCTATGAGCAAACTCAAGACAGAAAAATTTCATAGTATGTCTGTCTGCATAACCATGTTCCATATGAAATTTTCAGTTTTTGCTGTAAAAGCAAACCAATTTCTTGCTGTTATTGGTTGCCTAAACTATACTCACACTGGCTACAAGCGATGCCATGTTACCAATCAATGAACAGTCTTAGTCGGCACTTGGTTGCAGATTATAGGCAACACAAGCAGACTCCACACGAAAAAGAATTATAGGAATAAAATAAGAGCAAATAAAAAACTTAGTATGATGATGAAAAAGGTGAGGCAAAGTATTAGAAATTAACAAAAATACATTAAAACCAATTAGATGAATAAAATAATAATCAATCTTTTGATTAGATTTACAGAAATTAAAAATTGTGCAGCTTTTGACAAGATCCAAACCTTCGACCTTCTTCACATCATGTTTATATGCTAACCACTAAGTTATACCAGTACACTGCAAAATATTGTTTTATTTATGACTCTTGTGTGCCAGTTGCAATGATAGACAACCTTTGAAAATTTGGCTTCACAAAGTGTTGTGCAAAGCTTATCTAATGTATAAATGACACTGAATCATGTCTTGTACAGAAGGATCCAGTAGTATTTGGTTAGTCTTTGTATGACACGTGTGTATTTCGTTTGTGTGTGTGTGTGTGTGTGTGTGTGTGTGTGTGTGTGTGTGTGATGAAATACGAAATTAAAGAACTAGACCCTGGATTCAGGATCCACACACATCAAGAAAGAAAGCCGGACAAGGAGTTGGAAGTGGTAGTTTGGCAACGGCAATTGGTTTGGGCATAGCTTTGGTCAACTATCATGTGATTTTAATTGAACTACAGATCATATTGCAGCCTTGCTTGCCCTTTACATTCTAAGTGCTGCTTCCACTTGTCTTCACTCAAGTTTCCAAGGCTATAACTACTACACGGGTCACACTGGTGTATCTTGGGAGGGGGGAGAGGGGGGGGGGGGGAGTGAATAAGATAAGGTTAACCTACTGCTGCTGAAGAAACACCAGTGTTTCAGCCACGGTTGCAGTGACCTCCTCCTGAGTCTACCAGTACACCCAGAAGAGGGCCACTGCAACTGGTCGAGACATTGGTTTTTCTTCAGCAGCATTAGTTTTATACATTGACGCGGTACCATACCCAGAAAACTTTCATGTTGACTGACGCTGGCCACAAATGCCTACACAATTATATAAGGTTAACCTATTCAAAAATCAATTACTTTAACGATGGAACCTTCTCCATATTACATTTAAATGAAGTGTTGGTGATGATCAGATTATTATGAGGGTTGACTGAAAAGTGATGCCTCCACCTTCGTAACTCTTAAACAGTAGGCAGCATTGGTATGCGGCAGGTACTGGCTTGTACCGTAGCCTCTTCTCTAAAGCTCCAGTTGATGGGAAACCTTAGCATGGAACGGTTGTGTTGTTACAGTGTAAAGTATGGAACCCTGCACAGACAGTCGGTCAATGCGATTTAAGCAACGTGCAGTCATAGAATTCTTGACAGTAGAAGGTGTCACCCCAAAGGAGATTCATCAGAGAATGAAAGCAGTTTATGGTGAGTGTGTTGATGTGAGTACTTGTGTCGTTGGGCGAGTAAGTTTAAAGATGTTGAGGCAGGAACATCTGATCTGCGCGACAAACAGAGTTG